>NW_024704743.1:82487523-82595023 GCF_018977255.1 Callorhinchus milii
GAAATTTTACAGTTATGGGAACAGCATCTGCCAGAAGACTGAAAGAGGTGTGCCAAGGAAAACTGAGAACGATTATCTTAATAAATTGTTTGTTTGATTAGTTTCAGATTGTGCAAGACAGCAACATTCCTGTAAGTGGCCTGATGATTCAAAGAAAAGCATTGGAATTTCCTTCGCTGCTGGGGAGTTCTTTTAAAGCTAGTAATGGAAAGTTTGCGCAAGCGATACAGTATAGCTTTTAAACACCTCCCTTCAAAACCATGTGCAATTCATCTGAAGAAATTGCTACCTGGAAGAATCTTGCGTCTGATATTTGTGCTGATTACCATCCCGAAAATGTGTGGAACCTAAATGAGACCTGGTTGTTTTTTTCGTGCTGTGCCTATCAAGTCTCTGTCACGGCTGTCCAATGAGACTAAAAGTGGGAAAATGTCAAAAGAGTGACTTACTGCTCTGTTCAAGTTTTACTGGTGAGAAAATGCCAGGCCTTGTTGTTGGGAAATTTGTGAAACCTAAGTGTTTTTTAAAAAAAACTTGGATGTGAACGATCTGCCAGTGACCTGGAGGAATAACAAAAATGCATTGGACGACCTCTTGACATCCTGCATGAATTCCTCCAAGACCTAAACAAGAAGATGAAAGCTGAGAGACAGGACATCTTATCATTGTGTAAAAACCCACTAAATAATTCAGATCTTAGCAATGTTATCATCAGGAGGTTTCCTGTCCATGACCTGTCCTGAATTCTTAAACCTCAAAACTGCCATCAACCTCTGGGAGCTGGAGTGATAAAAATGTTTAAATGTTGTAACGCAAGCTTGTTAAGCAGGCCATAATAAGCAGAGTGACCAACCACAGGGTGCCTTTCAGATGGCTTCACAAATCTCCGTGCTTGATGCGGTGCAGTGGATTTCAGCAGCATGGAATGAAATGCCTACCTCTTGGTATTACAAAATGTTTTCAAAATTGTGGCATTTTTCCTGCTGAAGAAGATATTTTCAGTCAAGAGGGAATTCCTGATCTTTCTCCACTGATAGAGAACATGCAAGCAAGTGTTGGTGCTGCTCAGTTCATAGAATTTGACAAAGAAACATCAACCTGTGAAGAGCTTAAAAAACAGGAAGAGGAACCTCTTGCCAGGACACCTGAAAAACAGGCTCTAAACATTGGGAAAGGAGAGGATAAATCTGATGAAGCTGATACAATAACTGACCAGGAACAGCCTAGCAATACTACAATGAACTGTGCTTTGCGGGTTGTGGCTAATCTAAAATCATTTGATGCCACTGGTGGATATGCAGACCTTTACAATATGTTCAGTAGTACAGAGCAGAGAATGCACAAGCTCCAAGTCGACCAGTATTTGCTGTTCAAACAAACTAACATAAGTGACTCTATGTTGACAGATAATAGTTGAAGTTGGTAATTGTTTTTTTTATTTAAAATTTGAACCAATCCGTTTTTAATTTAATTTTAATCCATTTTGCCTTGAGGTTTGGATTTGTTTTTTCTCTGTCCCCATGATTGTTGATCAATTCTATCTTTGGTTAGCCGTCTTACTAATGCCTCTACCTTACTGATATTTCTAGCCAAGATAAATACAAGTCACCATTTATTTTTAAGTGTTCTAGAGCACTGGCTGCTTCATTCTCTTGGATTTCTGACCAGATTATGAGGCAAATACTCCCATGGTAATGTTACCATGCAATTTCTGTTGTGTTTTAAGTACACTGTGCTGTTCAGATGTTTTATTTTTTAAAAGTGCATTGTAAAAAAAATGTGGTATAAATTCCTGAGACGTGAATATTTTTGTCTTATATTATGTTACGCAATGTGTCATATTCAGGTTCAAATTCTACTTAATTGTTTGTATGGGAATGTCTTTTAAAAACCTTGTTTCTATTCATGAGTTGACCACACTTGGCAGCATTGCTACCCTGATCATCTGAAAGAAGTTGTTTTTTGAATTGTCAAACAATGGTCATGTTCTAATAGAGTACAAAAAGTATTGCTTTTATCAGCCAGTACAGTGGTTATATAAAGCCAGTATTATATTTTGACTCAGTCCAGTTCTGCTTGTGGTTGTAAAAGCCCTGACAAAAGGAAGACAATTAAATAGGATCTTTTTCCTGTTACTCGGCAGTTTACTGTCAAAATTGCATGCATTACTTCCTTGAGGACCAATAAAGCTATTTTTATCCACAAAATTAATAACCCAACATGTTTTGGGTCAAAGTCGTGGAGGGAAAGGGGGGATTTGATTAATTTCTTTTACTTTTTTGGCCCATGTTAAAGTAACAACAAAATGTTTTTCCAGCACAACTCCAAATACCCCGCGTCACTCTGATCACAAGCAACCTTTGTGACTGATTCTGGCACAAAATAACATACTTGGGCACCATGAGTGTATCCTGAAAAATGGACAGTGCTTCCTGAGGTTTTCTATACATTGCCACTGGGTTCAGAGTACCAGTAAATCTGTCAGCATGTGACTTGCATGTCAATTGACTGACCCACATGCAGTCAGGAAGCAGAAACAATCCAGAATTCTGTTTTTTTTACTGATTTGAATTTAACCAAAAAAGATATTTATAGTGAAAATAAGTTAATACCCCACGTCCACACTTTAAAAAAATACCTGTGTTTCTTTTACTGCAAGACCTTTCTAAAATAATTATTGTGCAGAATTTGCTAAATCTACTTGCTATTTAATGAAGAAAGGAGTGTAAACTGACTTGGGGCACTCCATGAGTATGGTCTCCTATAGTGTGTCCTGGTGAATAATCCTCCAGATAAGTTGGTCATTCACCTCAGACATTGCTGTTTTAGAGAACTTGTGCTTAAAAAGGCTGCTGCGTTGCCCATAAAAGTTTCTTTAGCTGCTGGCAAGTGCTTTAACATGCTTTAAATTGATATTTTTTTAAAAATGCACCATTTTCTTTTAATTCTGTCAGTCCTTCAGATGAGGTATTAAACCAAAGTCCCATCTGCCTGTTCAGGTGGATGCTAGAAGGCCGTTATGTTAGAAGGCTCGACCCCATCACCACTTCCCTCTGCTCCATCCTGGGCATCCTCTGCCGGGCCCATCGTAGCTCCAGGCACTGGCTGTCCCAGAGTAGCAACCCCAAATGTCCCATCATTCACTCCCTCCACACAAACTACCTCCTTAAGGCAAACACAACTTCCCCCTCCCTCAAACGTACCCTCCCCAACTCTCCACTCCCCCCACATTCCACAGCCATCTCTTCTGTACACCCTAAAATCCTCTCTTCCCACCAGCAAATCCACCCACATTTCCTTTCAAAATGTCCGTTCCCTCACAAACAAAGCCCTCACCATCCATAACCTCATCCTGGATGAGCTCCTCGATATTCTTGGGCTCACAGAAACCTGGCTGTCCCCCAATGACCCCGTCACCCTAATTGAAGCCTCCCCTCCAGGCTACTCCTTCCACCACACACCCCGTCCAAACCAACGTGGCAACGGGGTGGCCTTCATTTCCAAAGCCTCCCTTGGTCTTGCCCCTACTCCTCTGGGTGCTTCCCCTCTTTTGAGCAGCTCACCCTCCTCCATCCCTCTCTCCCACTGAAAATCCTTCTGGTCTACCGCCTCCCTAAGCCCCCGGCTCCTTCCTCTCTGACATCTCTACTTTCCTCTCTTCCCTGTCCCTCTGCTCTGAATGCCTGCTCATAATGGGCGATTTCAACCTCCACCTAAACTCCCCTTGCACCACATCTTCTGATTTCACTGCCCTCCTCTCCTCTCTAAACCTCACCCTTCACATTAATTCACTGACCCACAACAGTGGTCATGCCCTCGACCTCGTCATCTCCCACGGCCTTGAAATTTCCGACCTGAGCAGAGTGGACAAAGCCATCTCAGACCACTTCCTCATCTCCTTCTCTCACATCCCTCTCTCCTCCACCAAACTCTCAACCATATTCTACCGCCCGTGGAAAAGGCTATCCCCTGAGACCCTAACAAAGGCCCTCACATCCTCCAATATTCTATCCCTCTGGCCTTCCACCTGCAGAGATCCTGAAGCAGCCATCCAGCTGCTCCGTGATCGCCTCTCCACCTTCAACTCTCTCCTGAAATTCAGGACCATCTCCAAACCCACCCGATCCCCTAGTATAGCAGTCATCTCCACTCCCTAAAAACCCAAATCCGGCTGCTCGAATGCAGATGGTAGAAAACCAGCCTGACAGTTCACCACCAACTGTGGCTCAAGCATCTCCACAGCTACCACCGTTCTTTGACGTGTGCGAAAACAGCCTTCTATTCCAACATCATCTTGGAGGCNAAAAACAATCCCAAAGTCCTTTTTCCAACACCCACTACCTCCTCTGTGCCCCCCCCTCAGGCCTCCTCAATCTTCACATCTAATGCCAAGTGCGAGGAGATCATGGACTTCTTTTCAATCAAAATATATATCCGCCAGGCAGCCTCATCCTCCTGCCTCTTGTCACCCACCACCACCTCTCTGTCCCCCTCACCCTCCCCAACATCAGCTCCTACTATGAACCCCCCTATCCTACATTCCTTCCTCCCCATCTCTCCTTTCTCCCTCTCATCCACCATCACTTCAATGAAACCCACCACCTGCTGCCTCAACCCCCTCCCCACCAACTTGCTGGTCACCCAGCTCCCCCTCCTCAGCCCATATTAATGTACTGATATGGTATGAACCTCTTCAACTTTTTGTTGGTAATGATGAATTTATTTCCTCAAGTAATTGATTCGCTGATCAACGGAAACAGTTTCTCTCTATTTACCTTAGCTGAACACTTCATAATTTGTTCATAAACACCTCTGTTTTTTATCTAGTTTTTCATCTCCAATGATGGTATTGCTATAACCAAACTGCAGAACTCTTCTGTAGTCCATCTTCCTTGATAGTGATACAAGATGTCTTTATTCTAATTACTTTTTCTTAGAGTAAAACCTGGCCTCTTAACAGCAATTAAAGTATATCCAACTTGTTTTGTTCTAATAATCCTTGAGTTTGGTTTAGTCCTGCAATGTTGAATGTCTCAAAATGTTTTCCAGAGTTTCTGTAAATTGTGATTGCGTTTTTGCAGGAAAACAGCAGCCCGTTTACACAAAGCAATGTCCTACATACAGCTATGACTTGAATAACCAATTTTATCTGTCGGTTGGGGCACAGGGAGAAACTCTTTTCTCTTTTCAAACAGTGCCATGGGATCTTAAATGAGCATTGGAAGAGACAGGTGAGACCTCAATTTGTCTCATCTGAAGGACAACACAGGAGACACCCAGCATTGCATTGTGATCAACCTTGAGTTCAAAGTTACAACAGGGGTGGCTTGAACCTGCACCCTTCTAACTTGGAAGCGAGAGTGCTACCCACTGAAACAAGTTGATACCTGGCTTAGAGTGACAATCTTGACTGTGAGTTCACTTTTGAAGTGGGGCTTGATCCCACAAGCTGACTTAGAATTATAGGAAGTAAAGTGCCACCAACTGAGCCAGCCTGACATCCGTCAAGTTAAAATTTGTTGAGTAATGAATTTGTATAATGCCTCCTAGGGGTATGTATGTATTTTTCAAATCTCGTGTCCTCCCAACAGGTGAGACCTCTTCTGTGGTACAACCGAGCTTGCATCATTTTAGAAGATTGCCTCTTGTTTTGCCCACAAAATATACAGTCAATTCACTTTACAGCATATTCTGTGAAGCGCTTTAGAAGTCTTGAAGATATAAGGCGCTACAAACAAATGCAAGGTTTATTATTATTGTGTTGTTGGTGTGCTTCTCTTAATTCTCAAAGGGTTTTTGAGTTTTGATTGACATTGTGCTTCACAAGGAGGGTGGGAATTCTATCTTTCTATTCTTTTCGACTGCACCTTCGATTACCTTCCTACCCCTTTCCTCCACCCCTCCTGATCTCAACCCCCTGTTCGGTTCCAAATCCCTGACTGTCCAGCGCCTTGTGAGATCCTCCCAACATGAAAGTCACTGTGTAAATGTAATTTGTTGTTGATGTATTATTGGATCAACCGTTATCTAATAGAATGACAGAACAGGCTTGAGGAGCTGAATGACCTCCTGTTCCTATGTTGTTGTTTAGACGCCCCAAGCTCACTTTGAAATTCTTCCACCATCTTCATTTTTATTCCAAGAGAAGCTAAGCTGTGACAATGAGCCTTCGGGCATTCTGCTGACAGCATCACTTGCTGTGGAGTCCTGTAGCTTATTGGTTAAAGCACTTGCTTCACAAGTGAGATGACCTGGGTTCGATTCCCGGGAAGAGTGAAATGTTGGGCAAGTTTCCTTACTTTACATGCCTCTGTTTACCTAGCAGTAAATTGGAACCCAATTGTTAGTCAGTTGGCGGATCGTTTTTCCGAGGGTAATAATTTCTTCAAAAAAACACAATAAATTTGGACACTCAATCCATGATTGTGGGACATCGCTGTGTGCAATTGGCTGCTGCGTTTCATCACACGAAATATACAATGAATTCACTTTTATAATCTGAAGTGCTTTGAGATTGTCTCGAAGATGTCATAAGGTGCTATATCAAATGCAAGGATTATTATTATAAATGATCACAAACCTTCATTTGCTTTGTTGTTTTTTCTACTTTCTGACTGTTCCATTAAATGTCATGAGAAGAGTTTTGAGTATGTGACTTGTACTGTCATTTCAGTCACTGAACAGGTCATATTAGAAGATAGCCACATAAATTCACCAGTAAAATAGAAGATGTACATTCAAGATTTTGAATTTTAAAATAGAATCTATTCAATCTTAGAAACTTTGCTGTGAGCTTCGCACTTCAGTGGAAAGGTGCCAAACTGATAACATTATCCAAACAGAATTACTTTCTGCTACTGTTGAGGCTACCTCTATTGATAGGAAGCCTTCACTTTGGCATCTATTATATAACTGAAAAGAACTGTCATTCCACAGGAAAACTGTTCCTGCAGAGAGACGGGAGGGTACAATTTAACAGTTAGAACCTCTGCAGAGTGTTGATGCACGTGCATCACTCCAATCCTTACCAGGCTCCACTGGCTCCCTGATTCCGAATGGATCACCTTCAGGCTCCTCACCCAAATACAAATCCCTTCACACCGTGGCACCTTCCTATCTCCTTAACCTGCTCACACCCCACTCCTCTACCTGTCCCTTTTGCTCAGCTAACACAAGCCTACTGCTCATTCCCCGACCTCTGGGCCACCATCAGTGGCTAAGCCTTCAACTACTATGCCCCTGATCTTGGTAATTCCCTGCTTCTATCCCTCTGTGTTGCCCCCTCTTTGTCTTCAAAGACGCCTCTTCAACTTTATCTATGGTCACCTTCTCCCTTGCTTGGCATCTAATCCTGCACTGTACAGTGCTCCGAGATGCAATATAAATGCAAATTGTTGGTCTCATGATTTTTCCTTTCAGTGAACTGGAATATACGATGGGAGGAAAAATGTGTTATCCTTTACTGCACTAGTGCTCAATTTAAATAAAGTATGTATGAATGCAGAATCGAGTGAACATTTAGACTAACACAATTATTTCTGCAGCCATCAGCTGTTGCTTCTCAACCCTGTTGCCAATGCTGCTGTTTGATCAATTGTCAGTGTTTGTGATGATGTTTTCCTTGCTCAAGCTGGCTGTTTAGTGGGTTGTTGGTAACAGTGCAATTAATCTGGTGGAGGGCGACATATAACAGTGTATTTTGGTATGTCCCAGCAAATTCACTGTTGTAATTGGGGGTTCCAGATTCCATGGAATATGATTCTAGACAGCTGAAACTGAAGTTATAGGAATGAAATCTACCAATAACTCAATTTCTCCACCCAAAACCCTGAATATCTGGAATATGATCTTTAAATTTGGATACATTAATTACCATCTGGTCTCTTTCAATACCATTCATCTTGCTTGGCTTAACAATCTCTTTTGATGGCTCCTTCTGTTGACATTCTTGGCTTCAATATCTCTTCCATTTCAAATGAAATTCTTCGCCATTGAAGCAAAACACCGTCTCGAAGAAGCCATTTCCTATTTTACAATACAACACAAAATTACATTTGTATAGCGGCTTTCACGTCAGGAGATTGTTCCAAATATTTTAACCAAATAATTATTTCCTTTCCCTGCCCCCTCCCCTACCCCCCAACTAAAAATCAGTGCATTTGATCTGGCTCTTTATCGTGTTGAGAGCTCTTCACAGAATTTTACCGTAAAGTAAGGTGGGTGAAACACAGCAGCCAAGTTGTACACAGCTATGTCACACAAACAGCCATGGAGTGAATGGCCAATTTTTTGGTTTGCCATTACACCAGCGACTCGCATCTCTTTTTGAATAGTGTCATTGGTTCTTTAACATCACCTGAACAGGCAGATGGGACCTCAGTTTAACACCTCCGACAATGAACCCTCTTCCCCCCCCACCCATTACAGTGTCAGACTATGTGATTCCAAGTCCTGACATGGGGCTTGAACCCACAACCTCCTGACTCAGAGGCAAAAGAGCTAACACTGTGCCAGGCTGCTGGGACATTTACAGTACCTTGTTTGAATTTGTGGACAAAATAAAAGATATTTGATACCTTCCACATTAACAACAACAAATTACATTTGTATAGCACCTTTCACATCAGGAGGACATCCCAAGGCACTGGACAGTCAGGGATTTGGACCCGAGCAGGGGATTGATCAGGAGAGGTGGAGGGCAGGGAGTGTTGGGGTAGGAGGGTGGCCAAAGGTACGATTGAAGAGGTTTTGAGATGTGCCTTGAAGCAAGCAAGGAAGGAGAAAGGTGAAGGGAATGTGGGATGAAGCTCCAAAGGGTGGGGGCAGAGAGGCTGAAGGCCTGAACGCTGATGTTGGGACGCGTCAAGTGGGAGACCTGGAGCAGGCCAGAGCCTGCTGAGGAGAGGGAGGGGACATGTAGTCAGCCACCTGAGGCCAGTGGTGGAGCCGGGTGATGTTGCCAAGGAAGGCAGAGAAGAACATGGCATGGATGGCGGTAGAAAAGAACAGTTGAGGGTCAAACAAGACTCCAAGTTTCCGGACGGGCTCAGCTCTTTAGTCCTTTTGTTACATCCTTTTATTTTTTTTCTGTCAATGTCTCTCTGAAACTTTATTTCTTTTGCTGCAAAACAAATTTCTCAGTTCAGTATCTGCTGATGCAGTGAACTTCTCGCTATAACATTACTATGATTGAAAGTGCTAATCCGTGTGCTATTTGAAAGTTAGAAAAAATTGAATTCCTTTCTTTAAAGGTGCCATATCAGCAATAGATTATGGCTAGAACTATTTTCCCAGTTTTCGTGCAAAACACTTTGAGCTCTTGGTTGACAAGAAATTCCCTCTGCAGGAAAAACACAGTTTTTCAGTTAATACATTCATTTTAAATCCATTGCATTCAGCAGCTCTGTGATCCATTTGTTTATGAAAGTCTTGTCCCGTGCAAGATTTTCTTTCATTCATTGAGTTTCAATTAAACATTCAGTAATGGAAAAAGATCTCTCTCTCGCCTCCTCCCCTAACCAGATGTTTGATATCTTGTCTGTGCTAAATTACTTGATCTCAGTAAAAGCAACAAGAGAGCTCCTTTGTGTCCTTGGGCCAGGGAGGACAAAAACACAGGCTGCTCCTTATAGCTATCCAATGACTTCCCTCACCACAAGAATCTGCACTGACCGTATTGTATTGGAATCCCTTTGTTTCACCCCCTCTGAAGAATTACGGATGCATATTCTTGACATAAGAACGACGCATCATGGGAATACACTGTTCTATTTTGCTTAAAGGAAACATATCTGTAATCACTTTTAGACCATTATGCTGTTTTAGTATGCATTTCACTTATAATGGAAGTTACTTAATATTTGTACTGTTACATCTTTTAAATTAATTCTGTTGAGCACTTTTGCAACCTTAATAGAAATGAATGGCGTCTGTCTTTTCCTTTATCTTATGTCCTTGCTCAGTCTGGTATAGTTATGTGGGAAACAGTTACAGTATGTGAAAGATAGTATTCGGGGTGGGAAGGGGGGAAGTGATGAGTTAAAAACAAGGAAACTGTATATGTGAGCCAAACCAAATGATCTTGAAGGTCATGAAAACTGTCCCTCTGTATAAATATCGAGGAATAACCAGCCTAACATTGGAACAGACCCAGAAAGAAAAGAAAGCAAAAAACTCCTGCAACTGTATACTCTGTTCACCGGATTGGTAACTATACTTTTCTGCTATATATAGCACATTGCTACATAAAAGTCGTAAAAATTTATTTTACCTGTCTGTGTGAGCTTCATTGTTTTGGGGTCCCAAACACAAAATCAAAATTTTCAGAGTTAAATTTGATTTAAATTAAATACAATTATACACAGTTGACCCATTCCAGTCAACACCTGTTCATCTTTAAATCCCACTGCAAAACCCTACCTTTCCGGTTCACCCCAAAAGACATTGTACTTTTGCACTGAGCTAACAGCACAGATATGTAACCCACCTGTAGTGGAGGCCTGTAGCGTAGTGGTTAGCCACTTGCCTCCCAAGCAAAAGGACCCAGGTTCGATTCCTGGGTGGGTAAAACCTTAGGCAAGTTTTCTTACTCACACACCACACACGCCTAATAATAATCTCTCCAAAACAATACTAAATTTGTCATTTTCAATCCACTACTGTTTGTGGGACACTGCTGTGCACAATTGGCTGCCGCATTTCACCAACAAACATACGGTCAATTCACTTTACAGTATATTCTGTGAAGCGCTTTGAGATGTCTCAATGACATGATAAATCAAATGTTATATTATGTGAAAGATGGTCTTGGTGGGGTGAGATTATTATTATTTCCTCAACAAGGCAACCCTTAATGTTCAGGTGAATGTTTTATTAGCTACTTCTTTCCATGGGTTTGCAATGCATGCTTTCTTGGCTACATATTAGGAAACAGGGTATGTTTTTCAGTATACATTGTGAAAATCACCCATGGGAAAACTTAGGTGACTGCTAGGAAAGGTGTTATAACATGATCTTTTTTTCTGCCCAACTACATCGTACTCAACCAGCTAACAAGAAATAAATCAAAATGATTGGAACAAATGTAAAAATATACTCATTGCTGAAGTTACACATACAACAAAACACATTTTGACTACCAGAATCATTTTTACTGCTTTGTTGTAACCTTCAAATAGTCACTTCTTTGCCATAATCCTCATATTTTTATTTTGAACCGCATAGTAACTTGGGTTCTGATGAGATTTAGAGTCTTAAGTCAGAATTTCCAGAATCCACATTTCATCTATTAATATTAAGAATGGTAACCTTTCACTGGGTGGCCACAGTGTCAGATTGTCTATGGGTGTAGATGAAATATTTTTTGATTGCTTTGTGTGTTATAATAATAATCCTTGCATTTGTTATAGCACCTTATGTTGTTGAGACATGTCAAAGAGCTTCACAGCATTTTATTATGAAACGTAGCGATTGTGTAGGCAAATTTGACAGCCAATTAGCACACAACAATGTTCCACAAACAACCACTGTGAAGCCTTGTAGCTTAATGGTTAGAGGACTCGGCTTCGCAAGCGAAAGGACCTGGGTTTGATTCCGGGGCAGGGTGAAACGTTGGGCAAGTTTCCTTACTTCACACGGCTCTCTTTACCTAACAGTAAGTAGGAACCCGGTTGTTAGACGATTGTCGGATCGCTTTTCCGAAGGTAATAATCCCTTCCCAAAAAAATAATAATTTGGTCACTCAATCCACGCCTTTTTGTGGGACCCAGCTGTGTGCAATTGCCTGCCTCGTTTCGCTCACAAAATATACAGTCAATTAACTGAAGCGCTTCAAAGTTGTGATTAGGCGCTATATCAATTGCAAGGATTATTATTATGAATTGAATGACCAATTTCTTTTTAGGGATTGCTGGCCAACATATCGGGAGAAACTCCCTTCCCTTTTTAAATAGTGCCGGGGATCTTTAATGTTCTCCACCTGAACAGGCAGATGGGGTCTTGGTTTAACAACTCATCCAAATGACGGAACCTCCAACAATACAACACATCCCCAGCATTGCATTGGAGTGTCAGTGTTCAAAGTCCTGACGTGGGATAACCTTCCGACTTAGAGGCAAGAATGCTCCAACTTCGCCAGACTGACACCTATTAGCACCAAGATGCTAGCTTTGTGTAGGTACTTCCTTAAATATTTTAATATCTGAATGAAGGACAATTTTTCTCCCCCAATCTTTTTAACTTGTAATATATTGAATATATAAATTCAATATATCAATTGGAACAAATGTAAAAATAAACCCATTGCTGAAGTTATACATACAACAAAACACATTTTGACTACCAGAATCATCTTTTTAAAAGATCTCTGAAAGTTAACTATACTGTTAATTGTGTTTAATATTGTATTATACTCAGAAAAGTACCTCTGAACGATCTGAGGTCTGTAAACTTACAACGTTCTGAAAAATCAATACAGATCAGTAGTTTTGATTTGCATCTTGGATCCATAAATTCCAGCAGTTAAATATGTTTTCAAATGAAGTAATGTGCTTTTTGTGGTGATTAATGGGATCATTACTTCTAGCTGAGTACTAAATGTTCTTGAAACCAACTTGAAATATTTGAACTGTTTCAACAAACCAGTTAGGTGAAGACTGTCCACACACACATCTGTGCATATGGCCCCAAACCATTTAAGCCAGATGTTTTGTTTCAGCACTTGAAATATAATTCTGAGCAGGACTAAATTTTTAATTTAGCTGCTACTCCCATAACCAATAGTTGGGTTAGTTGTTCTTTGCTAAATAGGTACAATATAATAATTACAATAATCCTTGCATTTGATATAGCACCTTATGTTGTTGAGACGTCTCCAAGCACTTCACAGAATATATTATAAAGTGGATTGACTGTGTATTTTGTGGGCAAAACGCAGCAGTCAATTGCACACAGCAGTGTCCCACAAACGCTCTTGGCTTGAGTAACCAAATTATCATTATAATTCTTTGTTAAAAATATTTTGAAGGGATTATTACCTCCGGCAAAGTGATGCACCCATCGATTAACAACCAGGTTCCTACTTACCACTAGGTAAACAGAGGCATGTGGAGTAAGGAAACTTGCCTAACGTTTCACCCTGCCTGGGAATCAAACCCAGATCATCTCTTTTGTGAGGTGAGAACTCTAACCAATACACTAAAGGACTCCATTTATCGTTAGGAAAAGGATGCCATACAGTATATGTAGCAAAAGAGTCACTTTAAAAATTGACTGTTTTCTCCATTTTAACAATAGAAGGGAATGGATAATAACCACTGCTTGCTTTGTCATGAGCAATATTACTCCCAGAAACTTAGCTTGAAATACATTTCACAATGTTCCTCAGTCAATAAATATATTATTTTCATCATGCTTCAGGAAGCCTTTCAATAGCTTATTTTTTGAAACATTAAAACATGTGCAAACATTTTATTACCCACAACCTTAACAGGGCCTCCTCTCATGAACTAGGCAGAGAAAGGCTCAATGCCAGTGACTCACTGAAGTGCAACATAAGTCACTAGACTGCCGGACGAGCTTGTCTGCAGCCAACTCAGACCACACTCTTGGTAAAGATGTCAGATCACTTTCTGCCAAAGTTTTAAGAATTAGACTTTTCTGCAGAGAGGCAATCAAATGAACAGGGATTAGCAACTTCTGCCAAGTAATAATAATAACAAATCATTTATATGTGCAATGAGAAAACATCATTAATTCTTTTCTCATGGGTTGTTCAATTACAGTATTGAAAAACCAGTACGACAATACACATTAATAGAGCCAAATGAAATCGTGTTTTTTTCTGACTGAACACACAACACCCTAGTGTTACAGCAAACAGCACCAAATGATTGCTGCAATATTTGGGAAGCTGCCACACCTTCCATTTCACCTTAACCTCGATATCTCATTCTTCAGTTCACTTTTTCTAATTTTTTTAAAAAAGAACAGTCCGTAGTTAACAATGCATTAAAAGATTGCAGGAAATGAAATGGGTCTGGTACACACAACCTTGCTGTATTCACAGGCTCACCATTTAGGTTGATAGTATTGACAGTAAGTCCAATTACTGGATCCATCAGATAGTCCCTTTTTTTTAAATGCTGTGCGCAATTGGCTTCCGCGTTATGCCCACAATATACGGTCAATTCACTTTACAGCATATTCTGTGAAGCACTTTGAGACGTCTAGAAGACGTAAAAAACACTATATCAAATGCAAGGATTATTATTATTCCCTTTTTTTTGGCGATGCTGATGTAAAATACAATGTCAGCAGTGTTAAGGGAGGAATATTGCAGCCAAGCTCTGACCAACACAGTGGATTTAAATAAAAACTCAAGATCACTCAGCTGATGTACAATATGGTAAAAATGACATCGAGTCCACACAAGTGACAGAATTTCCTTTCTCCTCATGTTGCTCCAGAAGGTCTCTTCCACTCTGTAGGTCACAAAGTTGTGGTGTATGTTAATTAACCTTCATACAAGGTATTTCTTTTAGGTGATGATCTTCTCCAACTTCCCAAACATCCTTTCTCCACTCCCCAAATCATAAAACACAAATCAGCCTCATTCATCCAGCTTAATCTGCTGCAGTCTATTTGAAGTATCACATTTTTGGTTCTTTTATCTGATGATTCGTTCATTTCATTGTGTGGAATGAAAACACGTTTCCACTAGATCCTAAAGTGCTGGTTTGCCTGCAAATAGTTAACTTGTATTTACAAAATGCCCTTCACAAAGAATAATGCCTCAAAGTGCTTTACAGAGATGGAGCCGGATACCAAAGCAAGTTGAGGTTCGTGTAGGACATCAGAGGATCTGCAATTAAGGGGAAAGATAGATTTGGGTGTTATCTGTGTATATTTATAAGGTGGAAAACCAATTTAACACAATGTTACCAGGAAAGCACTAAGAATTTTCCAAGGGGCTTTACCACATGGGGCATTAAAAGCAAAATCCCTTCAACAAACAACAAATTATATTTATATTGCACCTTTGATAGGGAGAGATGTCATGGGTTTGCTGCCTCACCTACTCCAATGCCCTTCTCGCCCATCTCCCCAGCTCCTCTATTTAAAAATCCAGTTAATCTAGAACTCAGCCACCCACATATTCACCTGCACAGAACTCCATATCCCTATTACACCAATCCTTTCCAGGCTCCACTGGCTCCCTATCACCAAATGTATTGATTTCAAGATACTCACACTCATCATCAAATCCCTTCAGGTCCTGGCACCTCCCTACCTCCCCGACCTGTTTACTTCCCAATCCACTGCCTGTCGCGTCCGCTCAACTAGCTCCAGCCTCCTGCATGTTACCTCGTGCCATCAGTACCACCATCGGCGGCCACACTATAAGCACTACGCCCCGAAACTTGAACACTCTCCCTTCCCCATCTTCAAGTCATGCTTTTCTCTTCAATCACGCTTATGGTTACTTCCCCACCCCGTAGCTCAGCATCAGGCTTCACTGGGTGACCTGAGACTCTACCCTGGGTAAGCGGTGCCAAGTTGTTTTTGTTGGGATAAGAGCCTGGTTACCAGATTTTGATGGTTGTCACACAACTTGTACATGCACAAACCAACTCTCCGCAATCTTCCAAATTGATAGAGTAGATACATATTCCACCAACCCCCCCACCATTATCCACTCTGCTGTGTGCAACATAATCGCTGTCTTGGTGAATGAGTGGGCATAAACTGGAGGAAAGTTCTTGGAACACTTTGCCCAGCCTGCCAAGTGTTTCAAAACTTCTTAAGAGATTGTGTGCATGTATATATATATATGGGAGGGGGGCAGTGTTTGTCAAAGATATACTAAACCCTGATGCATATGGAGCCATGTAAAGCGAGAGCTAATGTCCCAGTCACAAAATGCAGCAGATAGTGATGGGAGTGAGTAGATAGATGATGGTTCCTGCTGAACTATTGCAAGGCATCCGGTGGCAGACTGCATAAAATACATTTTAACACTCATGGTTGGCCTTTCTTTCTTGAAAGGAATCAGTCTTAAAACTTGAAAAAGAGGCAGACTTTTAACTAATCCAAGGTAGATTATCACCAATAAAGGTCATTACATAGAATATACAGCACAGAAACGGGCCATTCGGCCCCAAATGGTCTATGCCGGCGTTTATGCTCAACATGAGCCTCCTCGTCTTCCTCAACTAAGCCTATCAACATAAGCTTCTACACTTTCTCTCTAATGTGCTTATCTAGCTTTCCCTTAAATGCATCTATGCTATTCGCCTCAACTACTAAATGTGGCAGCAAATTCCATTCTGTATAAATCATTCCACAATAGTCATCAGTTAAATGGTACCTTAACGCAGAGAATTGACAAGCCAACATTCCAGATCATTTTAAGGCACTTAAAACTGTCAGAATAAATCTCATGAGACATGAGAAGACAGCTTATATTTACACAGGAAATTTATTCAAAAACAACTTGCATTTCTATAGCGCCCTTCACGTGAGGTAGTGTCCCGGAGCGAGAACTGCTGTGATGGGGGCATGGAGTTTCGTGTGGTGAGTGTCCAGGCGGTGGTGTTTTTAATTAATTGGATTTTATGGATGATGGAGCTGGGGAGACCAGGGATGAGGTCATTGGAATAGTCCAGCTGGGAAATGACGAAGACATGGATATGGTTTTCAGGTGCATCGGTTGTGAGGTACGAATGGAGGTGGACAATGTGACATAGGTGGGAAAAAGCGGTCGGTCAGGGAATGAAATGTGTGGTAGAAAGGAAAGCTGAGAATCAAACCTGATGTCTAAGTTTGCATGGGTTCGTTCGGAGAGTCTGAGGCACAGTCTGGGGAGGTTGGAGTTCAGAACTGCAGGAGAGAAGACATTGATGGGAGCCAGAGTATGGCTTCCGTCCTGCCAGCATTCAGCCACAGGAAATTTGCGCTTATCCAAGCCTTGATATCCATCAAACAAGCTGACAGGACATCAGCAGACTGGAAGTCGCAACTTGAGTAGATTTGGGTGTCATCTGCATACATGTAGAAGTTCACCCCATGTCTGCGGATGACATCGCCGAGGGAGTGTCAATGATGAAAAGGGGTCAAGGATGGATCCCTGGGATACCCCGCAGGTGACCGGGCGGGTGAGAGGAAAAACCATTCACCTAGATGAAGTGCTGGCGGTTGGTTAATTAGGATTCCAATGCGAGTGCGGTCCCACTAAGGTGGATGAGGTAGAAGAGGCGGTGGAGGAGGATGGCATGGTCGACTGTGTCAAACGCAGCGGAGAGGTCCAGGAGGCAGAAAATCAGTGGCAGTAATTTCAAGGGTATAGATTTAAAACATACTTAAAATGAAGTCTGGTCTTATTTTGCCTGAAATGAACGAAGTACTGGAATTCATTAGGCTCATGATAGGATTTTCATAAATAACTGATATTTTCCAGTAAGTTTATGCATAATTCACTTTTACAGGTAGATAGGTTGACACACGAGACTGAACATTTATAGTTTGCTTCATATAAGAAGCTTCTACTTTAGTTTCCAATTTTTGACTAAATTTCATCTTCCAGACAACAAAATGATTACTTTATGGTTTCAATACGTTGTCCATTCAAGTGTGAATTATTTTAAGTGTGAATCTATATCAAATGCAAATTTATTTAAACTTGGTGGTTATTATAACTAAAATAAGATCAATCTTGTTATGTCTTGGAGTCAGATGTAGATCCAGAATGGAAATGCCGGATGATTTAGTTTTATTTCCATCCCTAGCCCACAGGCACGAGGGTCAATTGTACCACCTAGTGTGTTCCCACAACTGATTTTCTGAGCAGTTTTTCCTAGCAGCACCTCAATATCCACTGAGGTTTTTCTTTTGCATCCTAGTCTATAAAGGATGTATCCTGGCCAGCACCTGACAAGTGATCCACATTCCTAACCAAGTTTCTAAAATTCCATTAGCGGAAAAATCTTGCAAAGTTCAAAAATGATTAACTCAAAGTAATCCAGGATAGCATGATTGCAAAGTGGATAGATACATAAAGTCGCTCAATGAATTCAACCAAAGTCTGCTGAGAGGCTATAAATATTTGGGCTCCTTTCCACTGAATTGAAGGGCCCAATGGGTTTCCTCAACGTCAGATTGAAACTTAGCCAACCTTGATGTGGCCATGTAGCACTTGTTAGAATTCAATTCATGGCACATAATATATATCAAATCAGCTAGACACATGGGTCCATTTTTCCATTTATAAATTAAACATCTTGAGCCAAGTGGTTCGGGGACTTTTTGGATTTGATACAGAATTTAAAAAAACAATTCAAAATATACACAAATTGTTTGTATTTATAACAATTTAATTGAATGCAAATATAGTTACAACTATTTAACAGTACAAAATAGAAAAAAAGCATGTTAATGCAATGTAGACACTTAATAGCTTCTACAAAAGGCTTTCTATGCAATACTCTTCAAAAAAAATGTAATTGGTAGCAGTTACTGGTCCCTACTCTGCATTTGATCAAGTGACTTGCACTGCCTCAACAGGATCATATTCAATTTGACAGGGAGGTTTTACGGAGCACTTTGTCCTGAAGAGATGCTTATAGTTCTAAATGGTTACTCTGATTCCAGAATGATACTTCAACCAATTAATTAGATTATGCTTCAATCAGGTTGGCATATTTATGGCGGTAAAACATTGATTGAAACAGCAACACATTTGTTTGAAATTGTAGTGTATTAATATTTGGGGGTACTTCTGTAGGTGGAATGTGAGTATCAGAGCCATATTCCAGCTTCAACTGACTACCCACATGCGATTCTTAAATGGCTATGAGAACAAACACAACTGAGTTCCAACTTGCAGCATTGGGGGGGAAGAGACAATAAGGAAGAGTAAACATGGATTCAGGCAGGCAAAAAACAAAACATAACTTGTTAGCTATAAGAGCAGCATTGCTATCTTTGGAGAAAGCTGAAACAGACAATTCCATCCTCTTGCCAACATCTTTTAGAGGAATGATAGGATGCTTTACATGCATCAAACACTGCAGTGTGCTTGCTATACTCAATACACCTGCAAAGGAGAACTTAAGTAACTTACTATGGTGCATTCTCTTTTTTTTTAAAAAATAATGCACTGGATATAATTCTTTCCCCAACAGTCTCCAATTTCTTCATGTTACAGAAAGGTTTGTTTTAAACCTTCCAAATAATTCTAAGAAACTATTTGGTTTCAGACTAGCTACAAGTCCTTGTTCACACATTCTGGAGATGGCAGACATTTACATATTGGATGCAACCTGTAGCAAAGAATCCTAACAGATTAATAGAAATACTTTGCATACAACCCCCCCACAAATGTGTGCTGGTAACAATGTACAAGTAACATAACTCAGCACACAAACTATTTTTTAAACAATTGCTGAGAACGTATTTATTCTTAGACAGCAGTGGAAATGATGCAGAATGCTGTAGTCCACAGTTAAATAATTACTTTTTTCCTGTCTTTTGATGGCAAAGCAAGTTTTAGTAGTATTCAATGTTTCATAATAAAACCAAGCCTTTATCAGACTTTAAGCAAACTTTAATTAAAAAGGTCTGCTGAATACTTTCAATAAGGTTCTTTACTTTTAACAAGTTATTTTGTCAAACATTTTTTTTTAAAAAAGCAGTTACAGACTTTGATCTGCCACAAAGTTATATGAAAAGGCTGGCGCAGTAACATGTTGGAAACTTACATTTGGATTGTAAAAATGTGTTTTAAGACAAAACCTTGTTAGGTGCGACCACTGACAGATAAATAACTTCAGTAGACAAAACCATTTGTTCAAATTTTGGCCACAAATTAAAGCCTCCCTGCACTTAACACCGGACAAATGTCTGATCAGGCAGGTATGCATTTACATTCATAAAGCAACAATAAAGAAAACTGCCAATCGACATGTCTCTTTCTTATATTAATTAAAGGAACTTTTATATCTATTACTTCAGAATGATGAGGATGTATGGTTTACCTCTAAAAACTTATTTTAATCTTTCTACAATTACAAAAATATTGCAGTTATCAAACTAACGTTACAAAAGTTTTCATCTTCTGTAATATTTACAATATTTGATCAAAAAATATTGGTATTGATCAACAAAAAATTCTGCAATACTGGACAAGCTAATTTTACATTTGTTTCAACAAGCAAACTTTAGAAACCCAAAACACTCCCAAACAAAGTGCTTGGAAAAAAACTAACGTGAAGCCTGAGAAAAAACTATTTGCAAGTATACACGTCAACCTAAAGCTTCAAGATGGATTGAACTTGTCCACTTCTCTCGCCATTTCCTATGAGATGAAGATGAGAAAAAGAATATCAGTCATATTTAAACGTATAAGATAAAATGTATTTGTTACAGGATATCCAAACATTTGCTAATTCATTTTATTCGAGTTTATTCCACTACTTCGTAAAGAGAGGGGAAATTAAAAACATGGAGTAATAATAATCTTTGCACTTGATATTGTGCCTGATCATTAAGTGCTCAAAGCATTTCATAGAACAAACTGTAAAGTGGTGAGACTATGTGTCCTTTGTGGGCAAACATGGCAGCCAATTTACACACAGCAACATCTCATAAACAGCCACAAAGTGAATGATTAATTTTATTTGACCAAAGTTTAAAAAAAGTACATTTGATAACAGACTACTTCAATAAAGATTACATTAAGGCTTGCAGAAACTTGCCACTCAGATCTCAAATCCAGAGGTGCACCAGTGATGTATAACTGATACACAGCACCACCAGAAAGCGTCATTTAGATCTTGCTTGCTGCAAGCCACAGGGAATTTGCTGACTGACTTGTTCATTGACAGGGCATGAGATGTCCCTAGAATCAAATCTGTTTCTTGGATAGGAAGAGCGTGGCAATGCCAATGGATTTTAGAGAATTATTGAACCAGAGTTGTGCCTACAATTATCCGCAAACTCCAGCTTTGATCTTAATCATGCTACTGGATGGAAGCCAATGACTCCCTTTAGGGGCAGAGAGAGAAAAAAATACTGTACAGACACTCTGTAAAAAGGAACATTGAACCATCCAAATCAATTACTTGTGCAATTTTCTGGAATACCATTATTAGTCAATTTAACCATCTTGCCCAATTTCAATTACTACTTGGCCAATTCTAGATCAACACATTTAAAGCCTTATATCAATAATGAAAGCACAAAAAATTATTCAAATTTAAAAGGTTACGTACCTGTACTAACATGGTCTTGTCAAATGCCTTGCGATGACAATAGATGCACTGACTGAGAATTGCATACAGCTTTTCAAGTTGAATTATATTGAATTGCTTACTTTTCTCAATAACCAATTTCAAAATACTCTGTGGGTGAACCATATTCAAGAACACAATTAGTCTCCGGGAAAAAATCCACATTCATAAAATACCACAGCAAAACTGATCTGATTCAAGGAGTTCAAGAAATAAAACTATGGAAAAACAACCATGTATACTGTAGGAAGCTTCCTGTGAATAGCACAAGTTCAACAGCACCTAGAAAGTGATGTCAGGTGCAACCTAATGATCAAGGATGTTGAACAAAACACAAAATACTGTAGATGCTGGAAATCTGAAACAAAAAGAGAGCGCTGGGAAAACTAAGAAGGTCAGGCAGCATCTATGGAGAAAGGAAAGTGAGTCAACGTTTCAGGTCCACGACGTTTCGTCAGAACACAAGGCTTCCTGACCTGCTGAGTTTTCCCAACTCTCTGTTTTTGTTTTTGATCAAGGATGTTGGCTGTTTATAGCGCAGGAAACTGGCCAAGCTCATGCACGTATGTTCTGTATGTTGATGGCTGTCCTAGATTGCACCCAGTTCCTCCCTACCAACCTGCTCGCTCCCTCCGTTCATCAGGCTCCGGCCTACTCCATGTCTCCCGCCCAACTCGCCCTACCATCGGTGGCCAGGCTTTCAGCCTCTCTGCCCCCACACTATGGACCTCCATCCCGCAGTCCCTTCACCTCGCTTGCTCCCTGGCCTCCCTCAAGGCCGGTCTCAAGACCCTCCTCTTCGACTGTGCCTTTGGTCTCCCTTCCACGTCTCTGCCATCCCTCACCCCAAACCACCCCTCCCCCATACTCGGGCTCCAACACCTGACTGTTCAGCGCTTCGGGACGTCCTCCCGACGTGAAAGGCGCTCTATAAATGTAATTTTGTTGTTGGCTAGAATTTTTTTGATCTCCTTACTGTATAAAACGATGATTATAAAATAGTAATGGTGATCGCATCATGCTCGCCACTGTCAAGTGCTCTGGGACGCGACCCTGTGAGGGGCGCTGTATAAATGCAAGTTGTTGTTGTTTATAAGTTTGGTGGTTGGGGCAGGATGGCCTAGATTTGCTTCCATCAGTATAGTTCTTTGGAGCTCCCAACTCTCATAGAGGCCGAGGAGAAATCTATCCATTGAAAATTAAGCACATGAACATAGTTCAACAATTAATTTTATTTCCCAACATTATAAAAACCCTTGGATGGTTCAATGGGCTTGCTTAAGAACATTTGAGGGACTTTTTTTTTTGAGTGGGAGCCAAATCAATTTGTGCCACCTGCATTTGTATTGCAACCGTGCATTTCAATAGTCTTGGCAAAAACTGTACAAGATAGACTTGCCAATGCCTTAAAACTGAAATTAAACTGGATATCTTGTAGCAAATGGATATATATAAAAAGGTGTATCTGGAAATCATGGAATATATACAATGCAGCTGATGTAGCAGACACGTGATTAATAAATGACATTTCCTCAGCATCAACTTCATTACATTTAAAATTCAGAAGCTGTTCAAATGTAAGCTGTTTACTAGGAAGGGCTCTAGTTTACAGAAATTCAATTCTGCAATGTTGCAGAATTGTAAAGCCACACCCCCACAACCTTTTAGTGAGTCAGGGATTTATTAAGAGTTATGTACATATTTAAAAAAGAGTGAAAATTAGTGGTGTTTTGATGGAAAGAGAAAAAAGATATTTTGCATAAAGGCTCTAAGTTTAGATAAACATAGGAACAAAAGCATTTTTCTTTAAAAAAATAAGAAAGCAATTTCAAAACAGAATGATAGAATATCCTCCTCCATAATATGACATACCTTTAGCCTCTCATGGTCTATAATTAAAGGTGGGGTAGGTTCAGATAAGATCTCCATTGCTTTCTCAACATGAATGTGTTGTTCCACTTGGTCACGTCTGTTGCGGGTCATCCGCAAAATTGAAAGTTTGTCTACGGAGGGAAATACAAGAAAAGGTCTTCACAATGTGCAGTCCAGCTTTTCTATCACCTAATTGAAGACTCTCAGTGATTACCATAGCATTCATTGTGGAAATATATATACACTTAAATCCTGGTTGGCTGGATTAATTGGGGGGGGGGGGAATCAAATATCATCAGTAAGTGCCAGTACTGGCACTGTAATCATCTGAATCCCAGGAGAAGGTAGCTTGTTTGCTAACTGATTTGAAGTTGATTTCCCTGGCCACTGTGAAGGCCAGCAACTTGGCGCAGCTGCTCAGTGCTCGGAGTGTTGGGCCGATGGGAGTCTACCCACTATGGAAATTTGTGGTCCGCAGAAATCTTTAGCTTTTCAGTTTCGGGCCTAGTCCGGCTAGGCTGGAATTCCAGATACCCGGAATCCAGTAAGCCGGGGTTTACTGTACCCTGCATTTACTGGGATAAGAGTTAATCATAAACAGAATAGGTGCAGCTTAAACTAATAAAATGTAGTCAAAACGTTATAGCATAGTACTAGGTCATTCATCTCATCAATTCTGTACCCGTGTTTCTCTCCACATGAGCCTATCTAATACTAGTTTCCTGCTCACTCTTCTTTATCATTTAATATTACTTCTCTACATGACTAACTCATGTAGAACTGGCTTCCTTGAAGGGAAGGGAAAAATGCAACAGGCTTTTCATGGATTTGATTTGGGGACATCCCCATGACGCAACTGCAACAATGTACATTTATACAACATTCTTCACTATGGGGAATATATAGTGGGAATTGGTGATACCTTATCTAAGCATACATAAAGCCATTTTGGTAATATAATAATTCATGCATTTTATATAGCGCTTTATCACGTCTTCGAGACGTCTCAAAGCGCTACACAGGATATACTGTAAATTGTAGTGACTGTATATTTTGTGGACGAAACACGGTTTATACATTTATGTTTGTATTTAAGTACATCATCAGGTTTAACTGCCCATATTCAAATACATAGGTAGCTGCAAATAAACAAACTTTGAACACTCCCATAAACATCAAAGAGCAGGTAAATCAGATTATTTTAGCAAATAATTTGTCTGCGACAAATCTCTCCAGTTTCAAAACATTAACAAACTTCATCCAACGCATGAATTTATCATTGGGTTGGTCCACTCATTTGATATACATATCCAATACTTTGAATATGCATCTTTCATTTACAACCATTAATTAATTAAGTGTAAAATTTATCATTCCGACTAACAATATAACACAGAATTTCCTCCTCTTCCCTTTGGAAGTCATTTGACACTATCCAAGATCTCCAGCCAAGGCAAGAACTGACCCCAGCCAATATTTTTGTAACATTTTGCAACAGACATGGATTTTACTATAATAAGTACACAACTGTTTCACTTAACTCTCAAAATACCTTACAAAAACATTTACATAGGCATGATAGCCATGCCCTTCTATATACACACTTGTAGAATGATGTTCTGTATCTCCCTTTCTTTCCTGGTGTTTATTTGTTTTAATTCCCTGTTTTTTAGTAGAATCTCCATTACCCAGTTCACTTTCTTCTTTTTTTGCTTGATCAGGAGAAATGGTCTTCTTGCCCACAATTTCACCTGCATCCATCAGTGCATTATCAGTCTGTGCTTCCATTATCACATCAGTTTGCACAGGCTCCACTTCCTCAGCCAGCCTGTGCTTTACATCATTTGGTTCGCTATTGAGAAGCTGTTCTTGCTCAGTTTCTATGGAAGAATCACCATTGTAGTCTAATTCAGTCTGATCGAGACTTGAATCATTGCACTTTTCTACCCCGTTACTGGCCTCTTCGCTATCATCTTCCTCGTATATGACCCTCTGTGGAGGTTTTTTGCGCTTGAATATGATGCCACGATCCCATCGCCTGGTTCTCCGATACTTTTTCTTTGAATAGCCTAGGACATAACAAACAAGAAAAATAAAAGCATTATGGCATTTCAAAACAACCTACTCAGTGATGTAGATTCTGGGAAAAGTCTATAAATAAAACATTCTCATCTACACCAAATCCAACATGTTACTTGAACAAGGACAGTTTCAGTTCTCTCTCTATATCCCTTTTCCTCTCCTGAAGGACCCAGGGTACCAGTAAATTGTCCAAATGGTCATTCTTCCTGAGGCCAGATAATAAGAAGCAATAGGCTATTTAATCTGGGCATCAAAGCCAAACATTCCTGAAACTCACCAGATGACCACTGTCCAGCAAGGCATCACTGAATAAGGATCAAAAACAGAAACCCTGGTTCATGGATATTTGTTGTCATCACCCTACGACCACTACAGCTAAAAATAGTGAACCAAATAGAACGGAAATAAAACCCAGGACTTTTGAGTCTCTAAGGCTCAGTTTCATACAAATCAGTGGTTTTACTTATTGAACCATTGATATTTAGTTCCCAGGATATTTAGTTAACCAATTAAGACATTACAATAAGGTCTTAATTACATTTTGGGTTAATATAGTCAAACAGATATGATTACTAACAGCAGTCATATATGGGACAAGTGCAGCAAGTCCATTCACCTCCGTCCCGGAACTGGATTGACAATGTCCAGATTGAAATCTGGAATGAAGAGACAGGCGAATGGTCCAATGAGACTATTTTAGCTGTATTACAGTAATTTAGCTCCCATGTTAACTTATTTTTGAGATTCAACTTCGAAGATCAGTCAAAATATCTAAAAAAAAATTTTTTTTAATTGAAAATATTGGATTTTTTAAAAAATCCTTGAAACTGTAAATGCCTTCAGAACAGTCTGGACTTGACTTGCAAATACTTGCATCAGTTATTTTGTTTGTTCAGACTGAATAAATGTGATTTCAATTCACCATCATTTAAATTATTGATTTTATTCTAAAAATCGTGCAGATGTTTTGGTCAGTATTACCTGCCTTGAAATTCTAAACATTCACACTAGTAAGTTATTTTTTGCTGTCCTGCAAAATCTTTTGAATATTTCACATTTCATCATGTTATTCCACAGAATAGGAGATTTTCTAATTCTCCACCAGGAGGCAAAAATCACAGATAGACATAACCTCTTGTCTGACTGAATAAAGTATGGTAGCAAACTGAGAAAGGTGGTAAATTAAAAATGAGACACAGAAAATAAACCTTGAAGATTTTAACAGTAGGAAATGAATATTTTTGACCACTCACCTAAAGAAACTGAAGGTGTGCTTGCATCAATTGGTGCTGATATTGCTTCCATTCTTTCGCATTGAGAAACCTCTGCTGCAGAATTCTTTGGTAAAACGTGATAAAATGTGGGTGCAAATTTTGAAGAATAGCAACCTATAATAGTGAAAGCAGAATGAAAGCATTTGGATAAAATAAGTTCATCACATAATAATGATTCCATTCTCTTAAGCTCTCTCTTAAACATTCTTTAATGCCAAACCCCATTTAAGAGAGTTTAAAAGTTGGAAAGTAATCCAGGTGTTTGCCTGACACCTGCGACAGACAAGCTCTTCCACATTAAACATCTCTTCATTAAGTGAAAGAAGGTATGGACCACAGAAAGTGAACAAAGAAAAAAAAAATACCTCTGTTCTTTCGAGATTCCACAATTTCTTCGCACACTTTTTCAAATTCTTCATCAAGTTCTGATTTTACAATAGCATTGGCAGCGTCTTTTAGAGCACAAGCTCTGTGTCTGATCAGACGGTCTGAGAAATCAATTAGAGTACAAAATTACATTTGTAAAGCGCCTTTCATGTCGGGCGGACGTCCCAAGGTGCTGAGCAGCCAGGGATGAGGGGACCTGAGCCGGTGGGGGTGGCGCAGGGCAGAGAGGGGAGGAGGGTAGTCAAAGAGGAGGGTCTTGAGGCGTGCCTTGAAGGAGGCAAGGGAGGGAGCGAGGCAAAGGGAATGAAGTTCCAGAGGGTGAGGGCAGAGAGGCTAAAGGCCCAACTGCTGATGGTGGGGCGGGCCAGGTGGGGGACATGGAGCAGGCATTTGAATTCTTTAAAGTTCTGCCTGCTGACCAGAAGGAGCAGAAAGGTTGATAAGGGGTTAGGAGGTCGGAGTTAGGAGGGGGCAAGGTCATGGAGGACCTTGAAAGGAAAATAATTTTGAACTCGATCTTCTCAGGGATGGGAAGCTAGTGGAGCCAGGTGAGGGTGGCTGTGATGGGGTCACGAAGCCTGGTGCAGGAGAGGACATAAGCTGCAGAGTTCTGGATGATCTGCAGCTTGTCGAGGGAAGTCGGGGAGGCTGACAAGCAGGGTGTTGGAATAGTCGAGGCTGGTTGTAATGAAGGCATGTATGACAGTTTTGGCAACTTGAGGGATGAGGCAGTGGCGGAGTGGGGCAATGTTGTGGAGGTGGGGAAAGGCAAAGCGGGGCATGGCATGGATGTGGGGGAGGAAGGACAGTTGAGGGTCGAACAGACGTCTAGGTTCCTGACTGGCTTGGTGAGGTGGAGTGCGCATCCGTAGATGCTGATGCTACCAGTATCTGAGGTACGGAAGCGCTGGCGTCAGCTAATCAGGTGAGCCTGGGTCTTGCTGACGTTCAACTGTTGGCTTTATAGATTAATCTCTCTGCCTAAAATTACATTAATTTTAGAATTCTATACACAAGATTAGTCACCTTTTATATCCTGTAATTTGACTTTGATAAACAGAAGTTTTATTGGCTACCTTTCAATGGAAAGAAAATTCAAGGTCATGCATCAAACTCCAGCACAGCGATTTCCTCAGATATAGAAATTTAACCCTTCATTCTACAGCATGCATTTGAATTCTTAAAGTTCTGTCAAGATGCACTTAAAATCTTATTTTGGACATTGGAACTCTAACAGATTGGATACCAGACAAAAACTTGGTTTCTTTCTTCACTCCCTCCCCCACACCCCCATATACTCACCTCCAGGATCTCGATCAGGATTGTACTCCAAAGCATTATTGCAGATTAATTCTACGTCTTGAAGATATTCTTTCACTGTCATATATTTGTGAAGGTCAATGTTTGACATCACAGTAGAAAGGTCCATTGGTTGTCCGATGACAGTGCAGTAATCTGGAACCTAAATTGTACAGTTATGTTCAATACATTACATCACATTGCTGTACAAAATGTTCAACTTCTCCTCCAGATTCTCTTGAATTCTAAATTATTATATTCTCCAAGCAAGATGTCATATAATTTGGATGATAGGAAGAGGAAAGGCTGTTCAGATCATCAGGCTTGTTACACCAGTTTAGATTACGGCAGACCGTTTAACCCATTCCCTTAATTAACACCCTTATTTCCGCTGCATCTATCTATAGCAACATGGGAAATTTAAATGTAATGGATGAACAAGATAGCCATGAAAACATTGTCCGTTTGGTAACATGTCCCATCAAATGTAAATCCTACATGGTTAAAGCTAGGACAGTAACTGAAACTGAATGAAGCCTCCATATTTTCAATGTACAGAAACACAAACTTCACTACTATACTCCTTTAGAGAATGTTTTCAGGATTCAAGGAAGCCTGGTGTACAAAATCATGAGGGGTTTTGACAGGCTAGAGAGATTCATTCCACTAGCTAGGGAGTCAATAACTAGGGCACTTAGCCACAAGAGCGAAAAGAGAACTGAGGAGGAAATTTTTTTAAACTTAAAAAAAGTTGGTGTGTGGATTGTCCCCCTGAGTAGATTCCATCGTAGTCTTCAAGAGAGAAGCAGACAGGCACATGAAATAGAGGGGCTTGAAGGGGGTTGGGGATAAAATAGGGCGTTGGGATTGAAGCAATTTTGTTGCCCCGTGAGCTGGTGCAGACTCGATGAGCTGAATGGCCCCCTTCTATGCTGTAGATTTCTATGTTTCTACCTCAACTTCCAAAACTGGGAAGTGAATCCTGACAGTGGCCAGGCATTTTATTGGTTTAGAATGGCACTTGATTACCTGAAGTAAAGGGATTATACTCAATTTCAGTGGCTTTTTGAATTTTTTCATGCTGTTGGCAGGACAACCACAAACAGTATTTACCATTCTACCAGCAGCAAAAAATTAAGGTTATACGGAACCTTCAATTTGACATTTAATCAAATTGGCAATTATAAAAGATTTTAATTACAAAAGAAACATACATTTTAAATTGCGTTTCAATCAATCATTCGCGGGATGGCACGTAAACAATTTATACCTCCTCAAGATCTACAGGCTTCATGAAGGCTCTGAAGCGTTTATCATTTGCCAGTCGGAGAGTCACATCACGCAAGAAAAGCCTTAACTCTCGAAGAGTGCCTTCTTCTTCCCCTTCAAGCCGCTTTAGCTCCTCCTCGGAGAGACGTCGTGGTTCGGGAGGTGGTGCTACTGGAAGGACTTCCAATGCCTGAAACACTAAAAACCCCTCCTTTAAAGTACAGTTATTTTCATATAAGCTACTAAGAAAAGAAAAAAATACTGTTCTTTTCAGATGCATGCAAATAAACAACATTTCATTGAGACTTTCCACTTAAGATTATATAATAGGCTATAACTTGATCTTCTTAATGGTCAATATCACTATTGATACGTATGGATTATTTCTCCCTCCCCCTCCGAAATAGAGTGATTCAATTCTTAGTTGCCAACTTTTTTCCCAAGTGGTCATTCTTCATGTGCAAACTCAGCTATTAGCAAGCTATTGGATTCATAGGAGAAATTACCTTTATTTGCAAACTTGATGCAAGGGAAATTTGAAGACAGACCAAGAAAGGGAAATCAGAGTAAAGTGTCAGGATTTTACAATCTTACAAAGAGCTCAACAGTATATTATGTACATAGGTACACTGACAAATTAACCTCTTCACAGATAAATCTAAGGGTCTTTACATATGTTAAAATAAGAGGCACATGTGTGTCATGATTTGGACAGCTGGCATTTCATGGGAGAAGAGACCTTGTTGACATTTAGCTCATATTTGAGACAGCAGTAAACAGGGAATAGGAGCTGGGCTATAACGATCAAATCAGTTGAGTTCAGATCTCGTGCTCAAATAGAGGGCTGCACCTGGAATACTGTATATAACTCTGGTCAACGTGACATCAGAAGACCCTGGAGGCAACACCAAGGAGAGCAATGGGGATGACCTAAGTCAACTAATTGAGCTAGGGCTCCAGCCTAAAAAAAAACAAAATTTAAAGGCACACAAGAAAGGAATGAGAAAGCAAAGTTGGGAGTACACAAGTTCAAATTGCGGTGATAATGTTAGGAGAAACCCTAAGAAGTACTTCTTTACATAGATGGTGATTAGCAGCTGGAATAAATTACCAGACGGAATAACGATTAGGACAAAGTACATTTATGAAACAGCTTGATGGTATAAACAAACAGTAGGGCTGGTATTCCGGAAGGCTGAAATCAATTTGGTTAAAGGGCGTTTTTCATCTGAACTCTTTCTTGGTGGATCATGTCCTCTCCTGCTGTGCAGTTCCAGGAAGGGTCACTGAAGAACATTCAGAGACCTTTGTAGTTAGTCGCAGTGAAAGATATAGAATTATATTGATGTTACCCAGGAGATTAGTTTATTAGATCAAAGAGCAAAATCACAAAGTTCAAATTCCTAAGCAAATTTTGAGACCTACAAAATCTTTGAAATTCAATACTTGATAAATAATTTGATAATCTGCTCAAATACCACACATACATATCAGTGCAGTGACGTGCTGCAATTTTTGTGCTTCTGCAGCACAAACTCTTAACTTACTGGCTTTTCTTTTTGATGATGGGGGCTTGGCAGCCTGTCTTAATATAAGATCTTCAAAGAATTTCTTTCTTTCTTCACTGCCGGGAAGCTGGACATTGAAAACTTCTCCGTAATGACAAAGAAACATCTCTTTCACCTTTTAAAATAATTAAAAAGAGGCACATAGGTCAGATGCAAAAACAGCAGATGGGTTGGAATTAATTTCAAGCATGTAATAGTCATAGGGTTTTGACAGTCTAAACCACAGAAAGGTTGAAATAGAAGTGGTACGCACAATTTAACATTTTGTAATTTGAATGATTACGTTGGTCAGGTTCTTGGCTTGGTGTTCAAATCCCTTCACTCTCTGACACCTCCCAACCTAAGTGTTAAGCAGTCTGAGATGCTACCCTGGGTGGAGGGCGCTCTATAAGTGCAAGTTGCTGTTCTGGTATCTTTAGACAATTTGTGTTTTAGGAAGCTTATCTACCAATTTTCTTATAAATGTAGATGGGAAAAGGGACAATATAAACATTGTGATGAAAGCACTTGACTACTTGGCATCATATGAAAGAAGGCACTGTAACCACAAAAATAGTGTGCTGGGAGAACATAATTATCTGTTTGAGCTATTGATCAACTGGGGCAATTGTATTATTTTAAAACAAACTTGTTTTGGTCATGCTATCCTTTATAGATGACAATCAAAACCTGCAAAGTGGTTTGGACTAGTTTAAATACTTTGTAACAAAATGTCAAGGATTGCAGCAAAAGGAATATTCACCTCATCTGGCAGTTCAATGTGTGGGATGTCGCATGTCGCCAGCAGCAAGATTGGGGTAAATGAGGGAATGTCCTGAAGTAATGTAATGAACGTAGCTCTCAGGGTGTCTCCAATCGAATCCCACCAATGATGAACGTGAGGGATGTAGAGTATACTCGGGGCTGTCCTTCTTGCTTCTCGGAAAAGCTGACAAGAGTAAAGAATCACAAAACTAACCAGGTAAAAATACTGACACTATCTTTACATAAGCAATGATTTTGCAAGGTAAGAACCAGTCATCCAATATAAATAATATTCTAATTTAGATACTCTAAAGACTCAATGAGGAGCAACTTCTGCAACGTGTTGTCCAACAAGTATATAGTCTGCACTGGGACTCTTCCAGTGAAACCAATCCTTTATATCATGGGTTATCCTCGATACTAAACTATGAGCCCAAATGTTATTCTCAGACAGTCCTCACTTCAGTGTCATCTTGCCTCAGAGTCAAAAGGTTGTGGGTTCAAGTCCCACATTAAGACTCTGAGCTCATAAAATCTAGGCTGATAATGCAGTGCTCCTCCAAACACTGCAATGAAATGTCTGAGGTGCTGTCCTTTGGATGAGATGAAATCAAGATCCTTTCTGCCTGTTTGGGTGGAACTGAAAGATGACATGGCACTATTCAACAGAGAATGGAGTTTTTCCCTTGGCTCAGAATCCTTCAGGATAAAACTGTCCATTCACTTCATGGCCGTTTGTAGGACACATCTTTGCAAAAAGAGACTGTTTACAAATAAGTTTGCTTACAAAATCCAGTCCAGTAAATCCTGTTTAGTGCTGAGTCGTTGACAACAACTTGATATGGTTCTATATCAAATGAAAGCATTATCATCACTACATTATTCTGTGATAACCTGATATGTGCAATCTGGAATATATTCCTATTTTCATGTCCACAATGGGGCCCAACCCCAATTATTACCGTTATTGGGCTCATTTCAAGTGGAGTGATATTGGTTATCCACTAGATAGATTTTAGATCTTGCAATACACTGGAAAACATCAAATAAATTCAAATAAAATTGTAGTAAAACGTCTGCCCAAGTTTGAATCATTCAGAATATAAAGTTGGCTCCATAATACACTCCTGGTATAGCTCAAGTCTATTTACAACATAGGATGTAATTATGGACCCACGGTATCCTACACAAACTGTAAGACATCTTACCTGTGCACAGGTTTCTTCAGGTGATGTAGCACTAACACCATACAGGACTGGAAGATCAAATGTGTGAACGGTAAATTTTTCCAAGGTGTGAAGCAGTGCTGGAGCAAGGTGTGAACTCTGACCTGAACCTGGTTTTCCAGACAGTAATAACCGTGGTCGATAGGATGTTGGCTCATGATAGGCACGCCTAAACAAAACGTTTTTTGCTCAAATAAAATATTAATACTCAGACATGAAACATTTACATCAATAAGTTAGTAGCAAAACAAAGATGTCTCAAATGTTGCAGAAAAATAGCAAACTTTTTTGCTCATACTTGCAATTTAAAAAGTACATCAAATTCAAGTATTAAAGGGAAAATACATCTGGGGAAGCACTTTTAGCCTCAGAAAGGAAGCTTAAGTTGGTTCTCCTTCCTCACTAGAGTGCCAGTGGGGTTACTGATGGGAAGCAATTCCATACATCCAAAGTGATGGAAAGCACTAAGTGTCAGCCTGGATTAGTTAGCAGCACTTTCAAGAGGCATGAACTCTGTTTGATTCAGAAACTCTTAAGCATGATGGTTTTCCACACATGTCAAGACACCCGACTGACAATAATAAATTGGTCATTTTCAATCCACGACTGTTTGTGGGACACTGCTGTGTACAATTGGCTGACGCGTTTAACCCACAAATATACAGTCATTCCACTTTACAGCATATTCTGTGAAGCACTTTGAGACGTCTAGAAGTTGTGGAAAGTGTTATATCAAATGCAAGGATTATTATTTATTATAACAAAATTGACAGTAAATAAATACAAGGATACAGAAACTTCTCAAGGAGAGGTTGAAACCGCAGTTATCTGTGCATTCAATTTGCATCCACACAGCTGAGCTCGTAGTAGCAAGTTTAAAAATATATCCCACACCCCAAATCAGCGAAGTTTACTTACCTACTAAAACAGAGGAAAGATCCTTTGCCTCCCTGCTTACTAGCTGATTTCTTAAGAGGCCCATTTTCAAATACTGATGGTTCTTCATCATCACTGTACATATCTTCTATTACAAGACTTGCTTTACCTGTTAGGTATAGTTTTCAAAAGGATTTTTTGTTATAGATTTGATACTATTCCACAAAGCTATAAGTTTTGAAAGATCTACCCTTTCCAAAAAAGAATTGGAAATTGTGATATTCCTGAAGACATTTCACTGCTTGAATTATTGCCGGTGGTGATGTAGAAATTGTAGTTAAAAATGTGCCCTCTTCTTTTTAAAAAAAGTCTTTAATGACAGCTTTAGGACTGAACACTTCCCACTTGCCTATAATGAGACTGGTTTCTCTCTCAGGTTTCAGTAAATTTGGCTGTTTTACAAAGAGATATTTTTTGATTTTTGAAATTGGGCTTTGAAGTCACAAATTGCAGTGCTGCCATCAGAATTTACTGTTAACAAATGGTGTGCCCTATGTCTCATGAGTATCCTTTAAGCAGTGGGTTAAATATACTATCTTTTAGGATAATTTTGACACACTTTTGGTACAATTTGAGACAAGGCACAAAAGGAGTTGCATAGTCTAGTTGTCATAGATCTACAACCCAGAATTACCTACAGAAAGGTCATGAAGATTACTGGTGTTGAAACTGGTAGGAGGATGTTTGTAGCGGATTCCGAGGGGAAATGCGGCTGCACCTTTCTATTGGCCCAGGTGATGACACACAACCTTAGGCAAGCACAAAAATACAACAACATGCATCCCCACATACATTATTGAACATTAACCCAGTAACCCATTGTTCTCTCAGATTTGAAATAAGTAGTAATCCTTACCAATCTCACAGCTCTTTTTTAAACCTTGCTCTGCATGTGGGAAAACTTTCTTCAAGGCTTCAAGTATTTTATAAAAGGTCTTGTCAAAAAGTGGTCTGACAACAAACGATAGCGCTTGTCCAGGCGAGGATACCGCCCGCTGAGAAGCTGGCACAATCTTCTGCATGGCCATTACAAAGTCTTTAGCACTGATGTTAATAGAGGATATATCAAGTTGCAATTTCTCATTAGTGGTGTAGATCTGGGGATAACGGCGACGCAAGGCACACAGGGCTGCTTCAGTACAGACAGATTTAATGTCAGCACCACAATAACCTGCGGGTGAAACAAAGATGCTAGTGGCTACACATTTACATTCTTAAATATTCATCAGCAATGTAAAATCAAATGTAGCGCATTTTAAAACAAATCTTACATATATATGAATCAATTAATCAACAGGGTTAGTTCCTCCTCACTTACTCAGCCTCTAATTTTATTTTTTAAACTACCCCCAAGAAAATCGACTCTCCTGATCTTTAGGGGAAGGCAAAACCCAACGATGCTCTTGGAATCAATTAAATGTCAGGTCAGAATAAATAGGCAAGAGTGTACCATTGTCATATTCCTGAAGGGTACTTCATCTCCAGTGTAGCCCTGCTTTTGGCAAAGGTTTCTTGGTCTTACAATTTATCTAGCTAGACACTGTTTAAAAAGACACCACTACAGGTATCAGGTATTCCTCAACCTGGTCTTCAAACAAATGTAATTCTAGGAAACATATTCTTGTTTGAAGACCAGGTTGAGGAATTCACAAAACCTGCAGTAATTTTAGGAAACATTTCTGTTTGCCATGCAGAAGGCAAGGAATCTCTGTGAAGTAAAATGGCCTGGGCTGCATATCTATGATGTTTGGCTGCCTTTTGCTTCAGCAACTCCGCTGCCTGACTGCAATCGAATTTGGGTGTCTGGATTAACTTAACTCAAAGTCACAAGTATTTGAAGTATACCAAGCGAGTATAGTATAGCATTTCATCCCATTTATTCAGTTCTCAAAAAGTGAAGTTTTCTCTTGGCCCAAGACTTACTTTAATGCCTTCAAGCAATTCTAGATGTAAGATTGGTAAATGAAGAGGTAAAAACGTTTTACTCTCCATTAAATGCTCATGATCAGTTTCAATATTTCAAAATAAAATGGTTTCCAGAACTATTCTAATTTGAAGACCACGAGTATTTGCACAATATTATATATTTGCAGGAATCGTGGGATAATAGTCCCTCTTAGTTAAAGGATATTCCAGCTATTTCTTTTTGCAAGGTCATAGAATTACTAAAAAAAAACCTACCTATTTGTAGTTTCAATACTGGTTTTAAAACAAGTTCGAAAACAGATGTGGCTCGGGAGATGTGTCCAATTTATTACTTACCCACACACTTTTCTCCCAGTTCATCAAGAAATGTATCTGATGGTTTGGGGTTCCAATCCCTTGTGTGAATTTTCAGGATGTCTTTGCGAGCCTAATAACAACCAAGTTCAGAAAAGATTACGATTTTTTCTAAAATTAAGTTGTTTTTTAATTTAAGTGTGGAGAGATCAGTCTCGGAAGCGACTCAGACTGCTTTCAGACAGCAATTAGGACAGCTAAATATCAAGATCGGTCAGAGAAGTATTTGCTAAGGCACAGGTGGTGCATTGTACAGTACGACTCTAAAGAGAAGATTGTTTTCTAAAAACATTTGTGTTTATATCTTTTATGTAAATGAATGTCTCGCATGAGTTGCCAAACACAGTGGCAAGGTACCAATGAAGGAAATAAAGAGAATTGACATAAACATGTTGACCAAAGACACGGTCAAAGCAATATATTTCATAACAATTGTGAAAAGTGGTAGCAAAGCAACGGGACGTTGCATGAGTGTGAGACAGCCATGATAGTTGAAGCCTCGACCACAGTTGGTGAAGCAAAGGGAGAGAAGATGAGCAAAGGGAAAGGAGAGAAGCAGATTAGCCAGAAGAGTGGAGGGTACCGGCTGGAAACGGTTAATGTATAAAGTGGGAAGAGACCCACTGAAGATTAGGATAAAGATCTTTAAAGTCTTCTTTGGTCAAGTTTGCAAGAAACTTGAGATGCAGCATTCTGGATCAGGTTAAGCTTCTGGAGAGGAATTAGGGAGGCTAACGAGGAAAGATTTGGATAGGCTAAGGCCAACAGAAGGATGGATAGGAATGTTAACAGCGGGGGAGTTAAGGTTACAAATGGATAATGTTCCAGGAATAGAAAGTGACAATCTTGGCAATGGACCTACTGCAGTGTCTGAAATGCAGCTCAGATGAAAAAAATAACTTGGCAGTGAAAACGAAACATAAAAATGCTCTTTTGCAAAAATACGCCTAATTAAATGGTCAATTTCTGTCTTAGGACATTATGCAATTTAAAAACATGAAATTTATTCCTATGATCATCAAATTACTACAATATAGATCCCTTTAGCTATGCTAACTTAATTAAATAAGGCAGATATACTTACATCTTTGTCTGGCAGGCCAAAAAGAAATTCCCTGTCAAAACGCCCAGGCCGCCTTAAAGCAGGATCTATGGAATCCAGTCTGTTCGTTGCCCCTATCACCACGATCTCACCTCTGCTATCCAATCCATCCATCAGGGCTAGTAAAGTAGACACTATAGAACTGAAAAGATTTTAGGATTAAACCTTCATTTTGCTGTTCCATAATTTGAATTTTTTTAAATAAACACATGCATTCCTAGATTCTTAAGCTTACTACAACAAAGTACAGCAGTCCTTTATTGTGAAGAGAATACTTGTCACAATTTAGCTATGAAGTAAATTAAAGATGCACTTATCGTTAATAGTAGAATTCCTTGACACGGGACAAATTTGTCCGTTCTCCTGCATCTTAACCGCATTTTGCAGACAGAAGACATGCATTTTCCAAACAAGATTTGCTTGCTAAATCACTACCCAACAGCACGCCATAAGCCACTGAAGTTTTAAACATTACATACCTATGTATCTGATCTTGCCGACTGGAACGGACAGGAGCCAAACCATCTACTTCATCAAAGAAAATAATTGAAGGACGCATTAGGTAGGCCTTAAAAAAAAAGACAGATTTTAAGTTCAGAGGGCAAAAGAATGTCACGTTCTGTGTAACATTTCAGCTGCTTTTACGATCAGTTTTATGCAAGAAACAACACGTATTGTGGAAAAACTATCAACTACAGATGAAACAAAAAACATCACCACATTTAGGAGCACCCAAACTAGACACAGTATGCCACAACACATAGAAATTCCTGTGCATCAGGAATGGAAAGCACATTTCCCTGGAGGTTGCACTCCGTTTACCCAATTTCAAAAGGGTGGCAAGAGTCAAGGCTTGGGGTCCCTGTTTGTAGTGTGCACAGAGATAATGCTGGAATAAAACCAGAGTGCCTTGGAGAACTGCGCACCTCCCTGACTCAGGAAATGAACAACCAAAACCAGCACAGATTAATAATAGACCAAATTGCCTATATTGTCACTTTACTAAGTTAAAATACCAAATGTATTAGATTATCTCCTCTTCTATCCCCATTCCACTCCTTATCTCTCAGCTCCACCTCCTTGGCCCACATATCAGACATCGTCAACCTGTTCCTCTCCTCTGGCTCTATTCCCATTCCCCTAAAAACTGCCATCATCGCTCCCACCTAGAAAAAAAACCCCTTTGATGCGTCGCAGCTATCAAGCTACCGGCCCATCTCCAACCTCCCCTTCCTGAAAGAGTTGTCACCTCCCAGCTGCACTCTTTCCTCTCCACCCATGCATTATTCATACCCCTTCAGTCAGGTTTCCGTGTTACCCATAGCACAGAACCCGCCCTGGTCAAGGTCACCAATGACAAGTTGACCATCTGCGACCGGACTCCCTCTGTCTCCTCGTCCTATCGGCAGCATTCAATACGGTCGACCACGCTATCCTCCTCCACCGCTTGTCCTCCCACCTCAACCCTCAAGGCCCTGTCCTTGAGTGGTTTAGGTTGTACCTCTCCCACCGTCTTCATTTTGTTTCCAAACGGCTTTTCCTCCAGCCCCCGCATCGTCTCGTGTGGTGTTCCTCAGGGCTCTGTCCTCGGTCCCCTCCTCTTCACCCTCTATATGCTCCCCGTTGGTGACATCATCCGCAGACATGGGGTTAACTTCCACATGTATGCGGATGACACCCAACTCTACCTTTCCTCCTCTACCCCCAACTCCACGACCACTGATGTCCTGACACCCTGTCTGTCTGACATCGAGTCCTGGACGAGAGACAACTTTCTTCAGCTCAACGTGCGCAAAGTTGAGGCCCTCCTGATTGGCTCACGTCAGCGCCTCCGCACCTCAGGCACTGACAGCATCAGCATCCAAGGCTGCACTCTCCACCTCTCAAAGCCGGTCAGGAACCTCGGGTTCTGTTCGACCCTGAGCTGTCCTTTCTTCCTCATATCCGCGCCACAACTGGCACCGCCTTCCATCACCTCCAAAATATCGCCAAACTACGGCACTACCTCACCCCTCACGCTGCTGAAACCCTGGTTCACGCCTTTGTCACCTCAAGGCTGGACTATGGGAACTCTCTCCTCGCCGGCCTTCCCGGCACCTCCCTCCACAAGCTGCAGGTCATTCAGAACTCTGCAGCTCGTGTACTGTCCCGCACCAGGCTTCGGGACCACATCACTCCCACCCTCGCTCGCCTCCACTGGCTCCCCATCCCCCAGAGGATCAAATTCAAGATCCTCATCCTCACCTACAAGGCCATTCACGGCCTTGCTCCCTCCTACCTCTCCGACCTACTATCCCCCTACTTACCTGCCCGTACCCTCCGTTCCTCTGGCTCCGGTCTGCTCCACATCCCCCGCCTCAACCGCCTTACCATTGGTGGCCGGGCCTTCAGCCACTCAGCCCCCAGGCTCTGGAACTCTATCCCCCAGTGCCTTCGCCGTCTCCTCCCTTTCCTCCTTCAAGGCCGGTCTCAAGACCTTTCTCTTTGACCGTGCCTTCAGCTCCCCTCTCGACTCTCTACCCCCTCCTCACCCCCTCCCCTCCCTCCCCTCACCCTGACCATTTCCCCCAACTGTCCAGCGCCTTGGGACGTCCTCCCTACGTGAAAGGTGCTCTATAAATGAAATCTTGTTGTTGTTGTTCTGAGCCACTATTTAGCAGCAGGAGGAATCCTGCTGGATTCTCCTACATACACTGTCACTGCACTTCACAGTCAATCTTGTGAAATGCTTTCAGATGTTCTCCTGAGGTGAAAGGTGCTATATCCAATACAAGGAATATTATTATTAATGATAATTATTATAATATTCAATTATGTAAAAAAGCTTCACAAACAATTGCTGTAACGACTATTTGCAGGCACAGAGTATAAATTGGTTCAAGAAGCAAATTGCGACTGTCTAAAGTGAGGGAGATGGCAGTATATAATATAAAAAAGCAGGTATCTATATAAAGCCCATTGGACCTTTTCCCATTTTAACAAATGACAAATATTTGGCAAATTACCAAACAAAGTTTTGAACAGTTACCAATTGTTTGCACATTCAAATTCAAGGATTTTGAGAATTCACGGTTCTAACACAGAAAAATAAATAGATCAACATCTACAAGCCTGTCTGAGAGCTCCATCTCTGTGGGAGGCTACAATATTGTTCTCTTTCAAGAATTTAAGGTTCAGGCCACACAATTCATGATTTGATAGAAAATTACTTCATGTAACGTAATTTTTGAATACATATTAACTCTATTGAGAAAATGGGCATAATCACAATTTTTAAGTTACCTGATCAAAAAGCAGCCTTAATTGTCTTTCAGACTCTCCTACCCATTTACTAAGGCAATCTGCACCTTTTCGCATGAAAAAAGAAACTCTCCGATCTCCTTGGCTGCACTCATTGGCTAGTGCTCTGGCAACAAGAGTCTTTCCAGTACCAGGAGGACCATAGAATAAGCAACCCCTAAAAATTGAAAGATGAACAGCAATTATAAATAAAATCTCACTCATGCACCTCCCTTCCTATCAGGATTACTGGCAGCAAACGACAAACTACACATCTAAAACTTGCTCGAGTTACAGCTGAAAGAGGAACAATAGGTTTTTAAAATTACGACCAAAATAGTTGCCCACAACTACCAATTACTTCCCTTCGGAAGGCACACCATTCTTCCTTCTACTGGAGGAAAAGTTGCAACTACTTGGTGCCCTCTATTACCTCGTCTATAATCATTATTTGTGTGAGTTTAGATAACCCATTGCAGGAGGTATCACAACAGTGCCGGATTTTGTCCTGGTACCTGCACATAATGAGTGAACACGTTCATTTCCCCTTGCTCTGCATTTGTTGCTGCTAGATGAAATAAGCACAGAATGAGGAGGCTAATCTAGGACCATCACGGTCTTTATGGTTCAGATATTCACTGAATAAATGTAATAACATCCAGACCATATTGTAATAAAGAAACACAGGATACTGGGTAGAATAGTGCTCTGGACGCTACCATGCATGAGGGGCATATATAAATGCAAGTTTTGTTGTTGTTGAATATAGTTTTACAAAGATTTTTTCTTCTACAGCTCAAGGGCATGTTTTAAACAAGCTATCCCTGTACAAAATTTAAAAAAATCAGATACAGTATCTTTGTATATCAATAATTAACATTGCCAAATGGCCATAATGCATTCTCCTTAATTAACTAACTGCAGACTTTTAAACATCTCAAAGCATGAAGATCCAAACAGAATTGTGGAAATTTGTTCCATACCTTGGAGGTTGAATTTTAAACCTTTCAAACACCTCAGGGTAAAGTAATGGAAAAACAACCATCTCCTTCAATGCAGCGATGTGACTTGAAAGTCCACCCACTCTATCAAAACGGACCTAAAATACAAAAGCAGACTTGTGTCTATAAAAATGCTATTTTGAAACTTTATTCATGAATACTTTTAAAATACAGAATTCCACCCCCCATCTCACCCAACTGTAGTTGCTTGTGTTATACAGCCTAACAAAAAACTGTTGCCATGTTAACACGCAGGAGAAAAGACATTATTTTTTATTAAAACTAGTCAAATTGTTGACCAATTGTTGTCAAATACAGGTTAGACGGAAAACAATGGTTATGGTGCATATGACTTGGATTGGAAACTAGCATAAACTCAATAAATCGGTGGTGTTATGACTTTTTAAAGTATTCACATTGAATGTTCTGATGTAACAATGCGATTTTAGCACTGATCTACTGAAGACAAGCAAAAGTTTCTTTATGACAATGCCTTAATAATAATAATAATAATCCTTGCATTTGATATAGCGCTTTTCACGTCGGGACGACGTCCCAAAGCGCTTCACAGAATATACTGTAAAGTGAATTGACTGTATATTTGTGGGCGAAACGCGGCAGCCAATTGCGCACAGCAGTGTCCCACAAACAGTCATGGATTGAAAATGACCAATTTATTATTGTTTTTGGAGGGATTATTATTAGGCTCTGTGTGGAGTAAGGAAACTTGCCCAAGGTTTCGCCCTGACCTGCCGGGGATTGAACTCAGGTCTCTCGCTTGCAAAGCGAGTGCTCTAACCACTGAGCTACAGGACTCCACAATGTCACCAAAATGTCTCAACAAGCTTCACTGGATTTATTGTCAAATGTAATAACTATTTGTATGCAAATGTGGCAGCCAATTTTTGTACAGCAATGTCCCACAAACGGCCCTGGTTTCAAAGACCAGCATTGTATTGGAGTGCAGATCTACACCAATAGCTCAAAGAACCAATGCTGGGTTTAAACTCACAACCTTGACTCAGGTGCTGCCTGGCATATGAGATATAAAATTGGTCATTTACTTCATGGCTGTTTGTGGAACATCGCTGGGTGCAAATTTCCCATCACATTAGCTACACTCTACAGAAACTTCAAGAAGCACTTTAAGATGTTATCAATGTTATAAATGCTATATCAATGCAAAAAATATTAGTAAGCAAGCATATCAAGTGAAAATCTGGTAATAGTAATCCTTGCATTTGATATAGCGCTTTTCACGTCTTCTAGACGCCTCAAAGTGCTTCACAGAATAGACTGTAAAATTGATTTGATTGTATATAATTGTGGGCGAAACGCAGCAGCCAATTGCGCACAGCAGTGTCCCACAGTTGTGGATTGAAAATTACCAATTTATCATTGTGTTTTTTTCTTGAGGAATTATTATGTGGAGTAAGGAAACTTGCCCAAGGTTTCACCCTCCGGGAATTGAACCCAGGTCTCTCGCTTGCAAAGCGAGTTCTCTAACCACTGAGCTATAGGACTCCACATAATTACAGGAACTAAACATAATAACCAATACTTCATGCAACTGGTTGAAAGAAACAAGCTATGAAGCAATAGTATAACAAAGCTTTAATATCATACCACTGTTCACACCATACATTTATTCCAACCGTTTGCTACAAAAGGAGTTTGATGCATTTTAGTGACCTGAAATTTTGTTCTAGCTTTATGAACAGAGGAAGAAGAGGTAAATAGACTGGAAGAAAACAGAAACTAATTCAGCTCCAATTTCATCAACTTACAGAAGTGTCAATCTGCATTGGATCTACATCTGCCAGGCTAGCACCTATTTTCATACGATCCTTGTGAATTCCTTTCAAGTCATCTTTCCTCAAATTCAGTGGAAGACATCTAGAAATACAAAATGTAATGAGAAAATAAACACAATAGTGGAATTGCTAAACAAATTAATTTACTTCTGTAAATGTATGTTACAATGTTACAATAAAGTTGTGAAACCAGCGATTGCATGAAATTCCTGAAGTTTTCAGTTAATTGTGAAACCATGAAATCAATGAAATTAGGAGTCAGGAATTTCATGAAAAAGTGATCATTCATCACATTGATAACCTTGCCTTGACACTTGTTAGCATTATCAACAAATAAATAACATTATGAAAATTCATATTTTATTCACCATAAACTTCATGCAACATTTCATTCACTGATGAGTCAAATGTTCATTTCTTCTGAGCGCTTTTACACTGCATATGGCTTGCAACAATGTTCATTTCTTCTGAGCACTTTTACACTTTGTAAAGCCTTGTCCACCACAAACAGACTGTGCAATGACAGCTTCACAATGCTAACAAGTGTCAAGGCAAGGTTATCAATATAATGAAATTATCGCTTTTTCACAAAATACCTGATCCATAATTTCAGTGATTTCATGGTTTCGCAATTTTACTGAAAATTTCAGGGATTTAGTAAAATCCCTGGTTTCCCAACTTTACTGTAACATATATACATCAGAGTAGGTGAATAAGTATCATTGAGAAGAGAAATATTTAGAGCTGCATAGCAAACTTGAGCACCATTATGGTAAGCCACAAGCAGAAAGTAACAATGGCTTGTTTGTCTTATATTGCGGTTGTGAACATAAAATAATTTTCCATACTGAAAGCAAACGATACGAGGGAGGGGTGCCAACATCTCTTATTTATCATGCCCAGGGCCTCCATGTGCTATGTTAAAATCAATCACTTCCTGGAGGTGAATATTACAACAACAAATTACATTTATATAGGGCTTTTCGCTTCAGGAGGACGTCCCAAGGCACTGGAGACATCTTAAAAATCAAAGTATTAAAAACACCTCTTCAAGAGAGGCAGTGGAATATGGTTTCAGCAGGCGACGTACAATTCCATTTGGAGAACAAAGATGACCCTAATAATAGACAATTACTTTTTTTTTAAGTTAAAAAATTAACTCCATAAAAGATTTAGCTATCCTGCAAATCCACAATCAAAACAGCTATTTTGAATTAGCCCAAGATACTCAAGTTACGGTTGTGATCCTTAATCAAATCCAAAAGGGTTCTATCTTCCAGGTTATGATAAGGAACATATTTACCATCATTTAGATAACCTTTGTGCAGAATGGCTTTATTAAAAATCTGCACCACAATAACTGCCAATACTTCAAAATAATTTGGTACAACTTTTAAGAAGTGTTTTTTGAGCATTTTTATTTATTATTTTCGTACATTGAAACCATCACCAAATGTTGCTAAATTTAATTAAATTTCACCCACAAAATACAGTCAATCCACTTAACAGTATATTCTGTGAAGTGCTTTGAGTCATCTCAACCACAAAAGGCGCTATATCAAATGCAAGGATTATTATTGTACGATTGAAACCATAACTGCCAATAGGACAATTTATGCAAAATTGTGTAAAGCTGCAAAGTTTGTGTCATGAACATGAACCAGAAGCCAAAAGGAGCTCCATGGCAACAAATTGAAGAGCTCCTGGTCTGCAGGGAACACATTAGAATTGCTTTCCAACTTCTCTTAAAAAATGAAAGGGATTCTTCTATGAGACAAGCAGATTTGGTGCAGCAAAATCACAATTACACCCAAAGACACAAAAGAACCATGGCTGCAGCCTCAAAAACAGGAGTTGATGGTATGAGAGAACAAACAAAATTGCTGAGACAATGGACAAATATGCACTGATGCAGTTCAGCAGGAGGACCTCAATATTAGTAACAGTCACTGTACAACTAAGGATTCAGACACGACTTTCCAAGTTTACTTTTGCCTCCAATGAACAAATATTCTGCAGACCACAAAGAGGAATAAAAGGTGTACAAAAACAACTACTTTGCAATAATAAGCAGACTTGACTCCATCATACTTAAACAGAAAGGAAGCTGATTTTTTTTTGTTTCTGGGTTACCTACCTACTGACCTCATGCTGACCAATTGAGGTGTGGTAAGAGAATAATGGGTCATATTGTCTACCCCACTTAGGTTTGGACTATCATCATTACCAGCAAGCAGTAATATCCTTGCCAGCGGAGTCAGCTTGAAAGACCACGATTAGAGGCATTCCAGCTAAAAAAAATACATTGCAAAATGCCTTGCAGACCACTGTTGCTGTTATGAAAGGAGATACCACAGTAATAATGTTCAGCCAAAATTTAGCTGCTTTCCCCAAAAAGATTTTGAAGTGAAACAAAATGGTATCCTAGAAGGAAACAACAACTTGCATATATATAGCACCTTTCATGCCAGAATCCCAGGTAAAAGGTGTGTGCACTTAAAGATGTGTTTGGCTAGCTATGGCCTTCAGATGAGGTATTCCATGGAATCCTGTAGCTCAGTGGTTAACACTCGCCTCATAAGTGAGAGACCTGGGTTCGATTCCCGGTAGGGCGAAAGGTTTGGCATGTTTCCTTACTCTACATGCCTCTGTTTACTTAGCAGTAAGTAGGAATCCGGTTGTTAGTTGATTGGCGAATCGCTTTCTGGGGGTAATAATTCCTTTAAAAAAATTGGTCACTTCAATCCATGACCATTTGTGAGACACTGCTGTGCGCAATTGGCTGCCACGTTTCACCTACAAAACATATAGTCGATTTACTTTACAGTATATTCTGTGAAGCGCTTTGAGACATCTCGAAGCTGTGATAATGCGCTATATCAAATGCAAGGATTATATTTATTATTATTATTCTGCAGGAGTTAACAGTTGGAAACAATTCCTAAGTCTAAAAACAGGCAAATCAAATGTCTCAAGGCTGAAAGTACTGCTTTCCTGTCACTGGGCAAAAAGTTCTATCAATTGTCTGAATACATGTTGTGCAATTGTTGCAATCACATTCAGCAAATAACTCGCCTGAAGGGAATCTCAAACATTTTTAAACAATGCTAAAAAGCACGTGCCTTTTGCGGTCCAATGGCTAGTGCACCAGGAATGTTGCCTAAATTGCATCCTTTCAACTCAAATGTTCTGCTTGACTTAGTTGTTTTTGCAGCCTTAGTTTGGGGATCTGTTGGAAACTAAGAATAAAATCACTCACTCCAACTCCCTTTCCAATGGATTGGAAACTCCTCCATGACTCCAAAGCAAGATGATTGCTTACCCCTGTAACTTGAGTGTCACAAGCCAGATCTCCACAAGAAAATAGAAATGCTAATCCCCAAAACAATTCAGGAATTCCTACTTCAAATATACCTTTCAGACACTTATATAAATAAAACTCATTCCCTTTGGATGCAGATGATTACTAATTGTATAACTGCAAAAACTGCAAGATGAAGAGAGTGTCCAATAATTGGGTTCTGTCTATAGAATCTCAGGTTGTGGTAAAAGATGTGTGTGTTTAAAGATGTGCCTGACTCAGCTCTGGCCTTCAGATGAGGTGTTCTTCAGGAGTTCCCTACCAACAGTAGCAAAGCATTCCTTCAGGAGTACCAGAGTTGATTGGATCACAGAAATGAAATGAAGATCATTTACGTAAGTAAATTTTCATCTGTATGCGTTATTGCAGGCTTTTCTTAAACAAGTGTTCATTTTAGCTATGACCTAGGTATGTAGCTTATGATCAACAGTCTCTACAGTCATTACACTTTACAGTAAATCCTGTGAAGCAATTTGAGTTGTCCTCCTGATATGAAAGGTGGTATATCAAATACAAGGATTATTATTTTAATTATTACCACCAGCAAAGAACCTCATGTTATTCTATTCTACTCAGACAACTCATGCAATGGATTTCCTGATCACAATAATCCTTGCATTTTTGATATAGCACCTTAACCCGTCTTTGAGATGTCTCAAAACGCTTTGCACGATACACTATAAAGTGAATTGACTTTAATGATTATTCATACAATAAATGTACTAACGCTATTTTGTATTTTATGGAGGCAATGGTCATCATGATAGGGAAAAAAAACCCTGAAGGCTCCACCCCAAGACGATGATTCTTATTTCGCAATGCAAGATAGACTGCCACGGCCAATATTCCAAATTCAAGAAGTTCTAAAGGATATCAGCCACATTGATTTTTCCTGTTGATGAATGGATTCACTCCTACAGTTAAGTACCATACATATAATAAATAATAATTCTTGCATTTGATATAGTGCATTATCACGTGTTCAAGACGTCTCGGACAGAATATATTGTAAAGTGAATTGACTACATATTTTGTGGGCGAAATGCAGCAGCCAATTGCACACAAGCAATGTCCCACAAACAGTCATGGATTGAGTGACCAANTTTTTTTTGAAGGAATAAATATCCCCCCAGTTATTGAAACACTTTCCACCCAAGGAAATATATGGCCTTTTAAGTGTTAACTCCACATCATCAAGCGCTGACATTCCCAAACAAGACAACTATATCAATCAGTTTCGTTTGAACTTTGTTTACTCCCTCCCCATCATTTTTCTGTTATTCAAAACTGTTTTCTCTCTGATCATGTCTCGTGATAGATACCCTATTAACACACACACAAAAACAAACACCTTACCAGGACTCTTGAAGTGATTGCCTTTTTCCAACTCTATGTACTCATTACAAAGAAACCTACAAGATTTTACTCATCATAGATTTTCTTAACAGACAATAAAAATCAGTCACTGTATATTGAACTACTTCAGCCCGCCAGCTTCTAAATCAATTCTTCCACCATCACTGCTCGCTCCTCGAGTTGAAGAGATATTCAGCTTCCCGATAGCACAGGGAATGATTTACATTCAAACAGCCCAAAGCCCTACAGTTGTGATGCCACAGTCTTTATAAAAGAACCAAATGACATCACAAAGTCCAACATCTTCCCCTCAGTTCCAACTCGATTTAAATGATGACCCTAAAAAAGTTCCACCGCAAAACGCTCATACAAACGGCACAGAGTTTCACTTACGTATTAATAACACTCGCGAATAAACATCAGCAGAAATAAAAACCGTACTTCTGCGGGTCTGATGTCACAATGGCATTGACATCACAAATAAGTTCAACTCCTTTCCTGACAGAACGACTAAAAGAGCAATTACAACTTTTGATGGAAACGCATACGTTACCAACAACAAATTACACTTATATAGTGTTTTTTTTTCATGTCGGGAGGATGTCCCAAGGCTCTGGTAAAATAAAAGATTTTGCAATCACTTGAACGCATCTGATGCAGTATGAAGCTATACATACCATGCAGGTTTGTGTCATCTGTGCATAATCAGACAATCTACCAGGCCAGTAGTGGGGTTGCTATATTTGGTGTAAAAATCCCAATACTGTACTATATCGAGGGAGAAAAGGGAAAATGCAGGACTTCCACCAATGGTCAATCTCCCAGTCACTTATGTGAAATGCTTTGAGACTCCTCATATGAAAGGCACAAGGTAACTTATTGATCACTATGTAGCAACCGTTGCTGGAAGAATGCACCAACATTAATTTCTGCTACATCACCTGCTTCCGTCCTTATCTCACATTCAAAGCTGCAAAAACTCTCACTTAAAGTCACAATCACACTCTACTTTCCAAATGGCATCCTTGTGGGCTTCCTACTCAAAACTCACCACCCATATTCTTACCTGCATGAGGCTTCACACGCCCATCATCCTCATCATCGCTCCACATCTCCCAGCAGAGAGACTAAGATCCTCACCCACAAATTCATTCACAACCTCACACCTCCATACGCTCTTCAAACTTCTCCAGTTCCACTCTTTTGCTACATTCTTTCCTCCTCACCCAACCAGGGTGTTTGCCACCATCCCTGTAAAGCTTGGTACTCTGTCAGGGATGGCCAACTTGTGGGGCCTGCTCTACGTGCCAGGAGATAAAAATTCAATTTGTTTCCAGACAACTACAAAACAACTTTCAAAATACTAGTACATTTTCCATCATGGCACTTTAAAACTTTAAAAACACATTCATGCTATGTCAGTTTACAGTGCTTCACCTATATCATAAACAACATTTACCTCAATAATGATCGGTTCCTACTTTTATTCCTTCGTCTCTCAAAGCGTTCCTCATCATCAGAAGATGACGAGGCAGAGGAGGAGGAGGAGGAGGAAGAAGTGGAATCACTGCTATGTATGGCATGTCTCCGTCTGTAACAAGAAAATAAATGATCAATTAGATGAGATTTTTTACACCACACTCTTTATACTTCAATATCTTTCATCTTCTATTGATCAAACTAAAATTTCAACTTTTTAAAAAATATTGTGGCCAAGTCTGAGCATCAAAATTTCCAAACAGATTATAGTGCATATAATGTTAAAACAGGAGGTAAGCGGGGTCTCCTTGGAGTTGAACTGGCTCCAAGGTACAAGCCTGGCAATGGAATTGAGCCAGTCATCTGTGGCGGTCTTTTCTTGCCTGGAAATCTGAATTTGGTTTGGATACACTCAAGAATGGTGAAGGATTTCCGCTTGTGTCAAGACACCTGGCTGACCAAAAAAGGTTTCACAGTACTTCACTGGGAATTACTAGAACATTTATAGGTGAATATGGTAACTGATTTGCACATAGCAATGTCCTAAAAACATCCATAAAGCAAATGATCAATTTTATCGAGATGTTTATCAGCTTGGAAAAACTCATTTTGAAACAAGCATCAAGGGATCTTCAACATCCATCTGAACAGTCGGACAGGAGTTCAATGTCTCAATTGAAGGACAGCATCGCTGACAATGAAGATCTCTTTTAGTATTACAATAGAGAGTCAGCCTAAATTATGAAGTCAAACATAGGGCTTGAAAAACAACCTTCTGCCCCAGGCAGCTCTGCTACAACTGTGTCAAGCTGACATGGGATAATTATAAAATTAGCCTTTTCCCATCTTATAATAGTGTATGATAGCCCTGTTTCTATCAAAGGCTATTTATTATACATAGTCACAATTTAACAATTGACTAGTCTGTTAACTATCAGATTCCACAATCTAGTATTCCAAACCTATTAATTTTTCTCTTGCAGTAAGGACTGCGAGGACCAGAGGTGCCATAATGAAATCTCCGTCTTACTGGAGAAGCAGGAACACTGTAAAACATTCTTCGTTTTCTTTGAGGTTCTGGCATAAAACATAAAACAATTTTATAAGTCACTTCAAGAAACAGAATAGAGCCTTGTGCACATAACATTTTTCCCCAAACTTAAGAGATATCAATTCAGAAAATCATGCATATCTCTGAGTGGCAAACACCTTACAAGACTTAGTGTTTACTGAAGTTAGTACATAAAAGATTATCTGTACTGAAAACATAAAGAGTTAGAAATATTTTCATTGGGTTAGTATGAGATATTAAATGTCACAAATCAATTCAGCTTTTGAACCAAAGTAACCAGTGAATTCAAATTCTCCCCTCAATGAATTTACACTGGCAGATCACTAAGGATTAATTTACTTTAGACCTCTTTGTTTACACACTGTGATGCAGTTTTAAGAGAAAAATATTTCTAAATTCCTCAAAATGTTTTTAAAAACAAGTGTTTTTATTATGCAGTTTAGTTCAGTTCCCCTCTCGATCCATCTTCAAGCTCTATGGGGGGGGGGGGGGGGGAGAGAGGAGAGAGCAGGAAAATCAGAGGAAGATTCATTTAAGACCTTGAGTCACTTACACTCAAGATGAGCAAAGCCTGAGTAGAGTAAGCAGAATTCAGAGGAGAAAGGGAAGGAGAGGGAAATTAAAAAGGTAGAAACATAACTGTGCTATACCACATCACATCAAATGCATTCAAGCGCTTTGGGACATACTCCTGATGTCAAACGTGCTATAAAAGTGTAAGCTGTACTGTATTTGTACCTTCGCATGGTGCCTGATATTGCACAACAGCTTTCCTCTGACGCAAGTAGTAACGTTTTTGAGTATCTTCCTCACCATCTTCATCCTCCTCCTCCTCTCTATCTTCAGCTTCTTCCTCAGATGACTCTATAAAGGAACAGGAAATAATGTCTATGTAGTAAATGAAAGCTCATTCAACAATAACTGAGCTGCTTGGTTGACCCCAACACTACTCTATCAGGCTACAAGTCAACTGGGAGAGGTCTAATCTCATCTCTCTTAGATGGGAGTTTCCAGAAAGAATGGCAAAGCATCTCCCATTTAAAATTAAAAATATATTTATGTTTAGTTTCTGTACAAGTGTGATTACAGGATTGTTTTCAATTTTCTCTCTGCTCTCACTAACTTATTGCAATTTTAAATTCTGTATGCCTAAAAAAGAGTTGAAGTGAGTTGGAAGGCCATATTCATTATGTTCACAGAACAGCAATAATATTTGTTTTGATCAACTGGGTAACGTGTAAAAACCCATCACCATGCTTAAGAGTATCCAAACCAGACTGAGAGAAACCAAATCGGCAATAATATAGGTGAATAAAGTTGGCCCAATTACAATTTCAGGACAATTCACATAAATCCAAGTGTTTTAACCAAGCGAATATACAAAATACATTGTTTATAATTGCTTGGATGTTTTATTTTTTCTCTTTAGTCTCAGAGCACAAGGAACCTTCTAACACTGTTGACAGATGTTATTAGATTCGATAAATTCCCCAAATTGTTACCAGAATGGCAGTTAAAAGGGATACATTTCAATGTAATCAGTAGGTAGAATCATTTTGATTAGAAATTCAAAATAGGAAGGTATGTAAAACATTGGTTCGGGTTTTTTTTAAAAAAAGATAAAGTAATAATATTTGGTAATAATGAGATTTCCATTTGGATAAGATTGGAAGAGGAATAGCAAATAGAAAAGATAGGTGGTAAGGAAACATCTTGCAAATAGTGATCATTTTCTGAAAGAACTAAATATTAGGTTTCAAGGACTGAAAAAATGATCACAAACAAAAGTTTGGAATTTTAATAAAGCCAATTTTGAAAGGTTAAGGAAGGAATTAGCCACAGAAGGTGATAGGAATTGGTAGTGAATCAACTGATAAAACTATGGAAACTGTTCAATGAAGTAATTAAAACATACCAAAACCTGTATATACTGCTAAAATGCAAATGGTGTACTCCTGGCATCAAGCAACCATGGTCAAATAAATTTATTACCAGTATCAAACAAAAGAAAAAGGTCGATGAAATGACAAGGCAACAGTGGCAAAACCGGAGACGGTGGAATATAGAGAGCAAAAGAAAATAACACAAAAGGCTAAGAGGAAATATCAAAAAAATTGCAGATGGCAACAAAGCATTTTATAAATGCATCAAAAGAAGAGAATGATAAAGGAGGAGGAGAGTTCACTGAAGTTAAAGATGTGACAATAGTGGAAGTTAAGGACATGACAAATTTGTTGAAAGCATCCTTTGCTTCAGTCTTCACATGGGAGGAGAATAAAGAACCAGAGGTTTAGGGAAGAATAGGGTTTAAAGGGCATGTTAATTATTATAATATTTGGATTTGATATGGCACCTGACCACTTAGTGGATATGCCTCAAAGACTTTCTCAAAAGTGCAGTGAAGCATAGTAGCTTTGTATTTGTAGCCAAACGCAGCAACCAGTTTGTGCAACAACTTCTTTACATCGAAAGGGTAGAAGGGACCCAGGCAGGTTTAGAGTTTAATATCCATGATGGGCAAAATCCACCTTTGGGAATGAAGTATCTGTGTATCAGGACATTCACCATCAAGACCTCATCAGGACAAATATGCACAGATCAAGGAGAGGCAATATGGGTTTATGGAAGTAGATCATTTCTGATTGGTTCTTTCAAAGAACCAGAGCTGATAAAACTGTATTGATGGATGTAATTTAAGGTTTTTCATAAGTATTAGATAAAGTGCATCCTTTGTCTGATGTGAACATACATTATAATTCATGAAAGGGCACAAATCTGACTGCAGATTTATCCTTAGGATATTGTAATAAGGGTTGGTCATACAGGAGAAGGAATAAAAGGGTAGGAAAAAGAGGGGTAGATACATCAGGATTTCTATGTGTTAAAAAGTAAATTCTGATACCTACCAGCACTCCCATCTTCATGATCTTCAGTGGTTTCTTCATCGATCGTCTCTACTGCCCTCTTTTTCACACAAGAATACATATCTAGATTTCCCTTTAATTAAAAAAAATTGTACATTGAATTTTATGAAAAAAATATTATTCTCCTGCCTTTCCCACATGGAAGTGATCAAACTCTTCCTGAAAACTTCGAATTAACCACCACACAAACCCACATCATAATCTTTGTCTGATATAGCACACTGGAACAGCACATTCCCAAAATGCCACCTTCCAAACAGGATAAAGGGTGAAATCAACTCACACAATTTTCACCGAGTCAACAGGTGCTAAAAATCAAACCAGTTCAGGGCCAAGTTATAAGAACGCATTTATTACTGAATTTCCCCACCAAATAACCAATATTATTATTTTATTAATTTGGTCATCCAACCAGACATTCATCTGGAGTTGACAAAAACTAAAGTAACTAGATAAAAGTAAGTGGTAGACTTACTTCTTCCTCTTCTTCTTCCTCTTCTTCTTCCTCTTCAGTATCATTTAAAATTCTTAAATTCTCTAACTCTCTCATTCTCTGGCGTCGTAGTTTCTTCATATGATCCATTTTCTGCAAAACCGCTTCTGCAGTGCTGCAAAAAAATATTTTCAAATGAAATGCGGGGTTAGGGGAAAAGGTAATGTAAGCAATATTTCAGCAGCAAATCAAATTCAGACAATATATTTTAAGTGTTGAAATATAAAGTGTAGAAAAGGAGTTCTGATCTCTTACTTTGTAATTAGTTTGTCAAAAGCACAGATTGGTTTAGTGTGTTATAACGGTTTCTTCGGAGTCTGCAACTACGCCTGACTTCCGTATCAGCTCCTTCTCCATGCACTGTTTCATCTACTTCGATTTCAGATCTACTACTCCTAAGAGATCTGGTAATTGAATTCATATTCGTGTTCTCTGAAGAAGATAATGTAATTGCATAAAATAATGTACATAAGCACTATAGTCAGATTTGATATCACTTGAAAGGTCACTGAATTACGAATTTGGAATATAAAAAATTACGCAAGTAGTAACTTTACCTGGTTTATCATTAGGCTTGTTGCTGGTTTTTAGTCGGAGTGATTGCCTGCATAAAGACAAAAACGCGTTTAATTTTTTTTAAAATAGCCACTAATGAGCCCACAATAGAACCATGCAAATGTACAACACAGGAGCTGATTCAGTCCACTGTGTTGTGCTGGCTCTCTGGGAATAAACGCAAAGCTCTTTCAATCCCCTGCCTTTTCCCCTTTTGACTTATTTAGCCAATTCACTCTTAAAAACATAAATTTGTTGTATTTTTACAAGATCAGTTTTCAACATTTATTTAAAATACAGTGACACTGAAGAGACACACTCCACTATTAAACGTTTTCACAGACAGTGGTCAGTGTGTAGAATTCTCTGCCATCATCAACTGTTGGAGCAACAACCATGTGAACATTCCATAAAAGAGACTGGACACATGGTTGAATGAGAATAAAATTGAGGGATGAGGGGAAAAGGCCCGAATATGAGACTCAGGATAGATGCACGATGGGCACACATCTAGATTATAAACAACGCCCCCAGACTGGATGGAACAAAAAGCTCCTTTCTGAGCTGTACATTCGATGAATCTAAATTTAAATAATGCTTTTCATGTTGGGAGGACATCTCAATTATATGCACGTTAGCAAGAGCTGAGACCTGGGGATTCCAGAACCCGGGTTTAGGGATACTGCTGGGAGTTTATCCAGCTAAAAATTGCATAGTTTGCCACTGAGAGTCTTTCATCCAAGGCTGCACTCTCCAACCCCTCAAAGCCGGTCAGGAACCTCGGTGTTCTGTTCGACCCTGAGCTGTCCTTTCTCCCTCATATCCGCACCACAACTGGCACCGCCTTCCACCATCTCCGGAATGTCGCCAGACTACGGCACTACCTCACCCCTCACGCTGCTGAAACCCTGGTCCACGCCTTTGTCACCTCAAGGCTGGACTATGGGAACTCTCTCCTCGCCGGCCTTCCCGCCACCTCCCTCCACAAGCTGCAGGTCATTCAGAACTCTGCAGCTCGTGTACTGTCCCGCACCAGGCTTCGGGATCACATCACTCCCACCCTCGCTCGCCTCCACTGGCTCCCCATCCCCCAGAGGATCGAATTCAAGATCCTCACCTACAAGGCCATTCACGGCCTTGCTCCCTCCTACCTCTACGACCTACTATCCCCCTACCTACCTGCCCGTACCCTCCGTTCCTCTGGCTCCAGTCTGCTCCACATCCCCCGCCCCAACCGCCCTACCATCGGTGGTCGGGCCTTCAGCCTCTCAGCCCCGAGGCTCTGGAACTCTATCCCCCAGTGCCTTCGCCGCCTCCTCCCTTTCCTCCTTCAAGGCCGGTCTCAAGACATTTCTCTTTGACCGTGCCTTCAGCTCCCCTCTCGACTCTCTACCCCCTCCTCGCTCCCTCCCATCCCTCCCCTCATCCTGACCATTTCCCCCCTCCTCGCTCCCTCCCTTCCCTCCCCTCACCCTTACCATTTCCCCCCAATGCTCGGGTCCTGACCCAACTGTACGGTGCCTTGGGACGTCCTCCCGACGTGAAAGGCGCTCAATAAATGGAATCTTGTTGTTGTTGTAGGGCAAGCTTTCTGCTGCCTGTTCAGCTAGGACCACCTTACCCAGAAATAAGAAGCAAATGGAAGTGGAATGCTTAAACGTTCTGGTGGAAATCAAACTAGATAGTTCAGTCTGCCTGACATTCAGCTGCAGAAAGTTAAAGGCTCATCCAGATGATTTGGGAAAAGGAGTTGACAATGGAGGCAGGGTTGGGTATATAATGACCACACATAGCCTCTGGAACTTCCTCCCATCATCTCTTTCTGCTTTTGCCCCGAGTGCGCTTATGGCCACCTCCCCCTCTCCTTTGCTCAGTGTCCAACCTCCATTATTGTAACACACTTGAAACTTTACCCTAGGTTAAGGGTGCTATATAAATGCAAGTTATTGTGTGTGTGTGTGTGTGTGTATATATATATATATGGAAACTAAGACCTTGTCTTACACACAATGAGAAAAAGAGGGAACATGAAAATAGATTTGTAAAGAAACTGTAATAAAGAAAAGGAAAAATTTAAAAGAACAAAACAAGCCAACAGAACTAGATCAAGATAAGTTTCAAATGGGCAGGAAGATATATTCTTGTTACAATCTAAAGAGGAAAAAATGTATGATAACCCCCCATTCAGAATTTACAATAAGTGTGATACCAGCTTCTGAGGATAACAAATTATACTGTAATGCAACTTGCAATACAAGTTATAAGAACATACCGGTTCAAAACTTAGATGTAGATCCCAGCAAACACATACATCAACACTGCAGTTGTAAAGAAGACTTATACAACTAATCCTCAATAGCTTGCAATAGTTGACGTAGTTTGTCTACCTGGTAAAATGTCTTCCTTCCATCCCATCTTCTGTTGTCTCTTCTATGCTCTTTTCATTGTAGCTTGAATCCAAAGAGGTGTCAACTTGTCTCTCCATACTCTTCCTCCTCCTACTCATATTACCACCGATACTTTGTATACTCTGTAATAAAACATTAAAATTATTTATTTCCATAGCACTTATCCAAATGTGACAAACTCAAGGATTCTCTGAAGTCATCAGTTGTAAAGCAGTCAATTATTTTCCCTACAAAACTGGGGTGGTTGGAAATTAACTATACAGTGGAGAGTTGGATGTTTGTGTCCCATATGGCCCACTAATATTGGTGGGAAAAGATCTATGCCATACAGTACTGAGAAGGGCTCAGTGTAGGCAAGGCACTTCATTAAGGTAAAGGGATGGTTGCACTTATTTAGCAACCTCCACGCAGGGTGGCGACTCACAGCACTTAACAGAGGCGGAAACTGACTCCGACCCGGGGTGGGTGGCTATAAGCACAGTTAAACAGGAAAGTTTTTAGGCGGGACTTTAAAGAGGGGAGAGAGGGGGCAAGGTAGAGGGATTGAGGGAGAGTGTTCCAGAGCTTTGGGGTGTAGTGGTTGAAAGCGTGACCTCCAATGGTGGAGCGGAGGGTGCGAGGGACGAGCAAGAAACTGATGTCAGTCAAGTGGAGGGGTCGGGGATTGGGGAGCTAGGAGATCGGAGAGGTAGGGAGGTGCCAAGAAGTGAATGGATTTGAACACGAGTGTGAGGATCTTGAAGTCGATCTGTTTGGTGATGGGGAGCCAGTGGAGTCTGGCCAGAACTGGTGAGATGTGGGTATGGAGTTAAGTCCGCATCAGTATGCGGGCAGCAGAGTTTTGAAATTAACTGGTTCTTGTGAATGGTAGAGCTGGGGAGACCGGCGAGAAATGTGTTGGGAGTAATCCAGCGGGAGGTGACAAACGCACGCATAAGGGTTTTGGCTGAATTTGGGGTAAGGTACGGTCGGAGGCGGGCAATGTGGCGCAGGTGGAAGAAAGCGGACCTGGTCAGGGACCAGATGTGGGGGAGGAAGGACAGTTGAGGGTCAAACCGAACTCCTAGGTTGCGCACTGGTTCTGTGAGTCTGAGGGAGAGCCCAGGGAAGTTGAGGATTTCAGATCCGCAGGAGTGAAGATGTTGACGGGAGCCAAGGAGTACATCTTCCATCTTATCCATATTCAGCTGCAGGAAGTTTGCGCTCATCCAGGCCCTGGTTTCTGCCAGACACGCTGATAGAACATCGGTGGACCTGGAGTTGGTACTGCAAAGTAGATTTGTGTATCATCCACATACATGTGGAAGTTTACCCTGTGTCTGCAGATGACATCGCCCAGAGGGAGCATATAGATAAAGAAAAAAAGGGGGCCAAAGATGGAGCCCTGGCGTACCCCGCAGGTAATCAGGTGGGGGCGGGAGGAGAAACCATTTGCTGAGATGAAATGGAGGCAGTTGCATTGCGAGAGCAGTCTCACTGAGGTAGATGAGGGAGGAGAGCTGATGGAGGATGGCGTGGTCGACTGCCGATTGTGGCAGTTCAATTATCACCACTAACAGATCCAGGAAACATTATCCTTTTAACTTCTGGATGCAAATCCACATCAAAAGTGGACTCACCTGTTGCTTGTTTAGAGAATGTTGGCAGGCTTGAATATCTAATCTAGAACAAAATGGTAATCCAGTTCTGACATGTTTAATGTTAACCAAACATCAAGCTGGGCCTCTCAAGATAAAACTTTGTGTCAGCTTGGGTCAGTGGTAACACTCTCACTTCTGAGTTTGAGATTGTGGGTTCAAGTCCCATATCAGGACTTGAACTCAAGAGTTTAAGATGACACTCCAATGCAGTGCAGGGGATTTGTTGCATTGTCAAAGGTTCTGTCCTTCAGATTAAACATTAAATCGAGATCCCGTCTGCCTTTTCAGGTGGACTAAACTCTGTACCTCCACAACAACAACTTACACTTAAATAGCGCTCTCCATGCAGGGTAGCATCTCACAGTGCTTAACAATGGCGGAGCCTGATTCCGAGCTGGGGGTGGAGGTGACTGTGAACACGGTCAAAAAGGAAGGTTTTAAGGAGGGACTTGAAAAAGGGGATAGAGGGGCAAAGCGGAGGGATTGAGGGAGAATGCCCCAAAGTTTCAGGGCGCAGTGGCTGAAAGCGCAACCTTCTACGGTGGAACGGAGGGCGCGAGGGACAAGTAGGAGGCTGGTGCCAGTTGGGCGGAGGCGCCGAGTGGTGGATTGGGAGTCTGTGACATTATCCCAGTCCTTGTCAAACTCCACTGGCTCCCTGTCACAGAGCGGATAGACTTCAAGATCCTCAGTCTTGTATTTAAATACCTTTGAGCCCTGGCATCCCCTTATCTCTCCAACCTGCTTTCTCCCTACACCACTACCGGCTGCCTCTGGCTTCCTCCTTGTCCTCCGGACCCTCTACCCCACCATCAGCATCTGCGCTTTCAGCCACTACTCCGCCCACTTTTCAGTTCGCACTTCAAGACCTTCCTCTTCGACTGTGCCTATGGTGACCTTCTCCCACCCCCTGGCTCGGCATCAGGCTCCACCACTGAGACTCCGTCCGGCATGAAGTTCACTATATAAATGCAATCCCATGACACTATTCAGAGAGTTTTCCCCAGTATTCCGGCCAACAATCCCCAAAATAAAATTGGCTATTCACTTTATGGCTGTTTGTGGGACATTGCTATGTGCTGTCGCGTTTGCCAAAATATGCACAGCGACTCCATTTCGCAGTAACTCCTGTAAAGAGCTTCCGACGTGATAAGGCACTATACTAAATGCAAGGATTATTAGATTATTTACTTTGAAGCACTATGCGAGGTTTGACCTGATAAGGCACTATAGCAAATGCAAAGATTATTTACATATAACCATATTTCACTTTTGATAAAGACATGTGAACTGATATTATATTTCTCAATAATTACTATAATTTGTAGTGTGTGTACTTCTAGGCAAACACAGCAGCCCTATGCACTAACAATGTTCCAGAAAAAGTATGACAATTCATTTGCAAGATTACTATTTAGGACTATCTTAAATTCAGTATATTGCGGGTTTAAATACGATGTCCAAACAAGGTGGACCCGTGTTATACCAGAAGTGAGTGAGTGTGTCCAGTTTTCTGCTCAGAACTTCCCAGGCGCAGGGAAACTCCACAGTAATCCCAAAAGTAATCACAAGGCAGAACAGTCAACGGCTGTCCTGCTTCTTACACTGGGCCAGTGGTGCTTGCAGCAATCCTGAAAGTGATTGCGAGGAAGAGCCATCATCTGTGTGTCCGGGTTGCTGACTTGGTGCAGTGGGGATTCACAATGTCAACCCCAGAATTAATTACAAGTTCCCACAATACAACAACACTCCATTTATGAGGTTTCATTTTCTGGATCCCAACTACCACATTATAACAGCATCGCATTCATCAGTCATGAGGATCACAGCTACTCCCATCACAGCTCCATATGATTAAAGGGAATGAAAGGTCTGGGATTTTTTTAAAAAAAAATATTTGCGCACTGGAAATAAGTCATATTTTTTTTAATAAAAAAAGTCTCAGCTAACCAACGCTTCCCTGGGATTGTTGAGAACCACCACCACCACCCTCCTTCTTCTTCTCAACCAGGAAAAAACTTCATGTAACTCAATTTAACGTAATGGGTGGAGATTCAGAGCCACCCAACCATTCACAGCACTCTCACGTGATACCAATGATACCAGTCCTTCCCCACCCCCTCCTGCTCTCAGTCATTGGGGCATCTCCTTTTGCAGTGAAAGTTGGGAGCATAGCTGTAGACTGTTATAACAATCCTCGCATTTGATATAGTGCTTTTCACGTCGGGAGGACATCCCAAAGCGCTTCACAGAACAAACTGTAAAGTGAATTGACTGTATATTTGTGGGCGAACGCGGCAGCCAATTGCGCACAGCAATGTCCCACAAACAGTCGTAGATTAAAAATGACCAATTTATTATTGGTTTTGGTTTTGGAGGGATTATTATTAGGCGCTGTGTTAGGGAGGGAATTTTCTGCATTTCTTATGTCAGAAAAGCTGAACTCATCTCATTTCTGAAACACGAAAGTGAACGAAAGCTCACTCGAAGTTTCAAGAACTTTTACTATTTATTAAGGTGAAATAGTGAAGGAGACTCATCACAACTCCTCACCCCCCCCCCCCCAAAAAAAAAACCCCAGTGCTCTTAGCCTTGGGAGCAGAAAGTGAACCCACAACACCTCTCTTTCTCCCCTTCCCTCCCCCATCACCCCCAACCCCTCCCTCCCTCCCTCCCTCTCTCTCTCTGCCTCCCCTCCTCGAGCCTTCCCTTCCTGTCCTCCCGACAACGAAGGGCGCTGTACAAGTGTAAATAATTGCTGTTGGGAGAAAAAGCTGCGGCCCGGCCCTCGGGCCCGGCTCTGCCGCCGTTACTCACTCTCTCCTGTCGGCTTCTCTTGCCGCACGGGGTGGGGCCGCCGCTCTTGGGCAGGGAGATGAATTCCGAGCTGCAGTCCAAGCGGACAGACCCGCTCCTCAGCATCACCATCTCCCCAGGTCTCGGCCCGGCTTCGGTTCAGCTCCAGCCACTCATTTGCCGCCGGGGTGGGGGGGGGGGGGGGTGCTACCAGGTCGAGGACGGGTCCCTCGCGGTGAGGTACTGGCTGGTCAGTCCCGCCCGGGGCCTTGCCTTGCGCTCGCTGTCGTGTCGCCCGGGAGTGGGGGGGTCGGGGGGGGGTCGGGGCGGCCGTTAGCTGTCGTCGGCCGCCGTCTCCCGGGAGCCCGCGCGCGGCCGCCGCCGTTTAGAATCTTCAGTTCAAAATGGACCAACGGCAAAACGCTCCGGCGCCACGAGGTTTCCCACGCTCGGCTCAGCGCTCACTGTCTCCCTCCGCGGGTCAGAGAAAAACAACAATTCGCCGGATCTCTTTCTCTCCCCCCCCCACTCCCCTCTGTCCTGTTCTCAGCCGCACTATTTTTTCGCAGATGTATCCATTAAAAAGATACGTTTCCAACCCCCTAAAGCGGGTGTGTGTGTGTAATGTATACACTGTGAAGGGGGGGGGTGTGGGGGGTTTGTCGGGAGAACGCCAACCGAGTCGCCAGCAGTCGGCCAATCAGGATGCGGCGCCGGGGTTCTGGATGAGGTCACGGGCAGTGGGCGGGGCTGTGGTTGGCGGGAAGGACAGGGCCGCGGGGAGTTAAACACAACACACTGCAGATGCTGCAAATCTGACAGCAATGACCAGAAGTCGCCGGGAACCCTCAGCGGGTCAGGCAGCACCTACCGGAGACAGGAAAGCGAGTCAACGTTTCGGGTCCACGACCCCGACGAAATGTTGACTCGCTTTCTTTTCTCCCATAGATGCTCCTTGACCCGCTGAGGGTTCCCAGCGACTTCTGGCCCTGGAGAGCGAGAGGGCTCGCATCCCCTTCCTTCCCACACCCTCAAGGTATCCCTGTGTCCCGGCTAAATTAGTTAGTAGAAAAATATACAGAGAACCTATCGCCCTAATTATATTATACCATGCTTAATAGTATCCAAACCACAGAGGCTGGTGCAGGAGAGGGCAACAAGATTGCATTTATGGAGCGCCTTTCACGTAGGGAGGACATCCCAAGGCGATGGACAGTTGGGTCAGGACCCGAGCAGGGGGGAAATGGTCAGGGTGAGGGAAGGGAGGGAGCGAGGAGGAGGTAGAGAGTCGAGAGGGGAGCTGAAGGCACGGTCAAAGAGAAAGGTCTTGAGACCGGCCTTGAAGGAGGAAAGGGAGGAGGCGGCGAAGGCACTGGGGGATAGAGTTCCAGAGCCTCGGGGCTGAGAGGCTGAAGGCCCGGCCACCGATGGTAGGGCGGTTGGGGCGGGGGATGTGGAGCAGACCGGAGCCAGAGGAACGGAGGGTACGGGCAGGGATAGTAGGTCGGAGAGGTAGGAGGGAGCGAGGCCATGAATGGCTTTGTAGGTGAGGATGAGGATCTTGAATTCGATCCTCTGGGGGATGGGGAGCCAGTGGAGGCGAGCGAGGGTGGGAGTGATGTGGTCCCGAAGCCTGGTGCGGGACAGTACACGAGCTGCAGAGTTCTGAATGACCTGCAGCTTGTGGAGGGAGGTGCCGGGAAGGCCGGCGAGGAGAGAGTTCCCATAGTCCAGCCTTGAGGTGATAAAGGCGTGGACCAGGGTTTCAGCAGCGGAGATGGTGGAAGGCGGTGCCAGTTGTGCGGATATGAGGAAGAAAGGACAGCTCAGGGTCGAACAGAACGCCGAGGTTCCTGACTGGCTTTGAGAGGTGGAGAGTGCAGCCTTGGATGCTGATGGTGTCGGCGCCTGAGGTGCGGAGGCGCTGACGTGAGCCAATCAGGAGGACCTCGGTTTTTCGCACGTTGAGCTGAAGAAAGTTGTCTCTCGTCCAGGACTCGATGTCAGACAGACAGGCTGTCAGGACATCGGTGGTCGTGGAGTTGAGGGTAGAGGAGGAAAGGTAGAGTTGGGTGTCATCCGCATACATGTGGAAGTTAACAAGTGCAAGATTTTTTTTAAATATTACTTTAGGTCAACGGTCAATTCGCTTTGCAGTATATTCTTTGAGGCGCCTCAAGACGTGATCAAGCGCGAGGTCAAGTGCAAGGATTATTATTATCATCCAAACGCTTTTTTTTTATATTTTCCTTTTTTTAAAAAAAAAGCACAAGTCGCTCGGGCTTTCCCCGCTCTGCGGCGGGTGCTGGCCGGTCAGCTGGGGATTGGCCCCGGATGAGAGGGAGGACCGTGAACTCGAGCCGTTTTAAAGTGAAAAACAGGCAGCTGGAAAAGTGACACCAACCGCACCTGCTGCCCTTTTTGTCGTTGTTGCTGCTGCTGCTGTTGTCGTTGTTGTGGTCGTTGTTGTTGCTGCTGTTGTCGTTGTTGTCGTCGTTGTTGTTGTTGTTGATGCTGCTGTTGTTGTTGCTGCTGTTGTTGTTGTTGCTGCTGCTGCTGCTGTTGTTGTTGCTGCTGTTGTTGTTGTTGCTGCTGCTGCTGTTGTTGTTGTTGCTGCTGTTGTCGTTGTCGCTGCTGTTGTTGCTGCTGTTGTCGTTGTTGTTGTCGCTACTGCTGTTGTTGCTGTTGCACTCTCAACCTTCTGCCCCGCCCCTCACCCCCCCTCCATTGTGACGTCACCGGGTCCCGCTGCCGCTGATTCCCGCGAGGTGGGTGGGGTGAGGTGGGTGAGGTGGGGGGGGAATATTCATGCGGTGACACACACACACACACACACCCACGGGTGCAACCGTCCTGCTGCTCCCCCTCTCTCCTTTCCCTTTCGACGGGTTCCCACCGCGGTCCCGCCTGGACCGGGGCAGCTCCCGGCCGCCGCTTCTTGGCTTTCCTTTTCGAAAATTTTTTTTTTCCCTTTTCTTCTTCCTGTGAACAAGTTTCCCGTCGAGAGGGAATTTGAATTTTCTTTTTTTTTTCTTCTTCCTTTTCTGGTTTACCATGAGCGCGTCAACCGTCGCCGGGGGCCGTCAGTCAGCTCTGGTGAGGGGGGACTGCGCCTACACCCGCTGCTATTGGTAAGGGAGTGGCTGCTGATGTTGTTGTTGTTGTTGTTGTTGGGGGGGGAAAGGCTCAAACATCTAAGTCAATGCGGTTTTTTTTTTCTAATGGGGTTCGGCCACACCATCGATCAAAAAAAAACGATTACCCGGCACCGGCCGCGCACTGCCAAACCGCCACCAGAGAATCGCGGAATCGTGCAGCACAGAAGGAGGCCATTCGGCCCATCGGGTCCGTGCCGGCTCTTTGAAAAGAGCTGTTCCGATTCAGTCCCACTTCCCCGCGCCGCCGCCGCCGCGCTCTCCTCGTAGACCTGCAAACTTGTCCTTCCCAACGACCGCCACCTTGCATTTATATAGTGCCCTTCGCGCAGGGCAGCGTCTCACAGCACTTAACCGTGATGGGGTCTTGACGCCGAGCCGGGAGGGAGGAGGTGACCGAAAGCATGGTCGAAGAAGAAGGTGTTCAAAGCGCTTCACAGAATATTCTGTAAAGTGAATTGACTCTATTAGAGCTCCTGGCAATTGCGCACAGCAGTGTACAATAAATGCTGTGGAGTGAGTGAGCACATTTTTAAAAAAACGATTGCTACCCTCAGAAAAGTGATCCGCTAATCACCTAACAACTGGGTTCCTACTTACTGCTGGGTAATAAACAGAAGCAAACTTGCCTCACGTGTCGCCCTGGCTGGAAATCAAACCTGGGTCCTCTCCCTCGCGAGTCGAGTACTCTAATAGACAGTTAGTTCACTTCACAGTATATTCTGTGAAGCGTTTTGAGACATCTCGAAGATATGATAAGGTGCTATATCAAATGTAAGGATAATTAATATTATTAGGAATTATTACAAATATAGAATTACTGCGATTGTATTGCACCAAAACAGACCATTTGGCCTATCTAGTCTGTGCTGATGTTAACAATCCATGTAATAATCCTTGCATTTGATATAACACCTTATCACATCTTCGAGACGTCTCAAAGTGTTTCACAGAATATACTGTAAAGTGAATTGACTGCATATTTTATGGATGAAATGCAAATGCGCACAGCAGTGTCCCACAAATAGTTGTGGATTGAAGTGACCAATTTATTATTTTTTGTAAGGAAATATTACCCCCGAAATCAACTAACAACCGGGTTCCTACCTAATGCTAGGTAGACAGAGGCGTGTGGAGTAAGGAAACTTGCCCAACATTTCGCTCTGCCGGGATTCGAACCCAGGTCTTTCACTTGTGAGGCAAGTGCTCTAACCACTGAGCTACAGAACTCCACATAAGTCCTTACCCATTCCTAATCCCTTCTCTATACCCCTCAATTCCCTTCTCCTATATCTCAAGCAAGAGGTCTAGAAGATGAGAGAAGTTCTCCAGCTCCTCCACATCTGTTCCAACAATTTTTGGAGGCACTGATGGGTTGTGTCACTTAAGACAATATACATCCAGCACATCACCTATCCTTTGCTTTAACCACATAGTCTCTCTCCTCTCTATTCCACCTCCTCAATACAATAGGCAATATCATGGCTTTCTAAGCCTGGAACACACTGCAGTCAATGATAAAAGAATGATATAGAGAAACCAGAAATTAACACTATTTGGATAAATGCCTTCCAGAGGCTTCGGTCAAAACATTAGCAATGGTTATAAGGATTGTATGTAGGAAGAACCAGAAACAAACATAATCAGCATAAATACTCAAAAGCTAAACTTGGAAGAAAATCATTTTTAAAAAGGGAGCTTCATTTTAACGGTATAGTCTAAATTTTAAAAATTGCTTTTGCCCACAAAATATGCAGTCTATTCACTTGGCAATATATTCCGTGAAGCACTTTGAGACGTCTCGAAGACGCAATGAGGTGCGATATCAAATGCAAGAATTATTATTATTTTGTAATAATATCCTCAAAAAAGTTTACAACGATAGCAGTTACTTGAGAATGGACTCTCCACCCAGTGCCTAGACGTAGACACATTATTTAGATGGCGGCTTAATCTGCAGATAGGAAAGCATTCAATTCCTCGGCATTGAAAAGTCTTGACAAGCCAGACAGAAATCACACAAATTGAGGTAGAACCTTACTCAATGTGGTTTAATTTCAGGGAATCAGTGCTGCCCAAACCAACCCCCACATGTTCACCATTTTCACTGTTTTATTGTGACAAGTGGTTTCTTGTGTGTCAATTAAATAGGTTTCCCTTTGCACCAAATGACCCAACTAAAAGTTCCACCTGAATCGACCGATGATAGCATCATAAACTCAATCTGAATTTATTTCACTGCAAACAAAGTAAACTATAGTTTGCAATCCAAATCACTTGGAGCAATCAATGTGGCAGTGAGTTTCACTGTGTATATGTTACCACCCCAGTCCACCAATTGGGGGTAAGAGTCAAAATGTAGATAGACTGGGACTTTGCACTAAAATTAATTTCACAATATCACAAAGACGAAGAGTGTATGATTAATACCTGTAACTGTTACACAGAGTAACTGAGGATCCGAGCAATGCATCCTATTACCGGCACACAATTATATAGTTGCTGTGATGTTTTAAAATAAAAGGCTACTTTGTATTTTGACATTAGACTTGAAAAGGTGTCAAATGCTTTTACAAAGACTCAAATCTGACCTAATAAAACCTGTTTTTCAGTGAAGAAAATGTTTGGAAGCTTTGTGAGTACATAAACGACCACGAACAGCTTTCTTTGAAGGAGTTCTTTACTGTTTTTATATCAAATGATCAAAAGATGGTAAGAGATTATATATACTTTCCTATAATATCTGAGTTATAAGCAAAAGCATAGTTTTGCCAGACAGTATTTTGTACATTAAGATTTAATTTAAGAATTTATTTCTCTTATCTAGAGATATTAAGTCTTGGACATCAAAAGTTTGATTCTTGTTCTGCATTTACTGTTGCCCTCTGTTTAGTGCGCATTGCAGAAGATGTCAGAGCTGAGACTAATTGCTCCCTATCTGGCTGCCACACACATACACACGATCAACAGGACTAAGAAAGGAAATTGATATTAACTTGCTTAACCTGGCAAAAGCAAGGGTCAATTTAGCCTGCCCGTTGCACAAATAAGCGCTGCTCACACCATTTCCTTTGCAGAATTTCAGGCCTCATATTTGAGCTTGGACAAGAAACCGGGCTTCACCCAACATCCATAAATACATCAACCTCCAGCAAGGAGAGTAATCAAGAGCAGAAAGCTTGATTTGAAATGTTCCCCTCCGTAGCATAGGAATCTGAGGCCAATTATAATTCTGTAAATTGCTTTGAGATTTTTTTAAAAAAGTGCTTTAAGACATTTTGACTTGTGGAGCACCATAAAAATGCAAGCTCTATCTTTCTGCATAGGTGCCAATCTGGAACCAACAGGCTGGCCATGGAGATCAGCCTGTAATCTGGGTAAGTGAATATCTCCTTTTCTTGTTTGCTTATTAAACTTTAGTGGCAAACTTCATAGAGTCAATATTTAGTTTGAAAATATTTACAAAGCTCCTCTGTGGAGATCCACTTATTTTCCTTATTTTTGGATGATTAGTGGATTCTCTGGAGATGATGCAACCCTAGAGAGACCCATTTAGATCTCTTTATGGTTGATTTGTGTCGGAAATTCTTTGTCAAGAGCCTAACTATTTTCAGTCTCTATAAATGGCCTCAGTCTTTAAACAGAGGTATCACCATCGCACAGTAAACACTTATGTAAATGGAACTTGTAAAAACTTTTGGTGCTGTATATATGAATAAAAATACATTCATGCTTTTAAAATTACATGATTGCGGTGAACCACAGTTAAGCTTTACAGTTTACAGATCAAAACTAATAGAAATTGCAGGGCCTTATCTTTATCTACTGTACTATATCAAACACACTCTAGAAATAGATCTAATGATTAATGATTGTCTTTTTAACTAGGATTACCATGTTCTCCTTATCCACGATTCTGATGGAAATCACTGTAATGTCTACGACCTGGATACTACTCTACTATATCCATGCCCGTTTGATACATACATCAAGGAAGCTTTTAGGTCTGAAGATCTGATTACACCGGCATTCAGGAGGTGAGGAAAGCCACAATTACCGTGCTTTGGTAACTTAGTGGTCGGGGTGGGATAGATGAATTTAATCATTTTGAACGATTGTAGAGGGAATTGCATCAAAATAACACTGCAGTACACAATTTAAGAGCGTAAGACAATATTAGAAAGCTGTCAATGCATTAGAGTGTCTGATTGAATAGTTGGTTTTGTGTGTTTTAGGCCCATTGTGAGGCATTGATTGGGTCCCGTGTGTGTCAGTGGCCAGTACTCCCAGCCATGCTCACAGATAAATTGTGGTCATTTGGGTGAGGAATTGGTGGGCTATATATTGTGGTGGAAGGAAAAATAAGTCAAACATCCTCAAGAGAATTGGAGGGAAGAGAATTGTATTAAAAATAAAATGAAACAAAGACATTTATTAACTCTGGAGCATTTGTTGGGCTGCACTGTCCAGAAGCGGAAATATTTCAGGTTTCACATGGATCAGTAATCAGAGGCAAGAAGTTAAAAGCATGAAAATTGCCCTGACGCTGTGTTACACAGGCACATGAGAGTGGTGAGAGCAGATCTGTACTTGAAGACATTTGCTTCAGATCGATCCCATATGAGAGATGCTGATGGAAAGTGGCGCATGCCCCCGCCACCATACCCTTGCATTGTGACAACAGGTAAGCACAATACAGTCTGACCTTTTGTTTCAGATTTCATAGACAAAAAACAGCTCAAAAGCAAAACATTGTCCACGACTGTGACTTCTAGTTTTTCCCAATTCTACTTTTTAAACCCCGTTGTATCATTTTATGCAATTTATTTGTGATGCTTGTCCAGAATGAGGCACTGATGGGAAGCAATTTATGTACTGGTAGGATTTTACAATCTGGATTTTATAGTACTTAAAAAGGATTAAGTATGCTTAGTCAGTAAATCTCTCAAGGCAAAAATTGGTGCCTATAAACAATACACCACAGTGGCTATTGAATCCGCAGTAAATGTTTTAAATGTTTTCCCTGAAAACAGCTTTAAATGTAAATTTTTATTTTTATTTGCTACTCGATGTTTTAAGATGAGTTATGCTGTAATTCATAGAATATTACAATACCCATGAATTCTGAGCTGGTGTTTTTTGCTACATGACCTATTTAATGTAAATCTATTCTCCTACTCATGGCCCATACCCTTTAATTATACACCTTCTTGTGGATGTTCTCACGACAGCATGCCACACTCTGTTCATGCCCATCAGCTGTCTCTTGGTGTATGCAGTAATTTTTTAAAGCTTCTTTCCAATGTATTTTGTTTCTTGGTTTTCCCTCTTCTACTGGGCCTAGGAGCCTAGTGCTTTATTTCTGAAGAAAGAGCAAGTCCTGCTTGAAATATTAACCAATTTTCCCCTTTCAAATGCTGATTGACTTATAATATTGTAATAATAATCCTTGCATTTGTTATAGCGCATTTCATGTCTTCTAGACATCTCAAACCGCTTCACAGAATATACTGTAATGTTGTAAAGACTGTATATTTGTAGGCGAAACGCGGCAGCCAATTGCGCACAGCAGTGTCCCACAAACAGTTGTGGATTGAAGTGAACAATTTATTATTGTTTTTTTTCTTGAGGGATTAATATCAGTCATATGGAGTAAGGAAACTTGCACAAGGTTTTGCCCTGCCAGGAATTGAACCCAAGTCTCTCGCTTGCGAGCCGAGTGCTCTAACCACTGAGCTAAAGGATTCCACACTTACTATTTTATTTCACATGGGTCATTCTCTCCTCAATGTTAAATTTGGCAGTGCCATTTGTATTAGAAAAAGCCCCAATTATTCATAAGGTTCATACCTTTACAGACCTTAGACTAATAGAATTTCCCCAATAATAAGCACTCTTCAAAAAAGCAGTAATAATTCATCTGAGATTCTGAGGTTCAAGATCCTAAACCTTGCTGAAATATTAGTTTATTATGTGGATATTGGGCCAGGCATGATCAGGCTTAGATGTGCTGCCCCTATATCTATATAGGAACAGGAGTAGACCATTCAGCCCCTCAAGCCTGTTCCGTCATTTTATTAAATAGAATTTAGCTCAGTGGTTTGGGCATTCGCCTTGCAAGCGAGAGGACCTGGGTTCGATTTCTGGCAGGATGCAATGTTGGGCAAGTTTCCTTATTCCACACACTTCTGTTTACCTAGCAGTAAGTAGGAACCCGGTTGTTAGTTGATTGGCGGATCGCTTTTCTGGGGTAATAATTCCTTCAAAAAACATAATAGTAAATTAATCACTCAATCCATGCCTATGTGTGGGACACTGCTGTGCGCAATTGGCTGCCGCATTTCGCCCACAAAATATACAGTCAATTCATTTTACACTATATTCTGTGAAGCGCTTTGAGACATCTCAAAGATGTGATAAGACGCTACATCAAATGCAAGGATTATTATTATTATTGGATCAACAACAACAAAATTACATTTGTATAGCACCTTTCACATTGAGAGGACGTCCCAAGGCGCTGGACATTCAGAGTGTTGGAGCCCAGCTGGGGGGTCGGGAATGGGAAGGATGGAGGGCAGGGGCGATTGAAAGCATGGTGAAAGAGCAGGGTCTTGAAATGGGTCTTGAAAGAGGCAAGAGAGGGGGCGAGGCGGAGGGACTACGGGATTGAGTTCCAGAGGGCGGGAGCAGAGTGGCAGAATCACCAATGGTTCACCAATGGTGGGGCAGGCGAGGCAGGGGAAGTGATGCATGCCGGAGCCCGCTGAGCAGAGGGAGTGGGCAGGATGATACGTGGTTAGGAGATCGCAAAGGTAGGGAGGAGGAAGACCATGGAGGGCTTAGAAGGTGAGGACCAGGATCTTGAACTGTATCCTCAGTGCTATGGGAAGCCAGTGGAGTTGGGCGAGGATGGGGTTGTTAGGGTCACGTTCATGGCTGATCTCAAACTCAACTCAAATTGAATCTAAGTTTAACATGTGAAGAATGGCCACTTGGGGGAAGCAATAAAGAACTTAGCTCCTGTGGAACCACACCCTCATAGTGAGTCGTCATCTTCAGGAGGAGGGGAGCAAATTTGAAGAAATATTAAAATTACACTAAAACTGACCATTGGGGCGGGGGAGAAGAAATCGATCTTGTGAGCTAGAATTTCTAGCTAAGTGTAATTACAATGCCAGTACCAGCACTGTCTTCCTCTCGCGGGATTCAGAGTGAGGTGTGGTGGCCGGTGGGCATCTATGTTACAAAATTGTGCAGTTGGCATTTTATATATTTTATATATATCTAAACGGTTACAGGCTGATGATTTAACTTAGAGGATTATAAACAATCAATTTGGCAATAAGGGTCAAAGGGCACTGCACTGGCAATGACGCTGTGGGGTAGAGACAGTTGAGGCTTTTAATATTTCTTTACCTCTGCATGAATTTGACATGAAGCAGACAGTAACCTGTTACTGTAATCCCAGAGGCCCTAGTTGCCAGGAAGCTCTGGGTTTGTTTTTTTATATAAAAGGGATTGCTTCCCGTTTTGTTAGGTGTCATTTTGATTTTGTGTATTTCAACTACTTTGATTCTCATTGAAATCCAGAGGCAAAGATGAACCTGGACGACTTCATCAGTATGAATCCAAACGTCGGCTGGGGAGATGTTTATACTCTTCCCCAGTTTGCACAACGATTTGGAAGAACAAAGTCATAATATTTAGAAGAAAAATAAACAATTTCCCTTGGGGAACATTTTCCAGCTTGAATCCTGCACGATAAAAGAGAACTGTTGAAGGCTGGCACAAATAAAATTGTGACACGCATTTTTAAGTATTGCACAAAGGACAAAAAGACAGCAAAACAGAATGTACTGCAGTGAGAGTGCAGTAGGGGGAGATGGAGACTATTTAAAGAAGATGCTGAAAATCTACTCAGAGAACCTCACGTAACAAACAAACTGATCTCTCATCAGCGCATATTCAGTTCATAACTCCACAGCGCTTCACTATCTCCTATTGTCAACGCAGAAAACTTCAAGGGTTAAGCAAACACATTCTGATGAATTGTTCCTGGAAGAGTTTATACTTGGAACTCGCTAAAACAGGCCTGCAGTCTGAAAAGGGTTAGACATATCTGTGTCAAAGCAGTGATTACTTACCATCTTATTTTGAAGGCCAGTTTTAAAATAAGTGCAACAAAAGTGACTAGGAAGTGGAGAGGATATGTTTTTTATAAGAGGTGATAGGCATGTAGAGCTAACAGCACAGACGGCAGAAAAAGGAAACTGTAAAATGATTCAAAAATGAACTAGACAAGTTCCTGGAAATTAAAATAATATTTTTTTTAGATGATGAGATACATACGTTGAAAGGAGTTGGAGGGTAGGCTCAGTGGTAATATTTTGCTCCTGCCTCAAATGTGTCTTCTTCCCCCCCTCCCCCTCTTAATTTTATAACAATTGTGAGTATTGTGGTGATATTTTTGTCAGAAATATAAAAAAAATTAAATTTCACAATCAGAATTTAGTTTTTGAGTGTCTTTGATGTTTAAGGTAGCTTTCTGACCTCTTGGTCAGAAGATTGCAGGTTCAAACCCCGGGTCAGCTCATGAGCTCATCGTGCAGGCTGGCTTTCCAGTGTAATTCTGGGAAATTTCTGCCATATCAGAGTTGTCATCTTTTGGATGAGACATTAAACCAAGGTTTCACTGCCTGTTCTTCAGGTGTACATTAAATATCCCACAACCCACTATTAATCAACAACAACAACTTGCATTTATATAGCACCCCTCATGCAGGGTAGCATCCCAGAGAGCTTGACAGTGATGGAGCACGACTCCTAGCCGGGGGGAGGGGGAGGTGATTAGGAAGGCCGAATAGGAAGTTCATCAGGCGCGACCTGAAAATGAGGAAGGAAGGGGCAAGGCGCAAGGATAGAGACCATAAGACGTAGGAGCAGGAGTAGGTCATTCGGCCTGCCCCTACATTTAATAAGATCATAGCTGATCTTCTAACCTAATTCCATTTACCCGCCCTATCCCCATATCCCTTAATCCCTCTATCCTTTAGAAATCTATCAACCTCAGTCTTGAATATGTTCAAGGACTGAGAATTCACAGCCTTCTGGGGTAGAGAATTCCACAAATTCACTACCCTCTGAGAGAAGAAATGTTTCCTCAACTCAGTTCGAAAAGGCTGACTCTTAATCTTAAGACTATGACTCCTAGTTTTAGATTCTTCAACCAGGGGAAACAGTCTCACGGCATCTACCCTGTCAAGGTCCTTGAGAAGCTTATATTCTAGAGAATATAGGCCAGTTTATTCAACCTATCCTCATAGGTCAACCCCCTCATCACAGGAAATAACCTAGTGAATCTACGCTGCACCCCCTCTAAGCTGAGTATGTCCTTTCTTAAATAAGGAAACCAAAACTGCACACACTATTCTAGGTGCGGTCTCACCAAGACCTTATACAACTGCAGCAAGACCTCTCTACTCTTGTACACTAATCCTTTTGCAACGAACGCCAACATGGCATTAGCCTTCCTAGTTGTTTGCTGTACCTGCAATACTAACCTTCTATGACTGGCGAACAAGGACACCCAAATCCTTCTGAACACTAGCACTACCTGGTCTCTCCCCCTCTAGAAAATAATCCGCTTTTCTATTTTTACTACCTAGGTGAATAACATCACACTTCCCCATGTTATACTCCATCTGCTACCTTCTTGCCCACTCACCTAGCCTGTCTATTTCCCTTTGCATTCTTCGTGTGTTATCCTCACAGCTTACTCTCCCACTTATCTTTGTATCGTCCGCAAATTTAGATATGTTAAGATCTATTTCCTCATCTAAATCATTGATATAGACTGTAAATAATTGAGGCCCAAGCACTGATCCTTGTGGCACTCCACCAGTCACATCCTGACAATCTGAGAAGGACCCGTTGATCCCTACTCTGTTTTCTTCCTATCATCCATTCTCCAATCCATGCTAATATATTACCTTTAATTCCATGGGCTCTAATCTTATGCAACAGTCTTTTATTTGGCACCTTATCGAATATCTTCTGGAAATCCAAATACACCACATCTTATTGGTTTCCCCCTATCTAACCTGCTAGTTACTTCCTCAAAAAAGATTTGTTAAACATGATTTCCCTTTCATAAAGCCATGTTGACTCTGCCTAATCATGGTATGATTTTCTAAGTGCCCCACGACGACGTCCCTAATTAAACACTCTAGAATTTTCCTTACCACTGATGTCAGACTAACTGGTGTATAATTCCCCATTTTTTGTCTCCCACCCTTCTTAAATAGAGGCGTTACGTTTGCGACCTTCCAATCAATGGGAACCATTCCAAATCCAGGGAATTTTGGAAGATCAAAAACAAAGCATCCACTTTGTCTGCAGCCACCTCTTTTAAAGCCCTAGGATGCAGGCCATCAGGTCCAGGGGATTTATCAGTTTTTAATCCTATCAATTCTCTAGTACTATTGCTTTACTGATGTTCATTTCTTTAAGTTCCTCACTAACATTAGCCTCCAGGTTCCCCTCTCTTTTCGGTAAGTTTTCAGTGTCCTCTAACGTGAAGACAGAAGCAAAATATGTGTTTAATGCTATTTCCTTATTCCCTATTATTCTCCTGTCTCTGCCTGCAATGGACCCACATTCATTTTTGATAGTCTCTTCCTCTTTATGTACTTGTAAAAACTCTTACAATCCGTCTTTATGTTCCTAGCTAGTTTACCCTCATATTCCATTTCTCCCTCTGAATCAGTTTTGGTTTTCCTTTGCTGTTCTCTAAAGCCCTCCCAATCCTCAGGTTTCTCAGCAAACGGCTTCTCCTTCAGCCCCCGCACCATGTCGTGCGGCATTCCTCAGGGCTCTGTCCTCGGTTCCCTCCTCTTCACCCTCTACATGCTCCCCCTTGGTGACATCATCCACAAACATGGGGTAAATTTCCACATGTGTGCGGATGACACCCAACTCTACCTCTCTGCCTCCACCCTGAACTCCAGGACTACTGGTGGCCTGACCGACTGCCTGTCCGACATCAAGTCCTGGACGAGGGACAACTTTCTCCGAACTGAACGTCAGCAAGAACGAGGCCCTCCTGATTGGCTCGTACCAGCGCCTCCGCACCTCTGGTGCTGGCAGCATCAGCCTCCACGGCTGCACACTCAACCTCACTAAGCCAGTCAGTATCTTGTTTGACCCTGAACTGTCCTTTCTCCCCCACATCTGCACAATGACGGCATTGCCTACCACCACCTCCGCAACATTGCCAGACTCCGCCACTGCTCACCCCTCAGGCTGCCGAAACCCTCACCCATGCATTCATCACATCAAGGCTCGATTATGGAAACTCCCTCCTCATCGGCCTTCCCAACTCTTCTCTTCGCAAGCTGCACATCATCCAAAACTCTGCAGCTTGTGTAGTCTTGCGCACCAGGCTCCGTGACCCTATCACTCCCACCCTCGCCTGACTCCACTGGCTCCCCATTCCTCGGAGGATCGAATTCAAGATCCTCGTCCTCACTTTCAAGGCCTTCCATGGTGTTGCCCCCTCCTACCTCTCTGACCTGCTGACTCCCTACTAACCTGCCTGCTCCCTCTGTTCAGCAGGCTCCGGCACGCTCCATGTCTCCGCCCGACCTGCCTTACCATCGGTGACCGGGCTTTCAGCCTTTCTGCCCCACACTGGAACTCCATCCCACAGTCCCTTCGCCTCGCTTTCTCTCTTGCCTCCTTCAAGGCCGGTCTCAAGACCCTCCTCTTCGATTTTGCCTTCAATCGCCCTCCCACCTCTCTGCCTTCCCTCACCACTACACCACCCCTCCCCCATGCTCGGGTTCTGACCCCTGACTGTCCAGTGCCTTAGGACGTCCTCCCGACATGAAAGGTGCTCTATAAATGTAATTTTGTTGTTGTTTACTGCTCTTTTTGGCAGTATTATAGGCCTCTTTTTTTAATTTTATACTTTCCCTAACTTCTCTAATTAGCCAAGGTTGAACCACTTTTCCCGTGGTATTTTTAGTTTTCAAGGGAATATGTGATCACTGGGAATTATGTATTATATCTTTAAACATTTGCCATTGCTGGTTTACCGTCATATTTTTAAATCTAATTTCCCAGTCTATTTTAGCCAAATCTTCTCTCATACCTGCAAAGTTGGCTTTATTTTAATTTAAGACCCTTGCTTCAGATTCAACTATATCACTCTCTAACTTAATGTTAAGTTCCATCATGTTATTGTCACTCTGCCCTAGAGAAGCCTTAACGTCCAAATTGCTGATTAGCCCTATTTCATTACACAAAACAAGATCTACGATTGCCTATTCCCTGGTTGGTTCCTCAGCATATTGTTCTAGAAAACTATCTCTAATATATTCCATAAACCCATCCTCTAATTTACTTTTGCCAATTTGGTTTTCCCAGTCTATATGAAGATTGAAATCACCCACTATTAGTGTATTCCCCTTGCTATATGCTTCTCTAATTTCTTGATTAATACCGTGCCCAATACTGTAACTGCTGTTAGGGGGTCTATAAACTCCTCCCACTAGTGTTTACTGCCCCTTTTTGTTTCTTACCTCCACCCATACTGACTCTACATCATGATTTTCTGATTTTAAATCCTTCCTCTCTACTATTTTTATCTCATCCTTTATTAGCAGGGCTACCCCCCACCCCCCACCCACCCTCATTTTCCACATTGCCTGTCTTTCCTATACGTCGAATACCCCGGAATGTTTCGCTCCCACCCTTGGTCTCCTTGTAAACCACGTCTCAATAATAGCCACTAGATCATACCCATTTATGTTTATTTGTGCACTTAATTCGCTTATCTTGTTACAAATGCTTCATGCATTCAGATATAGCGCATTTAATTTTGACTTCTTACTATTTCCCCTACTCCTTAATGCTCTATTTCCCTTGTTGAGTTTTTTGTCCCTACTTGACACACTGTTGTTTATCTCCCAAGTCACTACTCTGCTCTACAGCCATGACTGTTCCTTGCAATGTCGGTTTACGTTTAACTGTAGTTGGAACACTCCCTCCACCTCCTCGCCCCATTAATAGTTTAAAGCTCTGCCTATCCCCCTATTTAATCGCTTTGCCGGGACATTGGTCCCAGCCCGGTTAAGGTGGAGCCCATCTCGATGGAACAGCTCCCTTTTCCCCCAATACTGATGCCAGTGATCCATAAAACGAAACCCCTGCCTCCTGCACCACTCTTTCAGCCATGCGTTTAACTCATTACTTTGTTTGTCCCTGTACCAATTTGCACGTGGCTCAGGTAGTAATCCTGAGATTATCACCTTGGAAGTTCTTCCTTTTAATTTAATTCCCAGTTCATTGAACTCACTCCTCAGGTTGTCACTACTAGTCCTACCTATATTGTTGGTTCCTATATTGATCACCACAATTGGATCATCCCCTTCCTGTTTCAAATTCTTCTCCAGCTCTGATGGGAAATCCTTAACCCTGGTGCCAGGAAGCCAACAGAGCCTTCGTGACTCCTGGTTGCTGCTGCAGAGAAGAGTGTCTATCTGCCTGACTGTCTCGTCCCCTATCATAACCACATTCCGTTTTGCTCCCCCCACTTGTGTGGCCTCCTGCATAGAGGTGCTGGGGTCAGTTTGCCCATCCTCCTCCTTACAGACTTCCTTGTCCACACAGGTTGCAAGTATCTCGTACCTGTTGGACAAGGTTAAAGCCTGAGGCTTCACCACCACTCTTTCTGGGATCCCGAGAGGAAGAACGTTCCTGAGTTTCGGGGTGTAGTGGCTGAAAGCGCGGCCACCAATGGTAAAACAGAGGGCACGAGGGACATGCAGAAGACCGGAGCCAGTTGAGCGGAGGCAGCGGGTTATGAGTTGGGGGGTACGCAGGTCTGAGAGGTAGGGAGGTGCCAAGGCATGAAAGGATTTGAAAACGAGTGTGAGGATCTTGAATTTGACCTGTTCGGTGATGGGGAGCCAGTGCAGCTGGGCTAGAACTGGTGTGATGGGGGTACGGAGCTTAGTACGGGTGAGTATGCAAGAGTATTTGTAGAGAAGGAATTTTCTGCCAGTGTCTTGGCCAACAGATATCTAGGTTAATTACTAATTCATCTCATGGTTGCTTTGAAACCTTGCTAGTGCAAAATGGTTACTGGATTTGCCTAGAAAAATAAGTAACAGCACTTGAAAGTATTTAATTGACTCAAGTTCCAATCTTGAGCCAAGTCTGTCTAGGAATGTCCCAGATTCTAGATACTACAGTGGTTAAAAATATTGCCTTCCGATCTCAAACCTTACTCGAGGCTTATTTATTACTTTTTTAAATGATACTTTGTCGGTCTTCCCAGTATAAGTGGTCAGTTTCAGTCACTTTGCTCCGCTCCACTATCTGAAACTCTTTTCCGAAGTCTCCCTGTCTTGCTCCCTCAATCTCCACATTCAAAACCCACCTGAAAATGTTTCTCTTTGACTATGTTTTGGACTATTTACCCTTACCCCCATCTCACCACCTCTGTAAAGTGTTTTGTGGTACAATGTTACCTGAATGGCGCTATATTTGTTATGCATTGTCAGTCAAACAGCCAGCTTCCATCCACATCATCAATGGTGCTCAGCATAGTAAAGACCTAGTTTATGTCCCACTCATTACTTTGTTCTTTAAACAAGTTAAATTCTACTAGTCTCTCCACATAACTTAGAATTCTAAATTTTTTGTCACTCTTAAGTCCTTTTGAACTTTTGAACAAAGGATATTGACAAAGTAATTGGAAACATCTCTTTACATAACTTTAACTTCCAAAAAAAAGGTTCTGTAATAAGAGTGCCTCAGAAGGCATACAGCAGTTGCTAAGTTTTCAAAATGGAGCTAGATAGTAGACATATTAAGGAATATAGAGAAAAGTGAGCAAATAGAATTGAAGCAATGTTCATAAACATTTCTAAACGAATTCTGCTAATGGTCACCTGCAATTTGTACATGTTTCCTGTTTCAATATGTGTAAGTTTACATTTATCTGTGACAAAGTGCTCTTTTCATACATATGAACAGGCCTGTTGAAATGAATCATTTACCAGCAGATGTCTTGTATTTATTAAAAATTAGCAAAATAAATTATTTTGTACATTTGTGACTTCTGACGTATCTTTGTCTGGATAAGTTGCAACGAATATTGGAAAATCTGCTCCTCTTCCCCCCCACTCCTCCCCAGAATCTAGCATTTGGCTGTTCAGTCTGAAATAGCAACATTCCATACTCATTGCATTCATATGTTATGTTGAGGAGGAAAACAAATTAAAATCCACCTCAGTCCTTCTGTGTGTCTTGTCCAGATCTTTTTAAAACTTTCTCTACAATACATTTGTTACCTGATATGTTCAGCAAAGTTAATAACATTACATTAGAAGTGTTCTCCTTCAGATCATTATTGTGAACAGCACAGGGCTCAGATTAGACTACTTTCAGAATTCTGCTAGTCACTATTTACTGTGCTTTTAATCCTACAAGAGGCGAAAGCAAAATAAGAGTTTCAGCTGAGAACATTAATGGTGAGGTAAGGGCATAAGTATAAGTATATTCCCTAGTGGAAGAAAATGATCTTGGTAGCAGATTAGAGAGGAGCTGATAGATGGATTGGAGAAGGGTCAAATAGAAGTTTGAGAATGAGCACCACCAGATTCAGCCTGAAGTGAGCAAACAGAGGCTAATGGAGTGTGAACTAAAGACATGCAGGTGCTGGTAAGACCAAGCAAGAAGGTTTTAGTTGTGTTGACACCCCACTTCCCCCCCTCATCCCCACCCCCGAGCCTATGAAGCTCCCCAGGTCCATAGTTTCAGCATGCTGGCAGTCTGTGAGGTGAGGATCTCCATTACTTCACATTGGTAATAATCAATCGAATTTCACACTTTTTAAATAAATTATTGACTACAGTTAGACCCATCTGATAGATGTTTCCAGGAACTTTCCTTTTGCTGTGCCAAGTGCAAAACAAAACAAGTTATTTTTTAACACAATGTACCATTGCACTGCAAACTTCAACAAATATTAAAGTGCAAGTTGGAACACAGACAAGTATTCGGTGGTTCCTAAATCTACACTTCTCAAACATTAGTCAAAGCAAAATGGGTTTGTTGCAAACTTGCACTATTAACATTGATAATTCAATCTGGTATATAGCCTGGTCTTGATACTGTAATAAACAGTATCTGTATGGAACAAATGTTATTAAAATTGCAATGAGTGAGTATATGAGAATGGTTATTCTTTATTTGAGAAGACCATGTAGAACATATGCTCCTGGCACCTTTAATAGAGATCTGGGATTGACTTGGGGAAACTGCCACTCTCCAAATATATACAGTATTTGCATCAATATAAATTTCCTTTTGTGGCCAGGTGCAAAAACAACAAAATTACATTTATAGAGCACCTTCCATGTTGAGAGGACGTCCCAAGGCGCTGGACAGTCAGGGGTCAGGACTCGAGCATGGGGGAAGTGTGGGGTAGGGGTGAGGGAAGGCAGAGAGGTGGGAGGGCGCCCGAAGGCACGATCAAAGAGGAGGGTCTTGAGACCGCTTTGAAGGAGGCAAGGGGAGAAGCGAGGCGAAAAAGCACTACTTGTGCTGGGATCTTGTTTTGATGCTCAGACAAATGCAGGAAGCTTCAATTCCAGCAACAATTACATTTTCAAAGTTATCCAATCTGATCCAAATGGGGATAGAAATTCATTAAAAGCACAACGTCTAGGAGTTTCTCACTCCTGAAGCAGGATGAAACTGTGTCAGGCTTGGCTCAGTTGCAGCACCAACCAGTCTAGGATAAGAGAATCTGTCTAAGAATGTATAAAATGCAAACAGGACACCACAAGGATGAGTTTTTGGTCTTAGAGGGAGAGTTCATCTTGTTCCTTCCTGTTTTCCAGGGGATGGATCTAGGTCAGATGATGGAATCAAATTGAAACAGAAAAATAGTTGAAAATGTTATACCCCTATTTTAAAACCAAATCTATTGAATCACAACAATCGTCTGTGTTCCTGAGGTACTTAAAATATTGTATGATCAATGTCATTAATTGGATGGAACACATCTTCCATTTAATTTTGTAAATATGTAAATATGTCAGCAGCAGATTGTCAGCAGTTCCTACTATTGAAAAAAGATGCCGTTTTAGTTCTCGAGCTAGTCAGTAAAATTTGTAGTCTGTTTAAACCCATTTCTAAATGCATATCACACGACTCCAGTTACTGCCAAAATCTACAGTCCTGGTATTTCAAACATGCAGCTGAAGCTAATGTTCCAATGAGAACATTAATAACATTAAGGAGTACTGTGTAATGGGAAAGTTAGGCATCCTGAACAATCGATGAGCTGGCAACAAGAAGCTGACTGGTCAAGCAGCCCCTCATCTGCTGTTTTCTGAGGGCAGCCAACTAGAGATTGGAGAATCAGGAATCTCAGAAAACAGGAACAAGGGAGGTTATTCAGCCCACCAACCGTGTTCCATCAGTTTATTAAAGTATAACATTTCCCTACCCTACTCTTTTGACGTAGTTAATACTGTATTTCTACTATCCAAGTACCTGACTATCTCTCTTTTAAATATCCCTAATGATTCAGCCTCTATAACTTTCTGGGGCAGGTAGAGCATTCCACAACTTCATCCTCTGCATGAAGAAATGCTTCCTGACCTCAGTTCTCATTGTCTTTGAAATGGATACCTCTACCAAAGGGAAGAGTCGCCCACAACCTTATTTGTCAATTACTTTCATTATTTTAATTACCTCAATGAAGGATCATTGCAGGACTTGCTTCAAGGCTTTGTTAGAAATAGACATATTCATATTACATGGTTCTTTCCTGGCATTTGATTAAAGTGAGGGTGATTTGATTGAGGAATTCGGGATCCGGAAGGGTTTGGCTTAAATAAACAGGTAGCGACTTTTACCTGCATGAATTACTAGAGGACGCAGCCTTAAAATGAAGACTAATCAGATTATGGTAGCACAGTTTGTGGTAGTTACTGTGGTTATGACTGTCTGCGTTGTAACCTGGAGAAAATTTTGCCGCACAAACCCACAGATCAAAAATCAATTGAGAGATTAAAAAATATATATTTAGAGAAATGGTAAAAGTTTTGATGAGAATGCAGGGAAGTTGAATGAGAGGTGGTAGAGAATAGTTTCATGGAATCGTCTGTGGCAAAGCAAGTTCATTGGGCCGAATAACTCAAGCCTAGAGCAAGAGGAATCTGAGGAGCCACCAAGCATTTAAACATGGCCAAAGATGGAGGATTCAGAGCAAATCTTCCCAACGACATTGATGTCCAAGGGAAAAAGAACCCAGGTGAAAAGGGTGATGATGTCAGGAGTGAGCCCAATCACTCGTTGTGAATTTGTGACACCATGGTTTTGTACAACATGACGGTCAGTGTTTTTTGGAGGGGGAAGGAATCCATTCTTGGAACCATAGTTAAGTAGAAGGAAAAATGAGTCAGCATCTCCTGGAGTGAAAGGGAGAATCTTGCTAGTGATTCAAGAGGGAATTTTTTTTGAAGAACGTAGGGGGGAAAGAACTGAAATGAAATATTGCCAAGTTTTTGCTTATGAATATCTAATGGTATAAAAACTGAGTCAAGATTAATTCCTACAACATCTGAGATAACATCTTCCTGTCTGCTGACCTAATATTTTAATGATTTTTTTATTTGCTGCTCTGATAATCTAAGTACAGCTGCCTGACTTCTTCTTATCATCAATGTCTTTTCCTCTTTCATATTTGGAATTGAATTCTTTCTTTCTGACAGTCTTGCTTAGTTTCCCTATTTCCTTCTTTTTCCCTGAACCTGCCTCTGGACCTCTTATGGCTTTGTTGCTATCTTTCTTAAGATGAGCTGTTATGTATCAGACCAATATTTTTTCAGTTGTTGTTTGTTTTCTCTCTACTCTTTCTCAATGTCTTTCTTTATTAGTCTTGTTATTCAAGACCAATAACTCAGTTTTACAGTTCCTTCTTTCAAGGCACTTCTCAAAACAACAACTTGTATTTATACAGTGCCTTTCACACGGGTTAAGATCTCAGATGGTTCCCCCCCTCCCGTGGCTTTGACTCTCGGCTTGGGTGTCCAATCAGCATTGTGAAGCACTTCGAAATGTCCTCCTGTTGTGAAAGGCCCTATATAAATGTAAGTTTATTTGCCCTTATAACATCCTAGTATCTCAGTTGGCTGAGCATTGGATCTGATACCATCATGAAAATAATCCTTGCATTTGATATAGCACATAAGTTGAAATGTCTTGAAGTGCGTCAGAGTTGTTTCTGTGAAGTGTCAAGATTGTACTTGGAGGCAAACGCAGCAGCCAATTTGCACACAGCAATGTCCTACAAACAGCAATTAAGTGAATGTTCATTTTTTATCTGGATGATTGTTGGCCAGGACACCAAGCAAAACTCCCTTCCCTTTTTAAATAGTGTCACGGAATCTTTAATGTCACCGGACCACGGTTTAACATCTCTTCCAAAGGGCAGCACCTCCAACAATACAATGGTTCTCCAGCACTATGAGCTCAAAGTCCTGACATGGGGCTTGAACCCACAACTGTCTGACTGAGCAACTAGAACATGTTGATACCTAACAATTAGAGTGGTTGAATCACATCTCTTCAACTTGATAAGATTGATAAAAAAAAGTACAACAAGCATTTATATAGTCTCCGTCCTATAGGATAGCATCTTGGAGCATTGAGTACCATGTTTAAGGGGAAAATCATTGAGTTAGATGAGGTGGAGCCAGTCTCTCTAATCTTGAACTCCAAGGTGATCAGTCATCCAAAAGAATCTTGTTCGTGGATCAGTGTACCTGGCTCATAAATGAGACTTGAAGAGGAGGCCAAGTTCTTAAGCTTGTGGCTCAAAGTCCCAAAAACATTTTATCACTGTTACCCAATACTGTAGTTCTTTTGCTGCATTGAAACTCACCTTGCCTTATTTACTTCTGGCAAGGTCCTCTGAAGCAGTGAGATAGGCAATTATTTGGCAAATGAAATGCTCCCTTCAAACTACAACCAGAAATAACATCTGCTCAGCAGGTTCAAATTTATTTTCAAAGTACTGTTGGAAGTTATTTAGATTACATTTGTAAACACAATGTTCTTGCTGTCAAATTTTGGCTCAGTGTGATAATATCTCCCATCACGAGGCTTGCACCAGTTCCAATATTTTACATTATTCTAGAAAGCATATACAGTGCAAGAGATTTCCAGCTCCCAAAGCCTGGACAATAAAAAAAAACACTTTGGGGAAAAGTATTGAAAGTGACACATTAATAAAAAATACATTTATATTGGAACATTGACATAAATCCGAGATGGTATCAAGTTTATTGCGTTCTTTACGTCAATCAACACAATACTGATTCCACTGTTCCTGGGCAATCTGATACAGATCTAATACTCTCTGGAATTAGGTAAGCAGAGCGCGTGCCTCTTGTAAGAGAGTGTGCATTACCTTGCAGACTCAGGGAAGTTTCCCTGCGTAAGTGCCATACATTAAACATGGTTTACACAGCTGACCAAAAATAAATATTTACTGGTTTGATCTTCTCCCTAGTTCAGCACTTCCTTCAAAGAGTTCCAGTGCTTTTTGTCATTTACTTGCCAAGTTATGTTCACAGATGATGAAATTATGGCCGATATCCTTCTCTGAGGAAACCTCCAGCTTGCTTGACAATGGGACATAATACCAATAATAATCCTGCATTTCACACCAGTTGGAGGTCTCAAAAGTGTTTTACAGAATACACTGTAAAGTGTAGTGACTGTGTTTTGTAGGCAATCTATATGTGATAGGTGATAGTTATAAATGTGCTTAACTGCATATTTAGCCTTAGTCCTGTCCGACCTATTACATGAGCACGGCCAAACATGCAATTTCTGAATTTGTTGCCTACTTTTTGTAAATTAGCTTGTTCATGTTGCCAGTGAAATTTAATAAAGGTGACCTTTATTGCACAACAGCTGCAATAACAACAATTTGTACTTTTATGATGCCCTTCATGCATAGCAGGATCTTGGAGCGCTTGCCCAGCCTAATACCAGGGCCATTGACTAGCAAACCTTTAAACTAAGTTCAAAAAGAACTTAGGTAGGACTTCCCACTCACCCTGCCACTAGATTTTTATAGGAAGGAGCTATTGCATCAGCTATTATTCTGGCGATAGAAATGTCATTGGGAAGTTGAGGCCAGTGTACAGCTAAACAATGGTGGCAGTGGATAATATATAGGCATACACTCACTTGCAGCACATTTTGAAGAGCTGAATGCAGCATAACTGGGCAACAGATAAGACATTCTGGTGACCATCAGGAGATACCATGTAATGTGCTTTTGAAAAATGTTATTCAGTTTGGTTGTTTGTTGCACTGACATTTCTGAGTCAGAAGGTTGTGGGTTTGAGCTGATGACCTAGGCTCAATACTCCAGTGCAGTATTGATGGAGTACTGCATTGTCATCTGAGGTACAGTCCTCTAGATTAGACATAAAAGTGAATACTTTTATGGAGTCCTGTAGCTGTGGAGTCCTGTAGCTCAGTGGTTAGAGCACTCGCTTTGCAAGCGAGAGACCTGAGTTCAATTCCAGGCAGGGCGAAACCTTGGGCAAGTTTCCTTACTCCACACAGAGCCTAATAATAATCCCTCCAAAACCAAAAACAATAATAAATTGGTCATTTTCAACCTACGACTGTTTGTGGGACATTGCTGTGCGCAATTGGCTGCCGCGTTCGCCCACAAATATACAGTCAAATTCACTTAACAGTGTGTTCTGTGAAGCGCTTTGGGACGTCCTCCCGACGTGAAAAGCGCTATATCAAATGCAAGGATTATTATTATTATTATTAAATACTCTACTGTCCTTGCAGATGGGTCATGTGGAACGATCCCATGAGAGTAATTGCTTTAAAAAGTACCATGTTTATTTTATTTTAAGTGAATGAGGTGCCTGGCCTGCCATTATTCCACTAGAGTTTCCCAAATTGGGAAACTTGACAAATAAAATGGCAAAAACACTTGGAAGCTTGAAACGCCATCTAGGCTTTCAGCCTAACCAATGTTCTTTAATACTATAACCCTGAGTGCAAAAAATGTCCTCGAGACTCAGATCTTGGCTGACCAGTCAAGGAATGGTAAAGACAGGTGAAAGGATAAAAGCTAGAATGTCAATTTAAAGCAAGGATATCATTTAATAAAAAGATGGCAATTAAAAATTTACAAAAAAGTACAGTATCTTACAACAGAAGGATAATTCCATTATAGTACAAATGCTCAGAATTTGCAGCATAATGTCCAAGCAGATATCAAAAACAACACATTTTTACATGCAGGGACACTTCATATTGCACCAGAAGTTTAGGCATACAGCAGGTCCTGAGATTCAAGGAACACAGGAAGATTTCATATTCAGAGATGCACCTTGCAGCTCCAGAGCTAAAGCAGAGCTGCAGCGATTAGGCACTGTCTTGGTTGAAACAGCAAAGTATTATATAAAAAACACACACGCACATTCACTCAGAATAGGCTAGCCGCGTAGAACAGGCTTGCTGTGTAGAAAACAAATTTAAAACAATAAAAGACCCAATTTTAGCCCATTACTCAGATAGTTCTCTTTTTGTTCACAGATTACCACTTTTTAAGAAAAAAAATCACTTGCATAACTGCAACAGATCAAAGAAATCTAACATTTTAATATTATCAAAACAAAAGTTATATATAAAAAAAACTTGTTTGAATTTTTACTCTAATCTAACTCCTTACCCCTATAAGGAGTTAAGTCTTATTGGAAGACCTTGCTTGCTCAAACGCAACGCTGACCACAGATTTCTGTACCACTCTGTGGTTTACTGTCAGGATACAGATGCAACATCAGGAATCCCGATTTGGATTATTATAAAGCAATCCTGTCAGAAATTGTCAAATATTAGAAGTTAATGTACGCATGATGCTGCACGATACCAGTGTTGATCTAGAGAGAAGTTATNAAAAATATTTCAAATGTAAACCATGTGGTAAAAATTCTGCTCTGATTAAAAAGCGAGTGCACTATATTTAAAATTGTGCGAACTGAATGCCCGCATTGCTTTCAACATCAATTCCCTGATACACTTAAATTCCTCCATCACTGAACACTTGTGTTATTCAATAAACCGATCAGAACATTCCTGTATGGAACAGCCTCATTCTAACCTCAATCTCCTTTAACCTCTACCTTTAGTGTACCTTATGCAGTTATCATACAATCTCTAGATTCCTGTGAAAACAGATCTTTTTTCCCTTCATCATAATATATCAACCTGACACTGCTCTAGTCTAAGATTACATATCATCTACATAGCAAAAAAAGTTTTAAAAATGCAGACAAAATAACGTATGATGCAAGTTGCAAAAAGAAGTTCTTACTTATGATAGACCTAAACACAACCGAATAACAAAGCACTTGCCTCTTCCATTCCTCATGGCCATCATTCAAACACAACACAATCCCTGCCAAACTTATAATTCACCCAGAGATATACTGTTCAATTAATATATGTATAATATATATTATATATAAATATATAATATATATTATATATTTATATAATACTGGGAAATGGGATTGCATTTGTATATGCTTGAAAACACAAAGTGTGCCAAGCAATGAATTAGGCACATTGCCTAAATTGAGTTGACACAGGTTTGTATTGTAAATTTAAATGAGCTCCATCTCAAATCCAAAGCCCAAAGACCACCATGCCAAAGATTGGTTGTCTATCTCAGAACCAGTGGCTTCAACTGAAATAAGAAACAGTCACTTCAAGTCACACTGATAATTGTATTGGTTTGAAATAGAAGGAATTATTGCAAAAGCAAGACGTTGAAAAATCAGGGCAATTTTTTTTAAACAAAAATAAAATTCAGCAACTCTCACAGTATTACACACATCAGGCACATACAAACACTAATACGTCATGTTACTTTTGTTGTTCTTTTAACAAGTTTAAGAACCATCAAATTCCATCTATCTGAAATCTGTGCACATGCATGTATTATTGGTGCAGTTAAGAGTTCTGTCACTGCATATATGGTTGTGTTTATGATCATGCTGGTCAAAATCTGCAGCTGGGCTGCCTCTGTGCCCAATCACCAATACTATGGTATCAATATCCCTCAATCTGTCAAAATCTATGCAATCTTCAAGAGAAATCTCAATTCTCGCTGAATGTCCAAGCCTGGCCTTCCTCCACAGACATATGTTTATCTTCAACCAAACGCCCAACAAATCTCCACTCCCAGGTTCTTCCTCAGTCCCACTCTCAGCATCTTCCTCTGTCCCACTTCCACATTCTTCTTCAGTTCCACATCCCAGCAGCTTCCTCAAATATATTTACATCTTTTGATCTTTTCTTTCTAAAAAAACTTGCCCAGGTGTCTATTTTAGCTCTGCTATAAAGGTCAAATATAAATAGTACTGTACATTATTTACATGTGTAAGCAAAAAAACATCATTTTTTAAAAAAAATGTAGCTCTGTCATCGTGTCAAAGCAGGAAATGCTTCTGCAGAAGTGTCCCGAATGTCAGCCTGTTCAGAACCTGAAGAGACTGATGAAGTCAAGGGGTGAAATAAATGTGCAGGAGCCCTCGGGATTATTGGCCGTGCAGGGGTGCTGGACATCCTGAGAACAGATAAAGATAAAGAGCACTTCATTATATTTTAAGAGCAAAAAAAAGCAACTGGAAAACTACACCTCACTTTAAGATTGAGAATGCATACAATCTTGACATGTAACAATACACACTACTTTTCAGGAAAGGGGCTGGACTTTGATTTTCAGAAGCTAGTAACTTGCAATAATTGTTCTGCATCCCACCAAAGCAAAAATCTCTTGGAAGCAATTTTGCAGCAGGTGGTTTTTTTCCACAACGCTTCTGTAACAAGTCAATAAACCCACAAAAGCCTCCTATTTTTGCTGATGTTCTCAACATATTCTTAAGAGGAACTGGTTTGGCAGTGACCAGCACACTGCGGGGGCATTGTAAAGTCTTTGATGAAGATTGCAAACTCCTTTATGATTTTGCACAGATGATGAAAAATGAATGCTTGCCAACAAGTTGTGACTTAATGCTATGTCCAAACATTTCTACAAATGGTCTTTGAAAAGCTGAAGAAATCTATTCAAGTACATCTAACTCTGTCTCGACAACCGTCTACAATGAAGTGATTCATTTTAGATAATACCTTCTCTGTTCATATAAGAAGCAGAAAAACAATGAATAACAGCAGCAAAGGAACTTGCATATCATTTAGGTGAAGGTTGGGGGGACATACAATTTAACAAAGAAATGTTTTTGAGACCCATGATCCTATTCTTTGTTCAAACAGCTGATGCGTAATCAACGCATCAATCCAATCCATGAGGAACCTGCTACTTATGGGGTAATGTACAATCAAAGTAAAATACTGGATCTACAAGAAAAATAAATACATAAAACAGGCACACAGATCACAAATTGTCCAAAACTAGGGCAAATACTTTAAAAGTTTTGCATTTCTTCAAAACCAAGTTGGTAAGTTTTTATGCTAACTGGCTTCTGGAATGTTCTTCTTATCTGATCAATATAAGTGGTGTATATTTCTCAATACTGAGTCAGAGACTAATTATCGGCCACTATAAAATGGGTTGTGTGTACTCTCACTCTGAAGGTCGGCTCGTATTGGGAGGCTCTGTTTGAGAAGAGTACAACAACAACAACTCGCATTGTATAGCACCTTTCCCATAATTAAACATCTCATAGTGCTTTGTAGAGATGTAGTGGGAACCTAAACAGGTAGGTCTTCAGCTGGATTTTAAAAGTTGAGGTGGGGTTCAAGGAAGAAGGATTTAGAGTGAGAATTCCAGAAGCTGAGGATAAGTTTGCTAAAGGCTCCCAAGTTAGAGTAGACCCATCACTGAAACTAGCATGGGGAACGTTATGGAGATTGTGAATCAATACTTTAGACTATAAGATCACCCAGTCCATTTGGCCTGTGAATTCGTTGTTTAGGAGAATTTCAGTGAAAATATACTGTCAGAGCATGAGGAATCAGCTTCCAGTACCTTCCAGCAGAGGATGTGGCAATGTCTGCAGAAGAGCAGTGTGTCTGCGTATTGCTCTTTCTTTGGGTAACACCTCCCCAGCTTAAAGTACATTTTCTTCCAGTCCAAGTGGCCTTTTTCAGATAAAATCAGACGTTTGCGAATCTAGAAAAGGCACAAAGATGAAGCTGTTAGCAGAATTTTCTCTAAAAGAAATGGGCTTTGTGAATGAAGGAACTGAGTGTCAAGGATGTTGGGATGTTACGAGGCAACAGTGGGTGGGAGGGAAGGGGGGGATGGGGGGATCACCAGTTTTCAGAAAGTGGTCTATTTGCTTCTCTTTTCGCAGGTGTCACAAAAAGGATCAATGGAATAGTAGACTAAATCCCAGTCGCTCTGCAGATATTTTAGCCATTCCAAGAGCAAGTTGTCACATGAAGGAGAGGGAAATAGAAGGCTATACAACAACAAGATTCCATTTATAAGTAATGTATGGATATAAACACTAGCACAAACTGTTTGGGCTGTTTCCACACTGTGCATTCTTTGTAAATCTTTGTAAAATGGTTTAAAGGCAAGTCTGTGCATTGAAAAGTAATGCGTAGTGAACGTACCTGCCGTTCCGTGAAGTGATAATGACACAGTTTCTTCCACAGAAGCCGATCCTCACTTAACACTTGGAGGCTTGGTGCAACCTGACCAAGACTGACAATATCTCTTCCATCGGACAATCTTTGCATAATGCCCAACTGGAGACACAATGGAAGGTCTGTGAGGGTTATTCCTTTGGATGTGGGCTGAAACAGAGGATACATTCAACATTGTTAATAGCTTCAAAAGCATTTTTTTTCACGAGGAAAATAAAAGGCCATAAAATGCCTCACAGTAAGAATAGGGGTCAAGACTGTTTCTAATGTTCAATATAGACAGTCTGCAATTGTCTTGTGGCAAAAGAGAAATCAGGAGAGAGATTTAAGATCTCTGAAATTAGATGTCTTCTGATTAACCTATTTCAATCAAGTTGGTTTACGTTGTTTTGGGCAAATTTCACATGGAAAAAGTAACAACTAGAATTTTAAGAGGAAAAACAATAAGGATAATGATATATAATAATAATACTTGTATTTGATGTAGCACCTTATCACATCAAAGCAATTCACAGGATTTACTGACTATTTTTTAGACAGCCAATTTGCACACGGCAGTAGCTCACAAACAGCAACTGAAGTGAATGACAAATTTTATTCGAGTCAATGAAATACAAAACGTACACTATAAATGGGAAAAGTGTCTATGATCAGTTTGAACGAAGGTGATGTAAATGAGTGAAGTGTAAGTTAAGGAATTTATGAATTTACTGAGAAGGTTAATGAAAGAACTTTGACTAATTCAATTCTCAATTGCTTAGGATTCAAAGTTTAGCTGTAAATTCTACAATAAATACTATTTTATTCTTTAAATTCTCTTACATCGATTTATTTCCCTGCTAAGTGCTATGGTCAGCTATTTCTGGCAACAAACTCAGTCATGTGGCATTTTGCAAATACTTTGCATTGAGCAGTTTGAATTCAAGGGCATTTAATATGCAGCTTTAACAGTTCCCAAAATGTTTCCTAAATCTAAAATGGAAAACACAGGAAAGCGCTGTACCATATTAAACCATTAGTATAAAAGTTCTGCGATGAACTAGATTTGTTAAACAAACACCGGGCCATACAAATTAGCCTGAGTGATAGAAAAGGGTTACGTCTGTATCTACATTTAAAAACAGATGCAATGAAGTACAGTGTCTGTTTGATTAGGTTTTAGTCAGTGACAGAAGGAGGCTTCTCCACACTCCTCAATTTCCCTCCTCTCCTCATCCTCTCCTGGGGATGCTGACTCCTGCTGGGTTCCAGCACTCCAGCCAAGTGACATCAGAAATGAAATAAATTCTGATGTCCAGCAGAGATAGGTGATCAGTATGGGATTAGCTTCTGAATGGTGACCAGCCCTTGTTGGAAACTGCACTTGTGAAGACTTTGTGAGAAGATGGATTCATGTTTGGCTGACAACACCCATACCCAGACCAAAACCCATACCCACGCCCAATCTGGGTATGGATTTTGTCAACCAAACATGAATCCATCTTCTCATAAAGTCTTCACAAGTGCAGTTTCCAGCAAGGGCTGGTCACCATTCAGAAGCTAGTCCCATACTGATCAGTTATCGCTGCTGGACATCAGAATTTACTTCATTTCTGATCAATCACATTTTTTAAAGTGTTTTGTATGTTTATTTTCTATCAAAGACTTAGCATAAGTATTGTTGACCACTGATGACCTTTCTGAATGCAGATTGATGTCGCCCAGAGTTGGCCCTCTCCTCCACAGTGCGGCCCTAAAGTGATTTTCATTATACTTTTGTGGTCACTGCACTGATATTACTGTGCTAAACTTCAGTGATATTATTTCTTTGGAGTCCCAACCCCATGTGCTTTCTTGACAGTTGCACCTTGTTTACTGTGCACAAGAGTGGGTGCTCCAGGTCACATGAGATCACAGGAAATTAAGAACAGGACAAAGCCATGCGGCCCACTCACCCTGCTGATATGAATATTGTTCAACTGTTGCTGCCAGTGCAGGATGGCCTCCATCCTGTAAACCCAGATATTAATATTTCCCACCAGCACAGACTTCCCTACTCCCTGGACCAGTGCACACAGGGATGTATACAGACTGTGCAACACCTCCTTAATCAGTCGGATATGCTGCTGGTCTTCAAGCACTGAAACACAAGGTTTAAAGATTTTGACAGTTAACATTAAATACATTCTTTATTGAAGAAGAAAATGGTAAAGTTTGTAGCATTTCATGAAGCTATGTGTTATTTAACACAAACAATGCATTATGAAACACCACGGGCTTTAATCCTAGACATTAAACATCAAAGAGGCAACTTGCTTGTGCTACAACATACGCGAAACAGTAGCAAATGCTAAAAACTTCTGGAATAGAAAAAACTAATGTACCATAGCAGAGGCTGGACTTTCCAGGAGTTTTCGGAATAATAATAATAATCCTTGCATTTGATATAGCGCTTTTCACGTCGGGAGGACGTTCCAAAGCGCTTCACAGAACACACTGTAAAGTGAATTGACTGTATATTTGTGGGCGAACGTGGCAGCCAATTGCGCATAGCAATGTCCCACAAAAAGTCGTAGATTGAAAATGACCAATTTATTATTGTTTTTGGTTTTGGAGGGATTATTATTAGGCGTGTGGAGTAAGGAAACTTGCCCAAGGTTTCGCCCTGCCTGGAATTGAATTCGGGTCTCTCGCTTGCAAAGCGAGTGTTTTAACCACTGAGCTACAGGACTCCACAATCTCTATCTATGATCCCAAACACAAATTTTGTGTTTTGTGAATCTCTATCTATGATCCCAAACACAAATTTCTGAAATTGGTTGGTCAGGCAGCCAACAGTATTCCTGCTGACATCTGTGCTGCACAATGGATGCAATAACTGGAAACACTGGGATCTAATAACGAGCATTTTTGAAGTGATTTCACAAGCAATAAAAGCGGACGTATGTCATACCAACCCACAGAATGCTGCTATTAACCTAAGCTGCATTTTAGAAGCCTTAGTGTAAGAACTCTCAGAGCCCTGATTCCAAAATAATAATAATCCTTGGATTTGACATAACACCTTTAACATTGGGAGGATGTCTCAAAATACTTCACGGGATGTACTGTGAAGTGTACTGACTGTATTTCTAGGAGAAGTTAGCAGTCAATGTGGCAACCTCCCACAAACAGCTGTGAAGTGAATGACTAATTTTGTTTGGAAGATTGTTGGTCAGGATACTAGGAGAAACTCATTTCTCTGTTCATGGAATCTTTAACATCCACCTAAACAAGTAGATGGGACTTTGGTTAATGTCCGATCCAAGTTTGGTCTTATAGTTAAGACCTGGAGAAACCTTAGGTGTCAGATCACTGTTGAATTCTTGTGATTTAACTCTGCGATATAGGGGTAAGGTTTGCGACGTTTCATAACATTAATTAACACAAAGAAACACGTTATGAAACACTGTAAACTTTACTCTAATGGTCCTTCTACAAGGAATGCATTTGGCCAGTCTTACTGTTGTATTCTGATTGTTACGGACCTTTCTGTACAACTTTCTCCAGAATGTTCATGTAGTTCTTCTGGGCAATGCCACTGAGGGAGGTGAGCTGGGACTTTGCTATCAGCTCCAGAAGCTGGAAACATGAAATAAAGCAGTGTTAGTTTCTCAGGAGAAAAGTGTTCCACTGGCTCTGCTGTTCTGTGCAGAAGGGTGGAAATCCATGCTGTTAATTAGTACGATACCGAGCTAAAAACAAGAAATCTCACCAGGTTCTACATTTACTCTATTTATGCAGCAAACCTGAGATATAGCAATTTCAGAATGTAGCAATATCTTAAATACACCCTTCATTTTGAAGTTGGTTTACTGCAAGTTCTTCCTTGAGAGGCGAATCCTGAACTTGGAGAGTATTAGCCAAGTCCTGGAAAACGCAGACCACTTGGTGTACTGCTTTAACCAGGTATGAACATATTGCTTGTAATAAGAATCAAAACTAAAGAGCGTGTGTCCCCCTCTCTAAAGCAAACTGCAATTTACAGCCCTTTTAATTCTCTCTATGGCGATCAGTCAAGGCAGTGTGAATGAAGGCTGGAATCTTTTCCAGGTCTATATTAATTTCCCATTGGCCAGGAACGTTTCCAACTGAGTCCACAAAGGAGTTTCATATCAATGTTTTAAATCAGTACTGCATTACTAGAAGATAAAGTCAAACCTGCACTCAATTCTCTCTTCTCTCAGGGATAATAAAATGATTCCAGACAAACATAATTTGATGCTGAAAATGTCTGAAGTACTATATAGAATTTCTGAAAGCCAGATTGCACGAAGAAGGCATTTCATAGCAAATACTGTAATATCAATGAATAGTCAGGTAATATCTGGATACCCAGTGCTTAACCCTGCACATCAGAATCAAGAATATACTGTATATTAAAACATAACTCAGACAGTTGCTGGTATCTGGTTTCAAGAGGGAAGTCGACAGGTACATGAAAGTTAGAGGCATGAAGAGATATGGGGGTAGGACAGGCAGGGGTTCGAAAGTGCAGCTTGTTCTAAGATCCGAGGCTTGTACTAAGATTCGATGGGCTAAATGGCCTTCTTCTGCCCTGTAAATTTCTTATGACTATAATCAAAGGTCCTAATGTCCTTCTGCAGCCCATACACCTGATTTGATCTGAATATATGTGAACTTTCACAAACGTCTCCTCCCTGACCCTGGTGCCATCTGTTGAGAGGGGAGACTTAACGAGTCACAAGCCTCAGGCACAGCACGACAGGAATTCAAAAGAGCTCCAGTTCCATCAGCACCTTCCCCCTTGGAGCAATGTCACCCCAGATACTGTATCAGCTGCTGGCATAGTGGTGTAGCACAGCCCCTGGCATGTGATAGAGAAGTAGCCCATTACTGGAAAGTGATTTGGTGTGACTCATGGTAAGTTTCCCTACTCCTGCCTGTCAGTGTCTGCCTGAGTGACTTCAACACAAACAGAGATCAGCTTGCAACTTTGAAACTGATTTAACAGATATCTATCAAACCCGCAGGCAAATACCTTTGGTGGGACAGATTTTCCTTCCCAAATGACTCAACACCTTATGGAATTTGCAGTGATTTATAAGCACAGCTGTTTGGACAACTAAGCCGGAGAGCTGGTCACTAAGAAACATGTGAGGCTAGAGGGTCTGTGTTTGATTTCAATTGTTTCATCAAACAACAAATAAAGAACAAGTGTAAAGGAACAAATATGATTCTCCCCATTCCCACTGAATAGGTCTGAGGAAAATTCAGTTTAACTGCACCATGTCTATCTCCTTTGTGTGAAAATGTATTCTGAGGCTGCCTGTGAGCTTGGTAGGTTTAGCTGCTGGACTCCCAATGTAGGAAACCCTACAGTGAATTCAAGAGATCAGTGTTAAGTTGTTTATACCAGAAAACATCTCCTCTCTTCTAGAACACCCCAATGAACCGTGACGTGAGCCCACACATGGGAATTCCACTGCGAATTCTAGGTCATATCAGAGCAGAGTTCCCAGTGGGTTGATGTGATGTACCTCTGGTTCCCAGAACGAGTTCCCATTGCACAAATTCTGCAAATTAAACCCTTTAATATGTCCAGTCCGCCTTGGTTGCACAGTGTGTTTTTTGTTTGGAAACAGTGTTAGCTGCTGGAGCTGAGGAATTAAAAGCTGGATGAGCCAGCATGACAGCACGTGTCAGAGTGTTATCACTTGGTTTTGTTAACTGTTAAAAAACATCAAAATAAAAACGCTCTTTCTGTTCTGTTTTTTCTTTCTGTTCAGCTCTTTCCATTACTCAGAATCCTCCTCCCTATAGACAGGGACTGATGATTGAGAAATAATGCGTCCTTCCTCATGGCTAACTGGCTACATTTCTCCATCACTTGACTGCTTGACGTTGTTCACTTGGCAAAGGTGAAATACCAACGAAAGTAAAGATCAGAACAAGCAGCTGTTGTATCGTATTACAAACAGGCAGGCAAATGTAAACAAAATGAATGACTTTATACACAAGTCTCATGAATGTCCTTGTTTTACATCGGCTGACAAGCAAGAACGGTTGATTTTAGAAAGCATCAGTGCTCTACGACCATCTTTGCTGGATGGTAAAGCAATGTGGTGGCTGAGGTTACTTTTTTTGTGTGTATGGAGGAGGAAAAAATTCAAGCACCCTAATCCTTCAATGTGTACATAATAATTTTAATACTAAAATATACACATGTCAATATTGGAGGAGAGAGGGTGAGAAAGATCACAAGAAAGGTTGAGATGAATAAGTCACTTTGGCTCATCTCTCCATCACAGGATCAAGCTCTTTCTTAAATGAGTCCAGCATCCTGGCTTCAACCACCCTTTCTGGTAAACTTTCAGTTATCCTCTAGTCACAGAGAGTCTAGGTCCGTACTATTTTAAAAAAATAAGTAAACTGGCCAAGATTCAAGTTATTAAAAAAAGCTGTGAAGTAAGTTTAGGTAGAACATTCTTGCATGCACCATCCATCAATTTCCTTTCCCCAATCTTACTTCCACCATCATGGGATCTGACCCAAGATGCTGGAACTAGCACATTTGTGTATTGTCCACTTTCCAAATATTTTAACACAATATAAAAAGCTTTTTTATACATTATATATAATGCATTATATATATATAATTAATCTGGAATAGTGGGAAGGCAAGGGATGGAAGGATTATGAGCTGGTAAGACCCTAGCAAGCAAGGCCCCGTTTTAAGCAACATTTTCTCGATCCACTTACCCGTACAACGTAGTTAAATTTTCTGGTATCCTGAATTGCACTGGAGAAGTCTAAACGGTTGAAAGCTTCACCCAAGGTGCAGTACCCATGGCGCTGTGGAAACAAGAGTAAGACATCAGCAATTTGGATAGGAGAGCTCCGAATAAGACAATCACACTGCTGTCATCTCGATTGCAATCTCACAACATCACTTACCTCCTTTGTGCTTCCTTTATGAACATAGATCCACTTGTCTTGATGAAAGCCTGAATGTAAATGATAAAAACAGTGATGTAAATATAGTGATATGTGTTTTGGATGATTCACTGCTGGTTGCTTCAGTTGGTAGCACTTTGACCTCTAAGTTACAAGGTTGTAGGTTCAGGTCCCAAACTATAATCTAGGCTGATTATAATCCACTGGCTCCCCATCCCCCAGAGGATTGATTTCAAGATCCTCATCCTCACCTACAAGGCCATTCACGGCCTTGCTCCCTCCTACCTCTCCAACCTACTATCCCCCTACCTACCTGCCCGTACCCTCCGTTCCTCTGGCTCCGGTCTGCTCCACGTCCCCCGCCCCAACCGCCCTACTATCGGTGGTCGGGCCTTCAGCCTCTCAGCCCGAGGCTCTGGAACTCCATCCCCCAGTGCCTTCGCCTTGCTTCCTCCTTTCCTCCTTCAAGGCCGGTCTCAAAACCTTTCTCTTTGACCGTGCCTTCAGCTCCCCTCTCGACTCTCTTCCTCCTCCTCGCTCCCTCCCTTCCCTCCCCTCACCCTGACCATTTCCCCCTCCTCTCTCCCTCCCTTCCCTCCCCTCACCCTGACCATTTCCCCCTCCTCGCTCCCTCCCTTCCCTCCCCTCACCCTGACCATTTCCCCCCTGCTCGGGTCATGACCCAACTGTGCAGCGCCTTGGGACGTCCTCCTGACGTGAAAGGCGCTCTATAAATGGAATCTTGTTGTTGTTGTTGTTGTTGTTGATACTTCTGTGCAGTGCTGAGCGAGCTCTACGTTGTCTTTAATTTCAATGGACATTAAAGATCATACAGATCGTAAAGATTAAAGATCCTACGACACTATGAAAAGAAAGTTGATCATGGTGTGCTGACCAGCAATCCTTCAGATTAATTGGTCCTTCGCCATTGCAGCTGTTTGAGGGGCTTTGCTGGTGTAAACATCTATAAAATAGTCATTACACCGGGCAGCAATTAGTTGTGAAACACTCTGAGATCATCCAGCATGATAAGGTGCCATAAAAACATAAATTATTTTGTTTCAAATGTAACAGCTTGGCAGCGTGATCTTATAGAGGGACAATCACACCACTCTGGAATGAGTTAAAACTCCCATTTAGGCAAGTTACAATCTTGGACAGCAAGTGACTGAAACCCATCCTTCCTGCCTGAAAACAACAAGGCTACAGCAGGCATTCAAACTCACGAGATAAGTGCAGTCTCTTAAAGAGATTTGAACTACTTATAAGTAATGCAAGGGCCTTACATTTTTCATGTGACCTAGTTCTGAATGGCAATGTAGATCCATCCTCTCTTTTATACAGACCATTTACTAGGAGGCGAGGAAAATTTGAATTTCACATGAGATAATTCCTTGATTAAAAAACATCCAGAAATGCTAATAACTATTTTTAGGTATAAAAAATGGCCAGCAAGTTAATAATACATACATTTATTTGACATTATTTGACATTCATGTCTCAAAGAGCTTCATAGAATTAAATAATAATGCTTGCATTTGATATACTGCCTTATCACATGATTGAGACATTTCAAAGCACTTCACAGACTATACTGCAAATTGGACTGACTTTTTATTTTGTGGGCGAAACACGGCAGCCCGTTACATACAGCAATGTCCCACAAACAGCCATATTTTGGGGGGATTGTTGGCCAGGACACTGGGATAAACCCTCTTCTCTTTTCAAGTAGTGCCATGGAATCTTTATCACCCACCTGAACAGGCAGATTGCACCTCAGTTTAACATTGTGAAGTGTAGTACTGTCATAGTGGAGAACTTAAGAAATAAAACTCACATTGAATCTTTGTGTTGATGTTCATAAGATCCTTCTTTCGCTTCTTTGCTGTCACTTCGTAGCTGACGTTTTTCAGAAGGTTCTCCTTATTGTATTCCTCTTCATCACAAAAACTGTAATAAAGCGCAAACACAAATAACATGCATTACAGTACAGGAGCTCTCTGGCGCCACACTGATCACAATGAAGAGGAATTAATGTATCCTCCAATCACAGCATGGAAATGGAAACCATTTGGCCTCTTCCAGTTCTAGTGTCTTCTAAAAGAACATCACCTAAACAATCAGTCCAGTGAGATGCCATTCATTGTGTGATTCAAACAGAGATTTGATCAGGTAGGACTCCCTTAGACGTGCAATATTGAGATTAACACCACCTCATCCAAACAGTTCTCCCACTACTTCACAGGGTTTGTTTTTTTGTGAATGCTTGCAGACGACAACTGGTTTAAACACTATACCTGTGTTCTCTGGGGCCTGTTCTGGTATAAACAGTTTGCTTTGTGATTTATACTTTTAACAAGGTGGAATTTCCCTCTTTCTCCCTACACCCATTACCCTCATCCATGGAAGGCTCTACGAGTTCCCAGTACCCCAGTTGGTTGACGAAGATCCTTGCCCTGACCTGCAAATCCCATCACAGTCTCGTCCTTCTCTTTCTCTATGCCATCTCCTCCAGCCCAATTCTCCTCATTTCTTCCAGTTCTCATCTACTGCTTGTTCCTCACTCTCCATATTACTATCAGTGGCTGAGCTTTCTCTCATTGCTTCAAAACCGTCTTAGAAAAAGGATGGGGAGAAATTTTACTGGGGTCTAGATTTACTCTATGTAGCATGTTAGACAAATTCTGCCTGAATTCTGAAGCAGATCATCTATAAGTTCTTTTAAGACTTCAAAGTTAAGACTGAATTCTACAATTTGTCAAATTTTTTGATGTGCTGAAATGCTATATGAATATGGTAAATCTAGACCCAGGTGGAATTTCAACTGGTATCTCTTTTAGACTAATATAATTTGTTGTTGTAGACTATGTCTTAGTCAGCACACTTAAATTGTCATCTCTGTGTAGCACTTTAAGAAGTTCATGCTAGGTTAAAGGCACTGCAGTATATATGTGCAAGCTGTTGTTATACAACTAAGGGGGTCATTCTGCTCCACTTGCCAACTGTATTGAATTTGTTGATGTATGTTATGGACGTTTATAAATACATTTTTATAATTTTAAATTTCATTACAGATATAAGTGCACAATGATAAATCTGCTAAATGGAGCAAATGGAGCAGAATAGGTCAGTGATATCAACAAATTCACTACATTTGGCATGTTCAAAGTAATTATAATTGTCTCTTAATAAAAGGATATGCTTTTTATACATACTGGTTAAGCACTTCCTAGCATTAGAAATCCATGTTACTACACCAAACTGGATCATCTAATAAAAGGAAACAAACTGTTCGCAAACTTTAAAGCAAAGTGAGTTGAAAGGAGAAGAGGAATGAGAAACCAGAAGGGATGCCCCAAACCTCTGAAACTCTCTGCCTTAACTCATCTGCCTTCACCCTCTTTGGCCATCTTCAGATCGTATCTGAAAACTTGTTCTAGAGTCATGTCCTGTTCTCCCTGACTTGGGATCAGTTTTATGCCATTATAATAATAATCGTTGAAATTTGATATAGGGTCTTATCCTATATCATAGAGATATCTCAAAGCGCTTCACAGAATATGCTGTAAAGTGAACTGATTGTATATTTTGTGGGCGAAATCCTGCAGCCAATTGCGCACAGCAGTTTCCCACAAACAGTCGTGATTGGTTTTTTTGGAAGGATTATTATTACATTGTTTAGCATTCAGAGACACAACCCCGTGTGAAGGGTGGTATATAAATGCAAGTTGTTGTTCTTGATGTTTGAAAGCACAAGAACACAAAGATAAAGCAGAACTAGCGTCAAATCCCCCCAAAATTGTTATTCCAATTGCAATGCTCTTCTCTCTAATAAGTTTCAAGGCGATCATGGCGCAGTTTAATCATTTAATTTTTTTTCAAAAGTTAATATTTGACTGGATTAGCGCAAGACGTAATAGATTCCACCTAAAGCATGTTCAAAATGCAAGTTATTGATTGTTCTGTAAGACTGGCTCAGAATATACCCATGTCTGGGGAATGACCACACTTGCAGATTGGAAAAATGACCAGCTTTTAACCTGAGCTCCAGCTTCGCAGCAGGAGGGAGCCAGCTGACAACTTGAGAAGCAAAGAGCACACCCGCAGGACAGCAGGTTCTCCTGGCTGCTGCCAAATCTTTCCATCTGATTTTTTTTATCTGGAGGAGGCCAACGGAGTAAGTTGAAGGCTCCTAGAAAAAACATTTCAAAGATGTTTCACTGTAGCCTGACTCCCTGGCAGCCTGCCATGTTGATAATCGCCGCAAGTCCTGGCTTATAGCAAACCTATTCGCAACGGATGAGTGTGGGGGAAGGGGAGTAGGGAAGATAAACTGAAAGAAAGAAGCCACCACTTTCATCCAGCTGTTCAATGGTAAATTAATACTAGAGTTCCCTCTCTGGTCAGCCTGAACTGCATCATGTTGTCACATGCCTGCCTGCATTTCAGTACAGCTTAAACAGAGGACGTGACTGCCAATTGTGAAGCACAGTACAAAACATGAAGCGCAGAAAGAACTTCCATTATTTTGATGCGTCACATGTTGAAACTTTTCAAAGCACTTCTCAGTCATTATTGTTTAAGAGGTAAATAACCAATCTAAGGGATTGTTGGCCAGGACACCACAGGAAATTTCCCTCTCTTTTCAAATAGTGCCATGGGATCTTTAACATTCGCCGGAAGAATAGGCAGACAGGATCTTGATTTTAACATTATATCTGAAGGACTCCACCACCAATGCAATGCTACCCATCCCCCATCCCAGCACTTCTCTAGAGTCAGCCTTAACTAATCAAGTTCTAAAGTGGAACGTTAATATATATCCTCTGATCCAGAAGTGAGAGCGCAACCAACTAAACATGTTGACATCTAAACTGGGGAGGATATTACCAACAAAACTGAACTAGGCTAGGGCCAGAAAGACATATACATGTTGGTGGTGGTGCAGTCCTTCAGATATAATCTTAAAGCCAAGGTCCTGTCTGCCTGTTCTTCTGGCGAATGTTAAAGATACCATACCTGCTGTATGCATTTACCAAGCTTGATTTAATTTTCATTGTTGGCCTCATTGCTCAAACTATCTGCAGGGCCCACAAAACATTTAAAATCATAGGCACCTGGAATAAAACCGTGCCAAGACAAATTCTTCCCCCCACCCCACCACCAACATATACCAGCCAAATATGTAAAACTCTCATTGTTCAGATGTCAACTTATCCTGTATCTAGTATTGCTTTTCAGCATGCAAATCTTGTATAATAACAAACTCCAGTTTAAGTTTATACAACTAATATTGAAAAAGCATGTAAATAATGTGATATGTGACAAGTGGAATACAATTCAAGCACTATGAACATCCAGCGTTTAGCTTTGGAATATCTGAAATATACAATATAGAGTTGTGATGGACTGAATGTTTTAGTTTGCAATACAGTCCATCAAACAGTGAGCAAGTGGATATGGGGGAAAGGGAAAGCCTCCCATTGGGGGGATTATTGACTGTTTTTGATCAATGTGATTATTAACACTGGTGATATTGTTGGTATTTGGTACCCCTCACCCTCCATGATGCTTTTTAAAACACTGAGCACTGAGGGAAGCCAATCAATCGACTGCTGCTGAGTGAATTAATTCCTTGAAGGCAGACAGAACTTCATGTTTCGGCTAACTACACACATAATACATTTAGTTAGTTTGTTTAGTTACTCACCTTAAATCTCAGAGAAAGTCTATAGTTTAACACAAAAAAAGTGGAAATGAAACTTTGCAGCAAGTTGCATTTCCTCACTATTGTGGTGCAGCTACCCAGGCAGTTGCATTTACTAGCTGCATAGAAGTCCAGACAGGGCGAAACCTTGGACAAGTTTCCTTACTCCACATGCCTAATAATAATCCCTCCAAAAAAACAAAACAATAATAAATTGGTAATTTTCAATCCATATGACTGTTTGTGGGACATTGCTGTGCGCAATTGGCTGCCGCGTTCACCCACAAATATACAGTCAATTCACTTTACAGTGTGTTCTGTGAAGCGCTTTGGGACGTCCTCCCGACGTGAAAAGCGCTATATCAAATGCAAGGATTATTATTATAAGTATCAGAGGTTTGTCTATGCAGCTAGTTTGCTTGTAGAATCCTGTGTGTTTAAAATTTACACTTATATAATGCCTTTCATGTCAGCATGGGATGATCTAAAAGCTAAAGCTAAACCTGCAACAAAATATGATTTATGTAATGCTTTTTATGTTGGGAGAACATATCAAAGTGCTTTACATAACAGGCTGGGCACCCAAGTGGGCATGTGGGGGTGGTGGGTGGTTGTTGGTGAACTGAAGAGGATGGGGTGGGAGGGAGAAAAGGTGACCAAATGTGCATTCAAAGAGGTAAGAATATCTTCAGAATAAAACCTTGGTTTAAGTGCTGTGTGACAGGAGCGAAGAAGACTTGCTCATTAAGTTGTGTCTTACAGTACAAAACAAAACACTCAATCAAGTGATTTCATGGAACAGCTATTGAACAAGTAAAAACAAATATCTTATTTAGTATTAATTTTGAATTAAAGCCTCACTGTGTTACTGGAAATTTATAGTGTGCTTTGGCACCGTTACTGAAAAAATGTTTTGCCTTTAAAATCTGGGGATTATTATGAGCAAACGCTATTACCCTATCAGAGTAAAATCACAGAAATTACAGCACAGAAAAAGGTAATTTAGTTAATTGAGCCTAGGCTAGCGCTAACTCCATACACTCCAATCCCTCTTCTTCAGTCATGTATTAGTCATGTTTAGCCATGTTTTACTAATCTAGCATGGGCCTCTCTTTTATCTGGGAGGAAAGATAAACAATCTCCATGCTATTTAGCTGGCTCCAAGGTGCCAGAATGTTGAGATAATCTTCTGCGGTGGTCTCGGTGGTTCCCGAGTCAGATGGGTCTGCAGTACTTCAGAGCACTGCCGATGACATCTAAGCCGTCTGATTAGCAGGACTTGGAAGGGCAGACCGGCTATTGGTGGCAGGGATCACATCAGGAGGACATCCCATTCGCACCCTCATCCCAATAGTTATTACCGAGGTACGAGGCCCGACAGTGATCTGTGTGCCTGAGCCTGTCCTTACCTGATCGCTACAATCACATACACTCTTAAATCTTCTGCCACGGGTCTCAAAACAGTGATAGGAGCAGGAACCCTGACTGATTTACCCTTCTCTAAATCCAGGACCATCTCCCAAATGTTGCCTTGGCTGAGATCATCAATTCAGCACAGATCAGAATCTGAACTTGTGTCCTTTGTGTCTGATGGCCTAGTAATAATATAATAATCTTTACATTTGATATAGCACCTTATCATGTCATTGAGATGTCTCAAAGTGCTTCACAGGATATACTGTAAAGTGGATTGACTGTGTATTTTGTGGGTGAAACATCTACATGACTCGAGCATCTTTATCTATTTGGCCATCATGATTTTAAAAAAGCCCAAAATGATTTACATTTCAAATGCAACTCATGATAACAGTTGGTAAACTGAATTGAGCCAATTGAAATATCATCGCTTTCCACAATGACTCGCTCAGTAAAACCTGTCTAGTGGAGGTCTTGAGCAACACAACAAATTGAGAGCACAAAAATATAAAAACAAGAGTAGCCAATTCACCCTGTCTAGCCTGCTCTATCATTTTGTTACTTTGATTTATTTTAGGTCAGCCGGGTGTCTAACACATGTGAAAGCCATCACTATGCTTAAGAGTATCCAAAACCAGACAGAGTTCCATACATCCCACCAATACTTGGAAATTCCCATGTCGTGGTTGATCTGCAACTTAATACAAATTTCCCTGTGCTTTCACCATCTCCCAGGATATCCCTGATTTCATGCATTTATGCAACACCTTTTACAGAATTAGATAATATTTCATATAACCCCTGAACATTAAACAGTCTCAAAGCACTTCACATGTAAAAGCTGTTGAGTATAGTGACTTGGTACTTGTAGGGTTAGCTGATCTCAGCTGGGCATGTCTCATTGTCAGAGCAAAGCAACCACTAACCAACCAGGAAACTGCTACTGGCAATGTGTTTGGTATGTTAGCATAACATTTGAACGTGAATTTATCATTGCATGGCTGCAGGCAGATCCTGAGTAGAATGCTTGAAACACATTTACAGAAACAATATTTTTCTGAATTCCCTGGGATATCACGTCAGACATCCAGAGGAAGGGTCAATTGGATCTATCAGGCTACTTGAACCCCAGCTTGGGTGCCCATGCAGTACTCTGAAGTGATTTGAGATGACCTTCTTTTGTTATATAAATGTAAATTGTATTGTAAAATTCTATTATATCTAACTCCTGTTGTTTAAGTCCTGTGCTGGGAGCACTCATAGTGCATTCATAAAGCCTCCTTGGAGAAGGGCAAACTGCCTTCATGTTAGAAGCTTGCTGCTTTGAGTAAAGAAACAGTATATTGGAACGGTTTGTGCCCTACCCTCTGCCATCAAATATTAACATCTATTTTTGGAGAACAGCAACTTTAACAGAACAACTCTTCAGACCTCAATGTACTTGTGGTTTTATCAACCACCTCCCCAACCCCCCACACAGGGAGTCACTTCACAAGGCCTCCTCCTCCTCCACAAACTCAAAGACACCAGGGTCGCTTAATTCCACATCTTTGCAATCACATGAAAGATATTGTTCTCTTTGATAAGTTTACTTCCTGCCAACAATGTGGCTCCACCTCCACAACTCATAACATGCCTGCCTCTGTGTGGAACTGAGTCAGAATGGCTTTCTCGAGACAGGAAGAGGACATAAACAAAAGTCTTCATGATAAGTCAATATAAGTCCGGTTTCCAATGGCCTCTTATTCACAGGCAGCATCACAGAAACTTGTTTCTTGATGTTGGACAGTGCAGCATATATAACATACCTCACATTACATTTCCTCTTATCTTGTTTATCTAATAGCTCAGAAAGGAAGGAGGTTATAACATGTCAATATGTGATTAGTAGTGATTCAAAATATTTTTTTTAAAACCATCAGGTCAAGCTTGTAAAATTATCTGAATATTAACATTTAAGGCAACAAAAACCTTTTCTGAAGTGTTGGGATGTGAGCTTTAATCCACCAGACAGACATCTGCAGATTAACTGTGTAC
>NW_024704743.1:82597523-82890023 GCF_018977255.1 Callorhinchus milii
TGTCAGCCTCTGATCCTCAGTTGCTCTGTGTTTGCTGCGCAGAAGCTGCTCTTTCTCCTCTATTTATCCTCGACGCTGTTGCCTTCTCTTTTGTTGCCGGAAATGATCGGGGAGCGTGTGGTGGTGCCGCCCCTCTCCCCCTCCCCCCCCCTCCCCCCCCCCCCCGGGTGCCTGTCATCGACAACCCCGTGCACACTGCTGTTGTGATGGCTCCACGTTACGCAACAACTTGCCCCTCCTCGCGAACTGCGCCATCCCAAATGTGCCAAGGAATGTCAAGTTCCCCTGGACTGGCGTTTGGACCGCGGCGTATTTCATCACTCGGCGTTAAATTTGACTCTAAATTTAAACCACTTGAAGTCTCTCCCTCAATCCCTCTGTTCGCGCCCCGTCCTTCCCCGCTTTCAGATCACATCCGAAGTCCTTCCTCTTCGATCGGGCTTACAGTCACCTCCCTCTCCTCCCCACCCCCCCAGCTCAGCATCGTGCTCCGCCGCTGTTACGCACTCCCGAGACGCGATCCCACACGAAGGGCACTGTATAAATGCAAATGCAAGTTGTTATTGTTGTTGGGTTTGTTTGCAGCGTTCAATCTAACACGAGCGATCAAGCGATCACGATGAGCCAGGCACTCCACAGGGGAATCAACAGTCCACCCTGGCTTTGGGTGAATGCGGTGGAATTAATGGCAAGTCCTTGGGTGGGTTATAATTCTGAGTTTGTATTAGAACTGTGTTCCAGGCAGTCAGGTCCAATATCCCAAGTTAATTACAGGGTGGATGGTTGAGAGTGACTTCAAGTAGTTTTTCTTCAATTAGCGAGAGATGCACGATATTTCATGCTGCTCGTCCGTCCTCCACGACCCTCTGACCATCAAATCTGTCTGAAAATAGAAGTTTGCATTTATATGGTGCCCTTCATACAGTGAGTGCCATGTCACCCACAAAATATGCAGCCAATCCACTTTACAGTATATCCAGTGACGCTTTGAGATGACTCGACGATTTGATTAGGCGCTATATCAAATGCAAGGATTATTATTATATGTCGGATAATCTCTCCTCGCCCTTTACAGGGATTGAGTTGGACACTGAGCCAGGGAGGGTTTGCGGGAGGGTGACCATAGAGGCAGGACTTGAAAACAGAGAAAGGTGAGATGGAGACGTAGAGGGAGGGAGGTCCAGAGGTTAAAGAAGTAGAATGTTTCCACATTGTTTTTTTTTCAGCATGGTTGCTGATGTGTAGAGAGGGAGCGGGTAATGTACAGTAGGCCTGAGTTAGCTGAGTAGAAGGGGTGAGCAGAGCTGTGGGTTAGAAGGAGAATTAGAGAGGTAGGGATATGCTAGGGAGTGAAGAAATTTGTAAATAGGACGAGGACCTTCAAGTTGATCCGCAGGGAGACATTGGAGCATGGCGAAGACTGGGGTGATAGGCGTGCAAAATTTGGTGTGGGTGAGCTAGCGTTTCTGTATGATGAAGTTAGGGAAACCAGTGAGGAGTGCAATTGCAAAGTTCAGAATGGAGGCGAAAAAAGCGTGGATAAAGGTTTCAGCAGCATTTGGTGTCAGATATGTGTGAATTATACAGTGCTCCCCATGGCTGCACTGGCAATGTGTGGACTGTAACCCTTTTCACAAAAGGATTAATGCAATCCAGCCTTAAAGGATTGTGCTTGAAGGCAGTAACACATAAAGGGGTTGAGATGGGGCCTTTAACTGAAATAACAAAACAATATTGATATCAACTCAGGCCCAGGGTGTGGAAACATCAGACAGAGTGTTTGATTTGTATATACAGTACATATTCCTCATCAAACCTGCTGACCTGTTTGCCTTTTCATGGTGTTGAGACCAAGAGGGATTTGTTTGCTCTGAGTCTTCTCAATAGGGTTGTACAATATTCTTCCACTGGGCCGGATGTACACTACACCAAGGTTGCTAGTCAGCCAGAGGTCTAATGAGCTCCCACCTTTTTAAAAAAATTACATGTTTTTCAGCTGAATGCCTGAAGCTAAAGATAATTTGGCACCCTTTCAGAGAAGACCATCATGGTCAGTCCTTTATGCCACAATTATTGATTTGTTCGACAATGTTAATGACGGTGTAGAGGAGCGTGGTCCAACAGGTGGCCCATGGGCTGCATCCAGTCCAGGGATGATTTTATGCCAACATTTCATCTTCCGCTCTGTCCCTCTCTGTTGAACGTCCTCCTATGGCAGCGGCAGGAGTCGGCGGTTGGGAGGACGCACTGTGGAGAGTTGAAATAATACCCGCCGTTACTGCAGTCTGTCAGGAAGGCAAGCGTGGCTCTTACCAACCGCATCCTTAGCAACCGCTGGCTCCTGCTGCAGATACAACAACAACAACTTGCATTTATATAGCACCCTTCACACAGTAAAGCGTCCTGGAACACTTCCCGAAGAGATAATGATTGCCACTTGGCTGATTGGGAAAGAAAGGGATTGAGAGTGGTGGAGGGAGAGGGAGAGAGGGTGGGGGGAGAGAAAGAGGGAGGTAGCGGGAGAAAGCGTTGGACATAGAGAGGAGAAAGGAGGGGGCGCGAAGGAGGTTGGGGGAGAGAAAAGAAGAGAGAGAGTGTGTGTGAGAAAGAAGGGGTAGAGAGAGAGGTGGGGGGGAGAGGAGAAGAGTGTCCCTTATGCCCCCTCCCTCCCCCTGTCCTCCCTCCCTCCCTCCCCCTGTTCCCCCACTCCCCCCACCACAGTTGCAATGTTTTAAATGGTCTTGGGCCAGATGCGGCCCGTGGGCTGCCAGCTGGGTCACGATGGATGTGGCCCGTGGACCTTCTCAAATAGGGAATCCAGCCTGCGGCTGCCACAAGGTTGGACCACCCTGGTGTGCAGGATGCACGGAACTCTGTTTGTTTTGAATACTCTTAAGCAATGGTGAAGGGTTTCCACATGTGTCAGATACCTGGCTAACCAAAAACAAATTTATTCAAAGGGAAAAACTGCTTCCAACTATTCTCTCTTTCAGTGTATATTTGTTTGCACTGATCAGGTGCTGTTTGTCCATTTGATAGCGAGCTAACCACGACACAGACATGGCTTGCAGTTTCCTCACAGAAAGCTCCCTCTTATCCCAGTGAGAAACCCTAAGACCATCATTCCCCTCCCCTTCCCCACCGTACTCCACCCCTTTGATTTGCGTCATTAACACCTCTTTAACCCATCATCCTCTGTCTTCTACTCCATTTTCTCCTTTGTCTTCCTTGCCCTGCCTCTCCTCTCTCTGTTAGCCCTTAAAAGTCTCTCGCTCTCAACATGCCCCAGTTCTGACAAAGGGTCGTGGATCCGAAATGTTGACTTTCCTTTCTCCATAGAGTTGCTGAGTGTACCCAGCTACTTCTGATTTTGTTTCAAGACCTAACTCTTTGATAGCGCTTTCAGTCATCATTTCCCCTCCCCAGGCGCTAACCCCCAGCTTGGATGCCCAGTTGGCAGTGTTGAGCATTTTGAGACATCCCTCTGATGTGAAAAAGGTGCTGTGTAAATGTTGTTATGTTTCTGGAAGGGAAACACAAAGATTTTGCTTATGCGGCCCACGGACCTTTCCCAAATAAGGCATCCGGCCCTCGGCAGCCAAAAGGTTGGACTGTCCTGGCCTAGTCCATGAAGTCCCAATGTAGAGTTTGAACTCTCCAGACACAGAGACAAGAATGCTACCAACTAAGCAAGCATGATTTCTAAGTAATAAAAATACTAACATCTCATTGTTAAGTTGCAGTTGAAAACTGAATCAAGATGGTTCATACAGTTCAAGCTATTAAATAATACATCATATGGCCTTTTTACATTTTGTGGTATGGATCATTGCACAGGCGTCACTCATTACACCCGCATCACTCTCTCCTCCCTCTCCTCCCTCCAGCAAACCCACCCGCATTTCCCTCCAAAATGTCCGTTCCCTCTCAAACAAAGCCCTCACCATCCATGACCTCATCCTGGACGAGCACCTTTTCATTCTTGGGTTCGCAGACACCTGGCTCTCCCGCAGTGACCCCATCCCCAAATTGAAGCCTCCCCTCCAGGCTACACCTTCTACCACACCCCCCCGTCCAAACCAACATGACGGCGGTGTGGCCCTCATTTCCAAAGCCTCCCTTGGTCTTAACCCTTACTTCTCTGGCTGCTTCCCCTCCTTCGAGCATCTCACCCTCTTCCATCCCTCTCTCCCACTGAAAATCCTCCTTGTCTACCACCCCCTAAGCCCCCTGGCTACTTCCACACAGACATCTCTACTCTCCTCTCTTCCCTGTCCCTCTGCTCGAAACGCCTGCTCATAATGGGCGATTTGAACCTCCACCTAAACTCCATGCACTACTTCTGCCGACTTCGCTGCCCTCCTCCCTAAACCCCACCCTTCACATAAATTCACCCACCCACAACCGTGGTCATGCCCTTGACCTCGTTATCACCCACGGCCTTGAACTTTCCAACCTGAGCATAGTGGACAAGGCCATCTCGGACCACTTCCTCATCTCCTTCTCCTCTCACATCCCTCTCTTCTCCACCAAGCCCTCAACCATTCTCTACCGCCCATGGAAAAGGCTATCCCCTGAGACCCTCACAAAGACCCTCGCATCATCAAATATCCTATCCCTCTGGTCTTCCACCCGCGGAGATCCTGAAGCAGCCATCCAGCTGCTCCATGATCACCTCTCCTCCACCTTCAACTCCCTCGTCCCCCGAAATCCAGGACCATCTCCAAACCTACCCGATCCCCCTGGTACAACAAACATCTCCGCTGCCTAAAAACTCAAACCTGGCTGCTTGAGCGCAGATGGTGGAAAACTGCCCTGACAGTTCACTGCCAACTGTGGGTCAAGCATCTCAGCAGCTACCGCTGTTCTTTGACATGCGCAAAAGCGGCCTTCTACTCCAACATCATCTTGGAGGCTAAAAACAATCCTAAAATCCCTTTTTACACCACCCACTACCTCCTCCTTGCCCCCCTCAGGCCTCCTCAATCTTCATATCCAATGCCAAGTGCGAGGAGGTCATGGACTTCTTTTCATCTAAAATACACAACATCCACCAGGCAGCCTCATCCACCTGCCTCTTGTCACCCACCACCATGCCCTCCCTCTCCATCCCCTTCACCTTCCCCATCATCATCTCCTACCACGACCCCCATCCTACATTCCTTCCTCCCCATCTCTCCCTCCTCCCTCTCACCCACCATTACCTCTATGAAACCCAGCACCTGCTGCCTTGACCCCCTCCCCATCAACTTGCTGGTCACCCAGCTTCTCCTCCTTGGCCCATTACTGGCTTATGTTATCAACCAGTCCCTCTCCTCCGGATCAGTCCCTACCCCCTCAAAACTGCTGTCATCACCCCCCTCAAAAAACCTTCCCTAGGTCCCTCAAACCCCAGCCACTACCGCCCTATTTTGAACCTGCCCTTCCTTGCAAAATCCTAGAATGCGTTGTTTCAAATCAACTCCACACACACCTCTCCTTCCACTCCCTCTTCGAACTCCTCCAGTCCACAGTACAGAGACTGCGCTTGTGAAAGTCACAAATGACATCCTCTCTATCTGTGACCAGGGCTCCCTCTGCTTCCTTGTCCTCCTGGACCTCTCCGCTGGGTTCGACACAGTCGATCACTCCATCCTCCTCCACCGCCTTTCCTCTGCCATTCACCTCAGTGGGATCGCACTCGCCTGGATCGAGTCCTACCTCACAAACCGCCAGCAGTACATCTGCACAAACGGCTTTTCTTCCCGCCCTCACCCGGTTACCTGTGGGGTAGCCCAAGGATCCATTCTTGGCCCCCTCCTCTTTCTGATCTACACGCTCCCTCTTGGGGATGTCATCCGCAGACATGGGGTTCAGCTGAATTCAGCTGAACATTGACAAGACGTAAGCCATACTGTTTGGCTCTCGTCAACATCTAAAATCTCACAGTTCTCACTTCCTCCAACTACCCGACCTCCCCTTAAAACTCTCCGAACCCGTACGCAACCTAGGAATCAGGTTCGACCCCCAATTATCCTTCCTCCCCCACATCCGGTCCCTCACCAGCACCGCTTTCTTCCACCTCCAACACATTACTCATATCCGCCAACACCTCTCTCCGAAAGCCACTGAAACCCTGATCTATGCCTTTGTCACCTCTCGGCTGGACAATTCAAACGCCCTCCTCGCCGGCCTCCCCTCCACTACCATCCATAAATTCCTGATTATAGAAAACTCTGCCGCCCGCATTCTCACTCGCACCAAACTACGCTCCCCGATTACCCCAGTCCTTGCCAGACTGCACTGGCTGCCTGTCCCAGAGAGGATCGACTCAAGATCCTCATCTTTGTCATCAAATTCCTCCACTCCTCTGCACCCCCCTACTTCTCTGACCTCCTGTTTCCTCAAAACAGTGCCCGTTGCCTTCGTTCCACCGGGTCTGGCCTCCTCCTTGTCTCCCAAGTCCTCCGCTCCACCCTCGGCGGCTGTGCCTTCAGCCACTATGCCCCAAGGCTCTGAAACTCCCTTCCTCACTCCCTTCGCCTCGCACCTTCTCTTCCTATTTTCAGATCTCGGCTGAAGACCTTTCTTTTCAACCACGCCTTTGGTCACCTTCCTCCCCCTCCCCCCAGCTCGGCCCTGGGTTCCGTTACTGTGAAGTGCTCTGAGACGCTGCCCGGCATGGAGGGTGCTATATAAATCCAGGTTGTTGTTGTTGTACACAGTGCAATATTAGTGTCCGGATATAATACAGTATTGTACAATCAATGCACAATATGGGGCTATTTTCCACTTTTTTTAATGCTTTTTTTCTCTCAAAATCACCAACCTGTTTCAACCCATTCATCATGGGACATACAGTATAAAATAAAACATAACGTATTACACGTTACACATAGTATTAAGCATTATAATATTCCTTTTTAGCTTTTCTCGTTATTTTTTTAAAAAAAATTAAAATAAATTTTAAAATTTAACTTAAAACTAATTTGTTCTCCCTGTAGTCTCATTTCGTACAGCTGGAGTCTTAAATACAACTGAGCCACGTACAATACCAACAATGACAACTCCAAAACAGTGTTTTGGAGCGCTGATCAATGGTGGAATTTGAGGCCGAGCTGAGGAGAAAGACAAAGTGACTGTAGACCAAAGTCTTCAGGTGCGATCTGAAGATGGGTAGAAGGGCAAGATGGAGAGATTGAGGCAGGGAATTCCAAAGGTTTGGGGCATAGTCAGTAAAGCAGAATGGAGAGATTGGGGAAGTGCAGAAGCTCAAGCCAGCCACTAAAAGGGGTGAGTAGAGGATGGGATGTGAGCAGGTTGGAGAGATAGGAGGTGCCGGGGTATGAAGTGATTTGTAGTGAGTGTAAGGATTTTGAAATTGATCCATTTACAACAAATACAACTCACATTTATATACATCAACAACAACTTGCATTTATATAGTGCCCTTTATATGGGTCAGCATCTCAGCAGTGTTTAACATTGGTGGAGCCTTAAGCCAAGCTGCGGAGAGGGCTGAAGTGACCATAAGCATGATTGAAGAGGAAGGTCTTCAGATGCTACCTGAAAACTGGCAAGGAGAGGGGTAAGGTGAGTGATTGAGGCAGAGACTTCCATAGTTTTGGGCGTAGTGGCTGGTGCATGACCAGAGTGGAAGGGGTGTGCAGTTGGCCAGAGCCAAGTGAGCGAAGGGGGCGGCTTGAGAAATGGGGTGCAAGCAAGGGTTGGGAGAGGAGGTACAGAGAAGAGGTAGGGAATTAAGTGATTTGTATGCAAATGCGAGAACTTGCAATAGAGGGTGGAGCCTGGCAAGGTCTGGAGTGATGGTGGTTTGCAGTTTGGTGTGGGTTTGATAAAACATTTTCACATGAAATAAATGTCTCACAATGCTCTATAGAATTAGATTAATTGTAAAGAAAGTGAATCTTTATGTTGGTAAATACAACAGTGAAATTTAATAAACAATGCCCTACACACACCAGGATGAGCAGCCAATTACTCTGAATTTGGGTTGAATTTATACAATAACAACTTGCATTTATATATCGGCCTGATGGGTAGTATGATGGGTAGTATCTTGGGGGTTTATAGGAGAAGGATATCAATATAGAACTGGAAGATCCCAGGTTCAATTCTCTCTGTGTGATGTTAGCTGAGGCAGCAGGAGCCCTCATGCTAGTGATCACAGTTGGAGTCAGTGCTGTGTTAGTGATCATGATTGGGTCCGTGCTGTGCTAGTGATCACAATTGGTGTCAGTACTGGGTTAGGAACTAGAAAATCTGCCAGGATTCTCACCTTTTCTTGTTATCCATGCGGCAAAGAGTAAGAGAACAGAGAGAGCTGCTGGATTAACCAATTAATCTGGTTTAACCAATTAAAATAGTGTTGTGGAGCATTGGTAATCTGCTTGTCCAGTTTAGATCAAAACTAAATTTAAGAAGTGCCACATCTGCAATGAAAGGATGGAAGGAGTTAAAGTATCATAACAGGCCACATGAAGTACCTGATAAAGTAGATATCACTGTATGTAAAACTTGAATAAAACCAAGCAAAAAAATCCCTCTTTCGGCTTGAAAACATACATTGCATCCGCCTTCAAAACATACCCTTAACACAGCAATCTTTTTGACTGCGTTTTGACCATCTTCCCTTCTCCCCTCACAGAATCCCTTTCCCACAGCTGGCTGCGTGAGGCACTTTGAGATGTCCTCCTGACATGAAAGGTGTTACCTAAACCTGAAATGTAACTTAAGATGGTGTTGAGACTGCAGTATTCAGAGCACCTGCTCTAATGTGTGCCTCAATGTTTCCCTCAAACAGCTGCTGGAGTTTCATCACAGGCCGTCTCCAGCTTTTCCCGGAATCCAAACACTTCAAACCAGCTTTATTTACTGACCACAGCTGAACCCATTAACATTTCAGTATAATTCGTGACTTTGCCTTAAAAAAATTCAGTTAACAGCATTTCTTTAAAAACTGTGATTTGAACCCCGTTTGTGATTTTGTGCTTTCAGAACTATTCCAGTTCTTCCATTCTTGCGAAGACATTTTCACTGCTGTTCTGCCTTCAGTGCATTGACCACTGCCCTAAAGTCCACAAAGATTCAAGATTTACACCAATCCTATGGAAAAGGTGTTTTGTGGCAAGTACTTATTTTGGGACCAGGCAGGAACCACTCTTAGAAGCTTGAAAAAATATCAGCATGAGGAATCCTGGAATCCATGCGGAAACCTATCACCATGCTTTAGAGTATCCAAACCACCTGAGAGTTTCACATATGTGTGTCACCTACAAATGGAAAGTTCCCTGTGTCTTGACTGGAGTGGTACTTCTGAGAGACTGCCTCAAACAAGGATCAGGAAATGCCACAAGCATTGACGCTGTGCACAGTCAGTACCAAGGGCACAGACCTAACTCAGCATACAGTGCTCCTCAATAGAGGCAGCTTCTCTAAGGCAGCAGAGAGTGCAAGCATAAAATTCCTCTGTTCATTAAAAACAGGTCGAAAATGTTTAGCAAACCTTCTGCAGTAATGCCAGGAAATCACATGAGTGCCTGACATTCCTGTGAGAAATCCGATTTAATTGAGATCAAGGAAATCAATGCAAAGTATGATGGCATTTTCATGCTGGTAAAATATTTCAATGATCAAAGTCTTAGGACTATTATTTTTTACACCCAGTTCATCACAGATCTGACCGAGCACTAGGTCTCTAAAGCATACATTATTCAGCCTGGCACCAGATGCTTGTTTTCATACTCAGGTGTCTGCCACATGATGACTGCTAAACATAGTACTGTAATATTTTTGTTCCTTACTTTTAATGGGCTCTTCCATGCTAAACAAGTATCAAAGAGATTACTATTTAAGCAATCAGCACACGATAGCCCCAGAGTCCTGCAATTGTTCATCTTACCAGAAAAGATATTGGAGGCCAGGACATAAGACTCATTAAAAGTGGCCAGGCTCCACTGGCTCCCCATCACCAAACGGATCGACTTCAAGATCCTCACACTCACGTACAAATCCATTCACTCTTGGCACCTCCCCACCTCTCCAATCTCCTCACTCCCCATTCCGCCACCTAGTGTCCCCACTCTATTGGCACCAGCCTCCTACCTATCCCTTGGACCCTCCGCTCCAACATTGGAGGTTGCGCTTTCAGCCACTATGGCCCGAAACTGTGGAACCCTCTCCCTTAATCCCTCCCCCTTGCCCCCTCTCTCCCCTTTTTCAAGCCCAGCCTGAAAACCTTCTTTTTCGACCATGCTTATGGTCACCACCCCCCCACACTGACTCTGAGTCAGGCTCCAGCACTGTCAAGTGCTCACAGATGCTACCCTGCATAGAGGGCGATATATAAGTGCAAGTTGTTGTTGTTTTAAAAAAAGCAGCTTGATGCAGTGATGGGGGAGATGGGTAGGGGGTATGTTTTGGAGTGATGAAATTGAATAGGCTGAAGGACCATCTTCATCCAGACCAATCTTGTGAACTTATGCTTTCTCTGACAGAGTCCCATTTCCTGTTCTTCTCTCAGATGTCATCCTGACAAACAGATGAATTGGGCACTCGCCCAATGACTATTGAAGGAACCTTGCCGGTGAAAATGGCAACTGTGTTTGCCAACAAGAATAGTAAGCACACTTGACAATAATTACCTGTGAAGTGTTTTTGAGGTGCTTTTAACATGCAAGATAAGGTGCTATTAATGTACTCTGTTTCTAATTCTCATTCTCTAATCTTTAGTTACTCCTTTCTTTTTTTTAACACAGAAAGAGGCCACTTGCCCCATCTTGCAACAATCATTCTCTCCACACTATGAACAACTATGAACAAAATGCACTGAGGCCCAGCAAACAAAGGGAGACTCTTGATTGTTTCAATATTAAATACCCCTACATAATAATAGTAATCTTTACATTTCATACAGCTCCTTGTGCTTCACAGAATTCACTGTAAAGGTAGTGACTGTATTTTGTAGGTGAATGATAAAATTAGATTGTTTGATACTAACTCAGGCCTGTGCTTTGTGCATTTTGATCAATTCTGAATTTATTCCTCCGGCTCCGGTCTGCTCCACGTCCCCCGCCCCAACCGCCCTACCATCGGTGGTCGGGCCTTCAGCCTCTCAGCCCCCAGGCTCTGGAACTCTATCCCCCAGTGCCTTCGCCTTGCTTCCTCCCTCTCCTCCTTCAAGGCCGGTCTCAAAACGTTTCTCTTTGACCGAGCCTTCAGCTCCCCTCTCGACTCTCTTCCCCCTTCTCGCTCCCTCCCTTCCCTCCCCTCACCCTGACCATTTCCCCCCTCCTCGCTCCCTCCCTTCCCTCCCCTCACCCTGACCATTTCCCCCCTGCTCGGGTCATGACCCAACTGTGCAGCGCCTTGGGACGTCCTCCTGACGTGAAAGGCGCTTTATAAATGGAATCTTGTTGTTGTTGTTGTTAACTAATTGCTGGAACTGCCTATTTGTTTTGTCATTGCTCCAAAGCAGAAGATTCCAAGATCATAACCTGAAAACCAATCAACTAGATCAGGGATTGAGAATTGTCAAGATTGATAACCAGTATCAGTAATTTTTGTGTTAGTTTATAGGAAACATTTTCTCCAAAGTCTTTCCAGTTATTGTATAAACTGTACTTAATGGGGAAGTAGCTAGGAATGTGATTGATGGTGAACGGTTTAACATTAATACAAGGGGAAATGAGTCAAAGGTGTAAGCAGACAAGAAAAAGTTGTCTTTAAATCCAAACAAATGGTTGGATGATTATTGAATCCAATGCTTGTTTGGGTCATTTAAGCTTCCCAGTTCCAACCTGTCTAATTGTTGCTCACAGCTCATTCCTCCAACATTGGGCATCATCCTTGTTGCTCTCCTCTGCACTGCTAAAAGGGTCTGGGAAGTCCCCCTAATGGCAGGGTGACCAGACCTCCATGTAGTACTCAAGATGTGGCCTGACCAGACAACAATACAGTTTGGCTATGACTTCTGGGGATCTAAGTCTTGACCTGTTAATGGGGGCAGAGGCTTAGTGTTTAAGGCTTTTTTGTCTTAATATTTAAGATTGTGCAGAATTATGGAAACTTTTTAAATTGTTTTGGAAACCAGTTATTTTTAAAAACTGCAGAAACTCTGGGATTCATGGGATTTTTTTCTTACTTTGGGACTAGCCAGATGGCCTGCAATGGTCCTTTCCAGTCTGGTTCATTCCTATGTTTCGATATTTCCAGCAGGAACCTTGGCTAAAATGTTTTTCCTCTCCTTACCTCAGAGATGCTGGTGAGCATTCCTAGTGTCACTCTGGTTCAAATTGTTGACTCAAGTATGGACCAGATATTAGACCCGCTCCACTCCTGTTTGCGTCACTCAGCAGCACGTCATGGGGTGTGTTTACTCACTGAGCCACTGATGGAAACCCTTAGCATTTCTGATCAGTTGTTTCTCAGAAGTCATTTCAACGTTCTCTTCTGATGTAATGAATACTTATATTAAAAAAAGCAAATTCCGATAGTCCAGTTAGAACATCCAATGCTGTCCTTGTCCTTTTATTAAAGGATCAATTATGTTTAATTTAAAATATTTAAAGAAAAGGACAGACAAATTATCAGCTCTGCTGTTATGGACTAGAATTGCTGTTGTAGTTTTTATTTTCCAAATGACATTAGCACAGGATTGTTGATTCAGTTGTTTTCTTATTCGGCAGGCATTTTGTTATTTGACTTCTGTGAAGCCAGGGAAATGTTTTTACGGGATTCTGTTTCTAGGTGAGGCAATTAGTGGGAAGGCAGCTGTAAAAATACCAAAGTCCTCAGTGCTGTCACCTGTTCCTGTACATCTCAGTCCTTGTGCCTTTGCCTTTTTGCTTGTTGCGTGATTTTAGTTGGAAAATTAGGAGCAAGTGCAATCTGCCCACTTATAAACAAATCTTCAATCACAAGGTCTGAAACATTACCACTTGCTTCCAAAAATAGGTACAAAAAAAGTTCCTTGCCTCTCCCCCTTCTTCCTGATACCAGGCCTGTCATTGCTATGATTTCCGTCAATGCAGGTATCCATGATCTGTCCTGACCTACTGGAGTCAAATTGCAATGGACTGTCACAAGACAAGCACACAGTCTCACCCTGTGACCTGCTCCTGCAGAAGAGAGTTAAATAAATGTGAAAGTTAGACAGATAGTAGAGGGAGTAGGAAAGGTATTAACAGGTATGGCAAAAGGCTGGGGGTGTTGGGATTAAAACATTTGATAAGTTCAAATAAACTGGCTCAATGCTTTGAATGGCCTCCTCCTGTTGCTGTTATATGATTTTTTAAAAAATCAACTTTGCTTATTATATAATTGCCATTCAAGACAGAACCAAACTTGCTTTTAATAATAAATACTGTAGATTTGAAAACTGATTCTTACATGTTGCTAGTCAAGAAAACAAGAGAGAGGTTGAGATGAAAGAGACTCTTTGGCCTATTTAATCTCCCCATCCTACCTCTTCAACCTCCTTTAACCCTACCAACCTGACCCCTGATCCCTGGTTGCTCACCACCCTGCTTCATTCCCTGCTCTATCCACCCCACTATCAGTGGCTGGGCTTTCAGCCATTCTGCCCCTGCTCTTTGGACCTCCGTCATGGAGTCCCTCTTACTCACTCCTTCCCTCACCTTGTTTGTCTCTAGGACTGTGCTTTTGGTTATCTTTACACTCCATATCCCTTCAGTTTCCAACCCTAACTTGGATGCCCACAATAAGGGAGCCTTTGCCCCCATCAAAAGGTCAAGGAGGTAATGGAAGAGAGTAAAGTAACAATCCCATAAATCTGGGTATAAAAATGGACAGCAGGTCACCCCCAAGCTACTCTGATGCCTGTTCTCAAGTTGCATTCCTGCCCCTTTAAGCGAAGAAATGGTGTGCAGCCGGAGAAACAGGAAGGGAAGCCTCAGGAATGAGAATGGGACATTGATTTCATAGCTGGTGGAGAAGAATATGAGGAAGGCCGCAGACACAATGCGGGATTTACAAAACAAGCTTAAACACCGAAGACAATGGGGTAGCTAGATCTTAAATACATGACGGCAGGAACATCAATGTCGTGGCCAGGGAGTATCTAGCAAGCTAGAGTGGATATCGTTATTCATTAAGACAGGAGATTGTCAAAGATTGATCTAGAAACACACAATTGAATCATTTATTGAATTCATTATTTATTTATTTTGTAATTTTCTTCCATTCTCCTTTCACAGAATGTCTTGGGTCCCACACCAGTTCCTGGTTTGAAGGAGAAGTAGGCACTTTGAACTGCTGGGAAGGGCATCAGTGCAGTCTGGGAGTGACTCACTGTCTGATTTTTCCTTCTTGTGGGAAACACGTGACCTCTGCTTAGTGGCATGCCAGAGAACATGACTAAGACCAGGAGCTCAGCCTATGGGAATAACAGTATCCCAATGCGCAGTGTCCCGTGGGAGTGCACTGTTGAGAAAGGAAAACAAAATAGAACTTAAAAACTTTCAGTCAAGTAATAGATAGTCCTGAAAGAAGTGCTGAGAAAGACAAGTCTCTGCCTGTGTTAATGTGGTTGTCTGGATGGGTGGGTGTCTGGCTGGCGACTGGCACATGACTCAACAGTGGTAGAACTCGTTCTGCTGAACCTACTGATCCTGAGTTTCAGCTTCTGAACTCAGAGTAGTCCTGAGTATTAACTTGGCTGTTATGTTAAAAGTCAAGTTGTTTCATAACCATTGAACTGCAATTTGAAATTTAGCAGACATTGCAGTGTGACTAACAGTTTACAAACAGTACATTTTAACTGTTATTTTAAAGCTGATCTGTCACAGGATGAGTTGTATCTTGAAAGCACGGGATGCTCAAAACAAGTTAAGCCTGCTGTAGAGTAAGGGATATTTAGAGCTATAAAAACAAGCTGCAAACTTCTGCTTTGGGACGTCCTCCCAACATGAAAGGCGCTAGATAAATGTAAATGTTTTGTTATTGCTTTGTAACCAAAGGCAAGCCGCCAGGTTAAGCTCAATGTTTAAAGGGAGATTGGCTCATTCTTTTTCACATAGTTTTCTGGTTTTATTTGGTACAAATTTTATCCAGGCGATACTGCATTTTGAATAATATGTGTTTTGAGCCCCCAAAAGCAATCGAGGCCCAATAACAATGAACATGCAATAACCATAGAGGCCCAATAATGATGGACACACAATAACAACAACAATGGCATCTTCTGTTTATATATCTTCAAAAACTTTCCTTTGGTGCAGTAACATGTAATTGTCATTGGTTCTGCTCTGCTGAAGGTGCATTTAAAACCTCAATTATGCTCCCTCTGGGCGATATCATCCGCAGACACGGGGTAAACTTCCACATGTATGCAGGTGACACACAAACCTACTTTGCCTCCTTCAGTACCAATTCCAGGTCCACCAATGTTCTATCAGCTTGTCTGGCAGACATCAGGGCCTGGATGAGTGTAAACTTCCTGCAGCTGAATATGGACAAGACGGAAACCTTACTCCGTGGCTCGCATCAACTCCTCAACCTCCCAGGTCTCTCCCTCAGACTCACGAACCAGAGCGCAAGCTAGGCGTCCGGTTCAACCCCCAACTGTCCTTCCTCCCCCACATCCAGTCCCTGACCAGGACCGCTTTCTTCCACCTGTGTCACATTGCCTGCCTCCGACTGTACCTTACCCAAATGCAGCCGAAACCTTTGTGCATGAGTTTGTTACCTACCACTTGGATTATTCCAACTCACTCCTCGTTGGTCTCCCCAGCTCCACCATTCACAAGATCCAGCTCATTCCAAATTCTGCTGCCCGCATACTGACCCAGACTAAACTCTGTATCCACATCTCATCAGTTCTGGCCAGGCTCCATTGGCTCCCCATCACCAAACGGATCGATTTCAAGATCCTTACTCTGGTGTTCAAATTCACTCCCTGGCATCTCCCTACCTCTCCGACCTCCTCATTCCCCACTTCACCACCCGGCACCTCCACTCAACTGGCACCGGCCGCCTGCTCGTCCCTTGTACCCTCCACCCCACCATCGGAGCTTCTGCTTTCAGCAACTACACCCCAAAACTCTGGAACACTCTCCTTCACTTCCTCTGCCTTGCCCCTCTCTCCCCTCCTTCAAGTCCCGCCTGAAGACTTTCCTGTTCGACCGTGCTTACAACCACCTCCCCCCTCCCCCCTTGGCTCGGAGTCAAGCTCCGCCACTGTTAAGCGCTCTGAGATGCCACCCTGCATGGTGGGCACCATATAAGTGCAAGTTGTTGTTAAAACCTGGAAAGATCAGATAGTACTGTAGTCATTATTTTAAAAGATAATTACATAGAAGCTTGAATTACATAGAATGATATGGGGAGCAAATGATATGATTATAGGGAGTAAAGCAGGACAATGGGATAAGTTTAGTGGACTCATGTGTGGGATAAGCATATGTCTCGATTTCCGGGGACAGCTCCCAGATGAGGTATTGTGTCTCTGGCCAAATTTACCCTGTTTTGAGTTCAGCAACAAACTGAGCAAGAATAATAAAAGTCTAAAACAGAAAAATACATCAGAAAAATACAGCCATGAATCCAACAAGCTTCTCCAGTACTGCCAGCATCAGGAAATATGGGGAGTTAACTTTTTTTTATATGTGTCCCTGGATTTGCTTTACAAAATATGGTCAGCCTATCCAAGTACAGATGAGTCAAGCAGCATGTTTCTGTGCTGTAGTATACTACAGAAAAACACAGATGATTGACAGAGAGACCTCATCCTTGGCTTGATAAATTAACTAAATTTTTATGCTGGTTGATGTTTAACATCTGTTACTCCTAAACCTAAAGCTTTTTACTAATTAGCCCCGATATTCCAGGTTTGCTACTTGGGACAATTAATGTTTGGATCAAATCTTTTGTCCAGTGTAAGAAAGAAAAGAACCACTTAAAAGAGCCAGCACAGACACAAGGGGCTGAACGGCCATTTCTATAGTTCCATGGTTCTAACATGGTTGACAATATTGCAATAAAAATGTGGTTAAGCACCAATTTATCAATCTTTGGATTTCTAAGTAATGAATAACGATTTCTTCTTTTATTCAGACTTTCCAGTTATTTGACTCTAAGCGAGAAATACTCATCACACGCTGCACTGATTCACTAATCCTCATGTTAACCCCAGTGCTTTCTCACATGATGTCATTCGTACATTCGCAGCTGCTGGAAGGGATCCCAAACAGAGAGATTGATAAACAATTGTTTTGGTAAAGTTGCGCATCCATGTTATAGATTATAATCTAATGTTATTTATCAAAGTCAAGTACAGTAGATGGAGGTCCTTTGGGAGTACTAAGGCTGCATCATTTTGTAATGTTCTGGAGGAGCCAAACCGTAAACTAGCTCCAAAATTTGCCCTTCTTCCACTCCTCAGAATGCCACAAATCCTGTCTTTCAACTTAAACAGCAATATACAGATGCAGCCAGTCCACTTAATATATGAAGGGTAGGAACAAGTTTAGCATTGTGCTATTTTCCTTTAAAAGAGCAATAGGACATAAATATACTCACTAAATCATTCATTCTTATGCCCGGAACATGCTTTAACAATGAGCTTCAATACTTTCACGTAACCTAGACTTTTCAAAAATTAGATTTCAATAGATTGGATTTCTCCCAACTCTGACCCAAGCTTTAGTGCTGTTGACTCAGTTCTTCTTTATTAAAGCTGTAGAAATTTGCTTTGGACTAAATGCCAAAGTAGACATTTAAAAACAAGAGCTTTCTCTGATAGTGGCTTCTGTGGTTAGGAGCTTCCTCAGGAAACACTTTTCCTCCTCCTGGCTTCATTGGGAAACATACAGGTCGACTGTTGATCTGCAGAGTCCCCAGTAGCTAATCATCTCCTCAAGATTGTGTCCCAAAGTGCCAAGGATGAGAGCAGCTCATTAATAAATGCTGTGATCACTGTATGTTGGGTTGGGACTGGGAAAGTTGAGTTCTCATGAACAGGAGACTTGTATTTCATTGTTCTGCTTTAGGTTTGATTGCAAATGTTTGTGTGCTGGCTGACTGCACCACAATCCACACCAGGCAATTGAATCAATCAGAGGTTTTCCACTGAATTTTTCATTAACAGAATCCAGAGATAATCACAGAGAAGTAGTTTTTATATTGCATCTTTGATGTGCTTGAATAAAAAACAACTGTTACAAGTAAATATATGGTTACTTCAGCTCTTTGTTAACTCTACACTCTGAAAGGTCGAGGCTAGAGCCTCTCTCAGTTCCCAGAGCAGAATGACCAACCAGTTCTCTCTCCAGCCTGCTCCTCCCTTGTTTTTCCAATCTCCTCTCACTCCCACCCCTCTCCCGACTTTAACCAGAGTGTGTTTAGACCATTGTGAGACAGGTTAGTTTCACCCTACTGATGATGGACCCGATTTATTTGGGTCTCACGTCAATACACTCCAAACACACCCCAATAACTTGATCCATTGCTTCTTTCCCAGGGTCCTTTTCTACTTCTGGAATCTTTCCTTTAGGTTGTCCATTAATTGTCATTATTACTAAAGTGATCTTTCCACAAAGCGGTCATTCTTCATGTCTGTGATTGTATAGTGAGTGTCAGCAACGTATTTGCCTGTGGGAGCTTCCAGCTTAACCTGATCTTGTCTTCACCTTCCAGCAGAGGTCACTGGATAGTAATTGTGAGTAGACACACAGCTGGTTTCACACACTTCCCCCACCATCCCCCTCCCCCATACTTTTAGTCTAAGGATGCAGAGGTGAATTATAACATCTTTACTCCGCATGTTTCCAAGGCATCAAATACTTTCATCCCCAGATACAGTCATCAAAGAAACATGTATTGCAACAATGCCATTATTAATGTGTGGTCATGTCCCTCACGCAATCTAGCAATCAGGAGCAGTGAAACAGTATAGTTGACTTAAAAAACACTTTGACAAAGTTTGAACACAGGAAGAAGAGTTAAGTATATGATTTCTATTACATTTATGTCAGAAGCAAAACCTGTCCTGAGAGACTGTTTTGGAAATCAGAATCATTGCAGCTTGGACATCAGCTACTTTCCTCTCACATGACACTGTTGTGTTCTGGACAGTGTTAGGTTGAACTAAAAATAACCTGGGCTGTAAATTGAGAAGCCAACCTAGTGATCAGTCGTCATTCAAGCTGCCTTAATCTCACATTTATAAATAAATTTATGAAGCTGGTTAAAAAATACATCTCATGTCATTTACCACTGTTTCCTTTTTGCATGTTTGCCTATTCTATGGGATTCAGTTTTGAAGTTCAGAAATTCTGGCATGAAAAATAAATGCTTGCATTTGATACAGCATCTTATCATGTCTCAAATACTTCACATAATGTTGCTTTTGAAGGCACTTGATTAGAATCGTAGAATCATGAAATTTTAAAGCACAGAGGAGGCTACTCAGCCCATCATGGGTGGTCTGGCTCTCTGAAATAACAATACAGTTAGTCCAACTCCCTTGCCCTTTTCCCATATGCTTTAATACTTTTCATTTGATTTAAAAGCAAGTGTGGTAGCTGAGGTGTGCCAGTAGTGTCCCCAAGCCAGAAATGAGATATATTAGCTGTTAAATAAATCTGTGGCTGGGGTGGGGGAAATTGGTCAATTTAGATGAAAGAAAATTTAAAAAAAAATCTTTTTGGTTAGCCGAGTGTCTGACACATGCGGAAACCCACCACAATTCTTAAGAGTATCCAAACCAGACTGAGGATTCCATGCATCCCACCTACACGTGGAAATCCCAGAGATAGATTGTAGGAATGGAATACACATTCTTTCCCAGGAGGGACACATCCTGCTTACATAATTCTGGAAAATATTAGATGCAGGTTGGTAAGAGTCAAGGCTTGGGGACCCCAGAGTGTTCATTGGATACTGCTGGAGTCTAACCAGATAAATCCGCATAGCTTGCCATTGATACAGTACATAGATACATAGATACAGTAGAATCGATATCGATTTCACTGGGAAGTGCACTGAGCCTCTACACAACCCCAACTATTTCAAAGTTACATCTCTTTTGTCTTTCTAACTCCACCTCCCCTTGTCACAGAGACAGCCCCCACCCTTCGCAGGCTGCTTTGCACAGAGAGAGATATGGACAACTTCTTCCCAGGAAAACATGAAATGTAATCAGAAGCTAACCACAGCCCGTCCAGCAAAGCTACATTTAACCATTCAACTATCAAACCTTCTGGATCATTCGGTTGATGTTTGAAATATACCAAGGCACCCTGAGATGATCGTCGGTATATTTCAACACAGGAAAAATATAGACCAGGACATAGAGGAAACTCCTTTCTCTTTGAAATAGTGCCATGGGATCTTTATCCTCCTATCCTCTATCCTATCTCCACCGCTTGTCCTCCCACCTCAACCTTCAAGGCCCTGTCCTTGAGTGGTTTAGGTTGTACTTCTCCCACCGTCTTCATTTTGTTTCCACAAACGGCTTTTCCTCCAGCCCCCGCATCGTCTCATGTGGTGTCCCTCAGGACTCTGTCCTCGGTCCCCTCCTCTTCACCCTCTATATGCTCCCCCCTTGGTGACATCATCCGCAGACATGGGGTTAACTTCCACATGTATGCGGATGACACCCAACTCTACCTTTCCTCCTCTACCCTCAACTCCACAACCACCGATGTCCTGACAGCCTGCCTGTCCGACATCGAGTCCTGGACGAGAGACAACTTTCTTCAGCTCAAAGTGCGCAAAACTGAGGCCCTCCTGATTGGATCGCCTCCACTGGCTCCCCATCCCCCAGAGGATCGAATTCAAGATCCTCATCCTCACCTACAAGGCCATTCATGGCCTTGCTCCCTCCTACCTCTCCCACCTACTATCCCCCTACTTACCTGCCCGTACCCTCCGTTCCTCTGGCTCCGGTCTGCTCCACATCCCCCGCCCCAACCGCCCTACCACCGGTGACCGGGCCTTCAGCCTCTCAGCCCCTAGGCTCTGGAACTCCATCCCCCAGTGCCTTCGCCGCTTCCTCCCTTTCCTCCTTCAAGGCCGGTCTCAAGACCTTTCTCTTTGACCATGCCTTCAGCTCCCCTCTCGACTCACTACCCCCTCCTCGCTCCCTCCCGTCCCTCCCCTCACCCTGACCATTTCCCCCCTGCTCGGGTCCTGACCCAACTGTCCAGCGCCTTGGGATGTCCTCCCGATGTGAAAGGCACTCTATAAATGAAATCTTGTTGTTGTTGTTGTTAATGTCTACCCGAACCGGCAGAACAGCCAGGCAGAACCTCTGTTTAATCTTTCTTCCAAATAGAGCATTCAGCCTCGATATCAGCTGGCTTCTTGGATCTGGCACTCAGTTCCATAGACTTCTGATCCAGGTTAAAGAATTCTATCAACTGAGATATCAAGTGACTCTGAAGCTGTAGTGTTAATTCACACATAGATTAACAGCCATCAGATCATATCACATCCTCCCCTCCCCTGACAAATCAGCATGTCAGTATCTTACAGGGACAACAGATATCCAGAAAGGATGGGATAGGACTGACAGGAATTGGATTATTTCCCCCCCTTAGAATCTGGACCATCATCAGTTGGGTAACCTTGTTCACTAGTCCATGCATATAAGAAAAACAAATACATATATCCAAACACCTTTGTTTGTTGTTGCAGTGGCAAAAAGAAAATGAGAGTGTACAAACTGAGAAACTTTCTGCACATGTGCATTGTATCATTTTTTTAAAAAGTGGCAGTCCCTCTTCCCTCATATTCTTTTTTAAGTGTCAGCCTGACTTGACTCAGTTGATAGCACTCTCGCCTCTGAGTCAGAAAGTCACCCTGGCACGATGAACCCACAATCTGGGTTGACAATCCATTTCAGTGCTGGATTGCACTGAACTGTTGGAGGTCCCATCCTTCGGATGAGATGTTAAACTGAAGTCCCATCTGCTTGTTCAGGTGGCCATTAAAAATCCCATGACACTATTTCAAAAGAGAAAGGAAGTTTCTGGCCAACAATCTCCCAGATAAAATTGGTCATTCACTTCATGACTGTTTGTGCAAATTGGCTACTGTGTTCATCTACCACTACACAGTCATTATACTTCATAGTGATTCACTTCTGATGTGAAAGGTGCTATATCAACTGTAAGGATTATTATTATTAGTTGAGCAGAAAATGACCTGAACTGAGCTTTAAATTAACTTTAAATGTTTTTGAATTCCATAATGGGCTGCCCCAGCCCCAGAGACAGTGCAGAGGAGAGCAATGGGGATGATCCCCAGTGTTAGAGTCAGAATGTTAGTGTTAGAGCTATGACAACAGTTAGACAAGCTAGAGATCTTCAGTCTTGAGAGAAGATGATGCAGATGGGACCTCAGAAGTGTATAAATATTTAAATGGGATTGAAAAAGTAAACCCAGAACAATACTTTATCCAGATGCATCAAAACAGTAGAACAAGGGGACACAAGTTTAGAGCTGTAAAGGCAATTTCAGGACAGGAAGGTTTTCTTTACGCAGAAGGTTATTTAATAACTGGATCAGGCTGCTAGGAAAGATGGTAGAGGTCAGGACACTAGACTCATTTAAAAAGCAGATTGATGCCATAATGGGAAGGAGAGCAGGCAAATGATAGGGTGAATGTTCTGGAGGGTGGAGGGATGAGATTGGATAGGCTGAAGGGCCTTCTTCAACTAAAACAATCTTGTGATCTTTTGATCCAAAATATTTTTAAGTGAATTGAGGTTATTGCAGTCTGACTCCCACTGAGCAGCGTTTAATGAAGACAAGACAAATTGCAATTTAATCAAACAAAAAAACCTTTATTGTTACTAAGTTACAGCAAAGTAAGAAATGTTTGCATACAGAAGTATCATTTCCTATGGCCCTTACAATATCAAAGCTGTTTTTACTTGAAATACAAAAACAAATTATAAACATAATATAAAGAAAGTGACACTGAGAATAAAAACTGAATAGTTTTAATAGAAACTTAAAAAATACAAATATTCTTGACAAGATTATCTGTACATTTATATATAAACATCAAACTGCTTAGGTTTTCCTATGTGCATTTGCCACCAATTGTGCTTTGTAAGTCAATGGTGAAAGAATAGTATGGTTCACCACATATGCTCCTGGAATATAACCTTTAGAAGCTTGAAAAGGTGTGTGGGCTTGGTTGGGCATGGGATTGAAAGTACATCTCCTCTGAGAACAAGTGGGTCGAATGGCCTCCTTCTGCGCTGTAAAGTTTTATGATTGTGGGAAGGGCAAAGAGGGAATTAAGATGGATATAATTAAATAGAATTAAGATGGATCCAAGATCGCACGTTTAGCAAAGGAATGTCAGAGATCCGTCAGCTCTCAGTGGTGGGTTGCATAGTCTGTTTTCCGAGCCAGGTATGAGTCAGGGCACTACTGATGACAAGCAGACAGCCTGGCTCATCATCATCATCAGGGTAGACCAGTCACTGGAAGCAGGGATTCTTCCTACTCAACTTCTGATACCCTGCAAGTTCCCAGACATCTGATTTGTGATGATCTTGTGCTGCTGAAAGTTGTGTACTGGTGGAGTCAGCACACTGATCATAGAGCAAACCTACTCAGAAACATAACCTAACTTTGCTGCACTGGAAACTGTAACCCAACAATGTCAACATACAGCTGATGTAATGCTGAATGACACAGTAGCTGGGTGACATTGCATGTGGGTATATATGGGGCATACTGGGGTTTTAAGAGATTGCCCTCTCCACTAGACAAATCTCAGAGTTGGTTGGAGCAAAGTCCAGAGTTGGTGCTGAAGCCAGGCTGCATTCCAACAATTACTGTTCTGAATTCCAAATAACCAGAAGCATATGTTTCATGGTAACACATTGCTTGTTACTCAGGGAACAGTTTCCTGTCTTCTTTTATCCCACAGGTCCAGCAGAGTTGTAAGTATGCTCCCAGTATGTTTAACTTAAAAATGACTGAGAAAGTACATATCTAGATGAGTGTTGTACACCTTGGGACAAAATTTACATTATTCCCCACCCTCAGTTTGGGTGCCCATCCAGCTTTGTCAAACGCTTTGAGAAGTACTCCAGATGTTGAAGGTGCTACAGTATATAAATATAAATGTTATTATTCCTTAAAGTGATCACCGTGCTAATTAAGACAAGAAACACATAGAGGATTAATCATGCGTGCACTTTTAGTCCCCACTGGCCCCGTACTTAGAATCTTTTATCATCGCCTTACATAGTGCTTACAGAGTATGTGGTTTGTAAGAAACACTTTGCAGTGTAAGGCACCCATGGTCAAACAGCTTGTGTGGAAGGCTTCCTTTGGATGTCCAGGTATCCAGCTCAGGGTCATAACAATCAAATGAGTCACTGTCTTCGATGCTGTTGCCAGTAGTAATATAGCGGCCCCCAGTGACGTAGATCTTGTTGTTTATAACAGTGGCTCCATGGTGCATCCTCCGTTCCTTCATACCCGCACATTTAAGAAATTTGCTTGTCTTTGTGTCAAAGGCAATCATTCTTCTTGTGTACCCTGAGGGCAACAGATAACATAAAAAACAATCAAGAACAACAACAAAAATTGCATTATATAGTACCTTTCATGTCGGGAGGAAGTCCCAAAGTGCTGGACAGTCAAGGGTTTGCACTTGAGCTATGGGTTGGATTTGGGTGGTGACCAAGAGAAGTCGGGGTGTGGGGATGAAAGGAGACAGAAGGCATGGTCAAAGAGGAAGGTCTTGAGACAGTCCCTTTATAATTAATTTTTAAAAATTCACTGTTTTGCTTTATTTTTTACGAACATTAGAGCAAGCCTTCAGATAGCTTACTCCTAACTACTCTTTATATAGTGCCTAGGTTGCACAAAAAGCAATATATTAACATATTCAAGTTGCTGAACTGTAGGCATTGTCATTAGTTAATTAGCACATAGATCATTAGTTAATTAGCACAGAACTAGGTGAACAAACACCTCAAAATTGTTGCTATTAAAGTATTGCCGTTGTTCCTCTATCAACACTTCCCTGTTCTCAGGGTGCTGCTCCAGCCTCTGATCTCCTGAAACCCTTCAACAAGGTTGTCAGTGAGATATAAACCCAGGAAACCAACTTTATCCTTGTCCTTATGGTCTATCGTACCTCCAGCAATAATTATCTTGTCACCAATCACAGCTGCAGGAGCACAGATGTTTTTCACCATCCTGGTCTCCATTCTGAACCACATATTCCTAGATATGTTGTAAATCTAAATAAAAACACAGATTTATTATACTTCAAACAAAAAAAGTCATGATTTTACAGTATCTTAACTTTGTTGTTAACATTGCTAAGGCTATTAGCTGCTGTCAGCAGCAAGCCTGCTATTGGAGTTATAATGGCTTATTTTGTTTGCTGCCAAAAGCAGGTCAGGTTGTCTCAATCTGTAACTACAACCAAGATAATGTGTAGGAATGGGCACTTGGCTAAGCAGTCAAGAGAAGACTGGATATAAAATATTAACGTCTTTTAACAATCTCATTTCCCAATTCCTTTCTGCTGAAGCCATAACTAGTCCTAACAAAAGCAGTCAATAAACTGCTTCAGGAATAAAAATGGATGGGTGTTGCAGGATAAAGGGTTAGGTCAGGCCCAATGGAGCACTGTGCTGCAGGGATGGGGAAAGGGGAATATAATTTGTGAAGGGAAGGAGGCTCAGGTAGGAATAGCAGAGATGCGGGAGTGAAAGATTATTTCGTTTGGTTGGCTTTTGGCCCAGGAAGTCTCTAAGTGGAGCTTTCCCCATGCACTTGGAATGAAGTCCACGACAGGACGGGTTTACAGTTGGCGATGGATGGGTCGAATGGCCTTTTCTCGTCTCATCATTACCTGTGTGCAAAAGTCCCATGTGCAAAATACCCGTGTGCAAAAGTAGAACATTCAGCTGTTATTAAACCAGCTCAGCAGCAAGATCACTAATTTCTGCTCTGGTCACTGGTTCATTTTGCAATAAGCAAAACCAGGAGCAAATATCCTCATTCCAACTACATAGGTTTTAAACTCTTATCACTGGAATGGTAAACTAATTAAAAAATGATCCAACATGCAAGCTTAACCCATTTTAAAATGAGACCCAGCTTCCTCTTGAATCAAACCCATAAAAAGTGCATTCTTTCTTATGGTAAAAATAATATTCCAATGGAGTCCAATGCTGAAACAAGAGTCCCGAAAGTTGATTAAGCATGATAGACAATTGAGTGCTTTAATGATCTCAAAGTCCTAATTCCAGCATAAAGTTATTGTGTTCACTAGTACCAGTTATACATGAAACAAAATACAACAACAATTTACATTTATATCGTGTCTTTCATTTCAGGAAGAGTGTTTCACACAGCCTACTGGGCAAGTAGGGGAGGGGTGGAAGGGAGTGAGGGGTTTCTGTGGGTGTGAGGTGGAGGGAATTGACCCACAGATAGCTCTTAAGGCCTAAGTGATTATATAACAAAGTACTAAACAGAAATAACTGATATGTTTTACATTGAAATGTATCATGTCCACAACAGTGGCAAAGTTAGAGTTACAGGCATGTGTTTCTGAAAATCATCTACACTTAACTGCTGGTCTCTTAGTCATGGAAATTACAGCGAGCAGGAAGGCAGTCTGGCCTATCAAGCCCATGCTGGTCCTGGCTCCTCCTCTAAGCTGACTACTCTAGTCACAGTTACAATAATAATAACAATCCTTGCATTTGATAGAGTGCTTTTGACTTCTCAACGCGCTTCACAGAATATACTGCAAAGTATAAACATGTCTCAGGTGCTCTGAGATGCTGCCCGGCATGGAGGGCGCTACATATGTGCAAGTTATTGTTGTTGTTATTGAATTGACTGTATATTTTGTGGGCGAAACGCAGCAGCCAATTTCACACAGCAGTGTCCCACAAACAGTTGTGGATTGAGCGACCAAATTATTATTTTTTTAAAAAAAAATTCAGGCGTGTGAAGTAAGGAAAATTGCTCAAGGTTTCGCCCTGCCAGGAATCGAACCCAGGTCACTCTTGCGAGGCGAGTGCTCTAACCACTGAGCTACAGTTCCTTGTTAACTCTTCATTTTATTTTGTTGTTCCTCTTCAAACTTATTCAGTTCAAATTTAAATATTTTTATGGTCTCAGCCCCAAGGGCAAATCATTTGAAACTCTTCCTTAACACTTCCAATGACAAACCTGAGTTTATAATATATAAATGTTACAAACATAGATTTATGTGACACCTCCCCCCTCCCCTCCGACATGTTTACCAATTCATTAACCGGCAGAGATAATCTTTCACTACTTAACCTCTCAAAACCTATTTTAGGAGTATCAAATATAGGTGGGATGTACTAAATTCTCAGTTTGGTTTGGGTAGTCTTGCGTATAATAGATTTCCACATGTGTCAGACACCTGGCTGACCCCCAAAATATCTTTCTGATAAATACTTGGAGTTATTAAAAAAAATCTGCTGAGATTATGTGTATTGGACCATGTTTAAGGTTTGAGTTCTGAGTTGCAAAGCAGGAACTGTTTTGGGGAATAAACTCCTCATTGAACACGAAAGATCAGTGCACAAAGGGGCTGGTGATTACATACCTGTATAAGGCGAACAGGATTCTGCATGATGTCTTCTCCGCCAAAAACATAAAGCCTTTGATCTTTGGCGGCAATGGCTGGGTGCAGCACTGCCACAGGCATGGGTGCCATGTTTTCCCAGATGCTGAAAATACTGTCATATCTTTGTAACGTGTTCAGCATCATCTGATTTGAACTAACTCCTCCCAGTGAGAAGATACAGTTTTTATGAGCTATACTCTGATGAGAGTAGCATGGCACCAACATTTCTTCTGCAGTCCTCCATGCATTCGTTTTCAAAGAGAAGCAGTAGACACTGGCACTTAGGCTTCTTTTCTTATTATTGATGAGGAGCCCTCCGAGGACATAAACATTACTGTGTAAGCTCGCTGAAGAAGCTTTGTAGAGGCGCACGGGAAGTTTGGCCAGTCCCAGCCACTGCTGGCTGCTCTGGTCATACAATAGGGTCTCCCTCATTTGCTGGTTATCCTTCCTCCCTCCAACAATGATGAGAAACTCCTGGGAAGCATATCTACGTGGGACGTACCACATGGGCTTGATGTCAGGAGTGTCCGCAGGGCTCAAAGAAAACAGCAACCTGCTGGCTGATTCCAGGATACTTCTGCAAACAGGTGAGGACTGAATCAAAGGGTTATTGAGCATGAAGTGAAAGAGGTACGTGGGATGGACATATTGGAGCCGGACTTTCTGGAAGAGCTTATGGATGCACCCCTGCCTGGTCTTTGGATCGTGGTTGATCCAGACTGTCAATGTCTCGAAAACTTGCTCTTCCTCAGCACATAGTTCATCAGCACCCAGGTAGCCAGCCAGCTCACTACAGGAGAGCTCTTTCATGTCCTCAGATGCAGATGCTTGGGGGAAATTTTGCAAGGTAACAGCCCTCGCCTGTTTATAAAGACTTTCACAGTTGAATACTTCCCCTAGCCTTGCCATGCTGAAGCAGTTTTCAGGAGTTAAGTGATTTTGCAAGTACAAGGAGCAGGCTTCCAGCACCTTCGGATATTGGTAAATGTCTGCCGCTTCCATCAAAGACAAAACATTTCCCCCATTTATAATAATCTCACCAGTATAAGCGTAATCCACAATTTGGCCCAGAACATCCACACAGATGCCCAGTAGATGGATCCGTGACTGCAAGCGTTCCTTAAAGTTGCTGCAAAACATAGCCCTGAAGTAAGGGCTGCTCGATGCCAGGACGTTTCGATGACAGGGGATTTCCTTGCCACCAGCACAAAGAAGGACGTCTGTCAGAGAACTTTCTTGCCTTAAACTGTTGAGTTGTTCTAGTAAGTCACATGACAGGTCTTCTTTGAAGTGGAAATAGTCATGAAGATCAGTGTATTGACCATCTTCATCCATGCTGAAAAAATGAACAATTTTTTTTCAGATTATGGACTTTCACAAGATAATCTTATTTTTTGCAACAGAAAACATATTGGGGAGAAATTGCACCTGGGTCTAGATTTATTCTATTAACATAACATTTAATAGCTATGTAATAATCCTTGCATTTGATATAGGACCTTATTCCTATGTCAAGCGCTTCACAGAATTTGTCAAATTCTTAAATACAGTCTTTGGTTTTGAAGTCGCTTTTTTAAAGAACTTTTAAGGAACTGCAGAAAGCAGGATAGAAAGTTGAAACTGAATTAAACAATTTTTCTAATTCTGCACTCTCTGAAATGCTACATGAATAGAATTAATCCGGACCCTGGTGGAATTTTACAATTTTAATGAAATGGAATTTTATAATTTGTTGCTTTAAATTTTCAAATGCAGAAAAAAACATTTTGGTGTGTGGAAATTTTTGCCACAAATCGTAACTGAAGCAGAGTCCATTATTTGTTTTTAAAAGAGAATTTTATAAAGCTAAATGTTTGAAAAATAAAAAAAGGAGTGAATATTGGGAGTGAACAGGAAAGTGGATTAGATGAGATGGCGTTTCGTCCATAAAATACACAGTCAATCCACTTTACACTATATCCTGTGAAGCTCTTTGAGACATCTCAATGATGTGATAAGGCGCTATATCAAATGCAAGGATTATTATTAATTATTGTTAAGAAAAACATTTAAAACATATATTTCCCGTCCCTCGGCAGCCTGATTCATGCCCGCAGCCCTACCCACCCTACCCACAGCAGTCAGGCTATCATCCTGGGGTGAATTCCTTCAACTCTCACCGTCCCTCACATCTTTCAAGGTCCATCTTCAGATCTATCTCTTTGACCTTTGGTCATCTTTCCCCATTCATCCCCCTTGGCTCCCAGCTCAGGTGCAAGGCAAGATTGTCAAGCCCCTTAACACATCCTCTCAACATGATTGTAAATGTAAATTTATATTGTGTATTTATTTTTGTCATTAGAATAAAGGGTAAAGACCAGACTACCCATGAATTTCCTGAGCTTTGGAAGTGCCTTTATTTGTCTGGGCAATGTTGGACTAGTTTTGTTGCTTCAATATTAATTCTAGAGCTGCTACCACTATATGAAGTGGAATCCCGTAGCTCAGTGGTTAGAGCACTCACTTTGCCAGGGAGAGACCTGGATTTGATTCCCGGGAGGGCAAAATGTTGGGCAAGTTTCCTTAATCCATACAAGCCTCTGTTTACCTAGCAATAAGTAGGAATCTGGTTGTTAGTCGATTTGTGGATCACTTTTCCGGGGGTAATAATTCCTTCCAAAAAAAAATAACAAACTGGTTACTTCAATCCACGACTGTTTGTGGGACACTTCTGTGCGCAATTGGCTGCCGCGTTTCGCCCACAAAATATACAGTCAATTCACTTTACAGTATATTTTGTGAAGCGCTTTGAGATGTCTCAAAGACATGATAAGGCGTTATATCAGATGCAACGATTATTATTATTAAACCATGTATTTTAAATGAAAATATTATTAAGAAAACATGGAGAATACAATACAATGTTGTACCCGAAATCCTGTGATGTCAGGGAGAGGAATGCCCCCTTATGGGCTCAGGGGCCGATCAGCAAAAAGGTAATATCTGTCCGGGGAGAGGATGGTTTCAGTCCCTCTTCAGCAGATCAACCCTAGGAAATCAATAATATTACACACAAAAAGTTATACTGTGCTCTAAGGTATGCAATTTACAATAATGACAAGTAAGATGGTAACAATGTGGTCTAAAAGAGGGGGAATTGCGCTGCCACCTAGTGGTTGTTTGCATTCGAGATAGTTAACAAAATGCAGCTTTAACAAAATCCAACTTTATCCCTATAGTTTTGGCTGGTTTACAACCAGTCTCACAAGTATTAAATCCTAGTGTGTGCATTTTTTTCAAATTGTAAAAATAGTTTCAATAGACATTTGGGTGCTGACCTTTAGCTTTGTAAATGCCAAACATTTTTACATTTGCTTTATAACATGCCATTCATTTAATTTTTTTTGTAAAAAAACGTATTTAATTCCCCTTACCCAACATATCTGTCATTTGGATGAGACATTAAAAAGAGGTCCCGTCTCCCATTTCAGGTGAATGTTAAAGATACAGTAGCACTATTTGAAAAGAGAAGGGAGTTTCTCCCAATGTCTTGGCCAATAATCCCCCAAATAAAATTGGTCACTCATTTTATGGCTGTTTGTGGGACATTGCTGTGCACAACTTGGCTGCTGTGTTTCCCTGCAAAATGCACAGTTACTACACTTCACAGAAAATCCTGTGAAGTGGTTTGAAAAGTGAAAAGTGATACATCAAATGCAAGGATTATTATTTATTTATTATTATTATTCTACCACAGACTCCCCAGCCCAGCAGACTTGCTGGAGATCTACTTGTAGGCCCTGATAATGACAAAGAAGTGTGAGCTGTTTGTAGATGTACAAAGGTAACCCAAGAATTTCACATGAGCGGTTTGAATGGAGAAGACATTTAATCTTATCCTACCAAAATACCCATTTTACTGTCTTCCCATCACAGCATCAAGTCATTTCCTAAAGAAGCTCTATCACAGAATCATAGAAATTTACCTCACAGAATGAGATCATTTGGCTCATTGTGTCTGCAGTGGCACTCAGAGCAAGCTGTCCATTCAGTTCCACTGCCATACATTATCATCATACCAATTAAAGCCTTTTTATTTAATATACCTTTTCTGCTGCCCTCTTGAAACCTACAATGGACTCTGATTCTGCCACCTTACTTGATAGGTCATTCCACATCCCCATAACTCTTTGCTCTAATGAAACCAGACCCAATTTCTCCAGTCTCTCTTCATAACCACAGCCTCTCATTCTTGGTATGTTCCTCGTAAATCTCCTCTGCACCCCTTCCAAGGCCTTAACATCCAGTGAGGCCTATGTCCAACGTTTATTCCAAAAATACCCTTCCACATTCTGAACCCGTGCACTCTACTCCTCCTACCCTGACACAATTGAATGTATTGTTCATTTACATTTCAGTGTCGCATTTTCACATTTTAGATACTTCTGTAAAGTCCTCACTGAGATTTCTATGTTCAAGTCTGAAGTGCTGTATCTTACCTAATTGTTTCTTGCAACTCAACCCTCTTATCATGGGGTTGAGCTTCATTACTCTCCACTGCACCTTGTACTTATTGCTCCAGGTAGGTTATAGCTAGAGCAATGACTGGTGTTACCTGATTTTTCCCACGCTCACTTTGGGGAAGTGTCTGACCTCTGCTGGGTGCCTTACCCACAATGGAACATGTGAGAGAGGAAAGCACTGCGTGCTATCATCATCCTATCGTTTCGCCCACAAAATACACAGTATATTCTGTGAAGTGCTTTGAGACACCTCAATGATGTGATAAGGCGCTGTATCAAATGCAATGATTATTACTATCATTATTATCCCTTTTGCAGAACGGATCAATTTCATGATCCTCTCACTTACAATTCATGCCTGAACTCCTCCCTACCTCTCTGACCTGCTTACACTCTGCTCCAGGACCAGCCCACTTCGCTCAGCTAGCTCCGGCCTTCTACACATCTCTCATCTCCTCTGCTCCACCATCGGCGGCCATGTTTTCAGCCACTACGGCCCAAAGCTCTGGAACTCTCAGCCTCAGTCCCTTCACCTTGGCCCCTCCTTGCCTGTCTTCAGATTACATCTGAAAACCTTACACTTTGACCGTGTCTACGATTACCTCTCGCCTCTCCCTGGCTCACATCAAGCTCTGCCACTATTAAGTACTCTGAGACACAGCCCACCCGAATAGCGCTATATAAATACAAGTTAGTGTTACAGTGGGTTGCAATTGCTCTCTGTGCCAAACACCTTTTGCTATTCAAATTTTGTAGCAAAATGCATAACCAGAGTACTCAAATCTTTAACAATACATCATTTACCTGGTACTCTTCTGAAACATTAATATTCCTGTAATTTGATGCAATGGATTTCATATAAAACAACAATTTCAAGCATCAATTATTGATATAATTCATGCAAGATATTCCATTAACTGCAGTAAGCTTGATTTTTCTCTTATAAAACGTATGAAATACATTAACAGTAATCATTATTTCAACATATACAGTATAGTACGTATGACAGATGACCCAGTTCTTCACTCTCAACACATGTCTGACACCAGTTACCTACCTATATGAATCCAAGTGGCTCACTTGCTTATAGTCAGCAGCAGGCTTCTGTTCTGTGCTGCACTCTTTCTCGGACCTTCTTAACTGAACCAATGTCTTCAGCAATTGTCAGCAACAAACACATACACACACAGACACTCAAATGCACACACACACAAAAAAGAAAACTAACAGCCTTTATTTAGCTGTGGTGAAGGATATTTCTAGATAATGTTTTCAGGGGGTAGTTTGTAAGCAAGTAACCTTGATGGTGCTTGTATTTAGCTGAACGCTCAGACACAGGACATTGTATTCATTCCATGGATATTAATAGAACCACATGTACTTTCAGATCACTGCACTTGTGACTTCACTTGCCTCCTGCTCAGGGGGTAAGATGAACCATACACCACTTGACGCAGCCACTCGGGATGTTGTTTTGACTCTGTTTACAGACAAAAATAGACACCAACATGCACCTTAGCCTACATAAAGCAGAGGGGAAGTCCAATGGAAACAGGCAGATGCCCAGCTGCCCACTGTTGCTAAGTCTAATAATGTCTCCAAAGCACTGCTGTTTGTACCAGCACATTCAAACTCCAACCTGTTGTTGTTTATGCGTTGTGTTTCTCTTGTGTGAGAAATGCTGTCAGCAGTTTGTACCGTTTGTGAGGAGACTGTTCTTGCAGTTTGTAAATACGTTTATGCAATTTCACCTCTCGGAGTTCTGAAACTACAATATGTTGTTCTGCACTTTCATTGGAACATTCATAGATATCTAAAGAGGAGTTATTTGCTTGCAGGGATATAGTGTTGGTTGACAGTGAAGAATTGGGTCATCTGTCATACATATATGTTGAGATAATGATTCCCATTAATGTACTTATATAAGGGAAAAATCAAAGCAACCAAACGGGATTTAACAGATTGCTTTTCAAAGAGTCAGCGCACACAAAATGGGACAAAACTATGCTGTAATTTTTTATGACTCTTATTCAAAAGAACATTGATACGTCCTGGTTCTGTATTTAAGATGTCTCTAGTAATACCTCGTATTGTTCTTCTGAATTGCAGATGTTTCCAGAGATACCTCTAATCCATTCAGAGAAAGAAACAGAGCATTTGCAGTGGGGTATCACTGTAAGCCATGAGATCTCTTTACAGTTATAATGGAGATCTCTGATGGCTTGATGGGTTTATATAGTGAATAGCTGACCTCAGCTAATCAAAGGCACCAAGTCAGAGTCTAACCTCTACTCTGCACAACTTGTTGCTTCATGTTCAGAAAATCCGAACAGGTTTGGTAAAAACATTTATTTTGAAAACAAAAGAAACCCCTTGGTCTTATCATAGAATTACATAGATTGTACAGCACAAAATCAGGCCATTCAGCCCAACTTAATGTTGATGGTGTTTATACATCACATTATCTCCACCTTCCTATCAGCCTCTTCTATATTCTTCTATCCCCTTTTCCCTCATGTATGCATCAACCTCATATTTTCCAGAATACCAACCACACTGCCTTTCCATCACAGCATCAAACTATTTCTTAAATAAGTTCAGGTACTGACCTCCACTACCCTTCCTGGTAACCAGCTCCAGCTGTTAATCACCCTTTGTACACAGGTCTGAGGATCTTGAAATCGATCCATTCTACAAAGGGGAGCCAGTGTAGTTTGGCAAGAATTGTGATGATGGGGTGCAGAGGTTAATATGGGTGAGGATGAGAGCGCTGGTGTTTTGAATTGAATTAATTGGTTAATTCGATTTTATTGGTGGAGCTGGGGAGACCTGGGAGGTGGCATTGGAAAAATTGAGGTGGAAGGTGACGAATGCGTGGAGAAGGGTTAAAGCTGCGTGAGGTGTATGGTATGATCGGAGGTTGGCGAGCTGGTGGAGGCTTATAATACAAAGATTATTAATATTACTGTATTTAGTAAATTAGTTTGATGGAATATAATAGGATATTTCACTGATAAAACTCATAGCATGATTTCAATTTAAAAATTGGAATTAAGAAAGTCACTTAAATTTCTCTTTCATTGTCATTTTGAAATCGTACCTGTGGAAATATGAGTTTAATTTCCACTGTTACTGAATAATTCAAGGTTTCATCTCAAATAACTATTTAAAAAATTTACATTAAACTTTTTCTTTCATCTTTTTTCTGTATATTTCTCTTTCTTGCTCCCTCATTAATGGTCTGTTTGTATTTGTAAGGCTCAAAGTAAGGCTAGTATATTACCTGTCATCCCTGTGGTCATTATTTTCTATCTAAAGAAGCAAGTTGTGACAAATTTGGATTCTTTCATGTAATGGAGAAAGGGCAGGAGATAGACTACAGCCTTAACTGCTTGGCTGGATTCTCTGCTGTGCAGTATCCTCCTCTGTGGAACAGAATGTGTTTCTGTCTGCAAATTTGACTTCCACTGTTGCTGACCTCTGTTTCAACCTTGCTTTGAAATACGAAATATTGAGAGTGTTACAGTTCATGTCAAACATGTCATTGATAAATTTAACAGTTTATCATAGTTCAGTTTAGTTTTTCATAACTGCTGAAGAGCGTGTGATGTTCCTTTAACCTTGTCTCCAATGGAGCCATCGTTATTTGTGTCTCCATGAAGCTCAGCTCTATCTGGCGAGGGTCAAAGCCCTGATGTTTGGCATTGTCATGTATTGCAGTCAATACTGGGGAAGTATGTTTGTAATGGGATCATTTCTTTCAGATCCAAATTTAAATCCTTATATAAATGACAGCTCACCAATGCAATCAATTAAAAGCAAAATATTTGCTTAAAGTTTTATTTTCACAGATAACTTAATTTATTTAGGCTGTTGTTTTCAGTGATAATGGTTCAGTCACCGTTCTTAATGACAAGCTATGTGGTTTTAATATTAATTCTTGCATTTGGTATGGTGCCTTTCGTGTCAGGAGGATGGCCCAAAGCCTGATGTATTGTGAAGTGGAGTCACTGTGTATTTGGAGGTAAAGGTGGGAGCCCAATTGCGTAAAGTTATGTCCCACGAACAACCATAAAACAACTAACTAATTTTATTTGGAGGTTTGTTGGCAGGAAACCAGAAGAAATTGACATGCATGAAATTTAAGGTTGGATATACTCTTAAGCATAGTGATTGGTTTCCCGATATGTCAAATACCCAGCTGACCAAAACAAATCAGTGATATACAGTGTTTAAGGAGTAATTTCATTTGCCTGATTGGGAAAAGTATCAGGAAAAATATTCATAGATTTTTGGTGCTGCCTACTTAGAGGCTTTTTGTTAACATAGAGTTTCCCTTACATAAGCTATAAATATAGGACTTGATGGTCAATAGCTCTGCCCCATCTGTCCTATAATGAGATCTAGGTTTTCTAAGAATGTTTTAAAGCGATTCAGTAAACCTGTAAACCAATCAGGGTAAGTTTGATGAAATGTGTTGTGAAATTCACTGTTGATTCTGAGCTATCACTGATGTAAATAACAAGTGTTTTTACATTTTATATAAATTTCCCCCTTGGGAGGATGTCTCAAAGTGTTTCACAGGATTCACTGTAAAACGCAATAACTGTGTATTTGTAAGGAAATGCGGCAGCCAATTTGCACACAACACTGTCCCCAAATAGATTACCAGAATAAAATAAACTTCACACATATTGCAAACAAGTTTAGAATGGATTTTTCATTGAAGTAGGGCCCCTAAACGGGACAAGAGAAGCTCAAATTAACTTTCAAAGCAAAACAGCGCCAACTTTATACTTCTGTTTTTGCACCTCACAACAATCAAGGTAGAACATCCACACAATATACTTTTGAGGTTATGCAAAATATTTATAGGATTTGGAATAAAGAAAGAGCAGTAGTAGGGGGAATGGGTGGAGAAGGGAAGAGTGGTGGGATGGGGGGCTGGTGGAGAGACTTACTGAAGAGTATAACTTGTGGCAAAGCAGCTAAACAATTATGTCAAGGAGCTAGTGGCATTTTTTTGACTCTGTTTCCAATAAAAACATTAAATGATGGGAAAACATCCAAATTATGAAAGCTGAGAGGGTCAAACAGGACTGAAAAAGTTAAAATGCTCTTGGACATGTTTCTGTTAAGATCATAAGATCACCTTTGCGTTGTTTTGAAAAAATAGAAATTGGGGAGGGGAAAATCATAGTCAATTATTTTCATATCTAATTTCTAATAAGAGGTACCCATTCGATAATCCCAGTTGGTCACTTGGTAAACTGTCAATCATTTCAGGGACTCAGCTCTATGTGTGTGCATCGAGTGCCAGGAAAATTATTTGACTTGGCTCAGACGAAGCATAGCAGAGGAGACATGGAAAATAAAATCAATCACTGTGTACCTGCACTGTAATTGACCTGCATACAGAGTGGCTGACAGCAACAGAGCCCTATGGCACTGGCCCACATAATACTTTACAGTGTGCAGTCAACAACACATGTTGGCACACATTGACAATAGTTATATCAGAATGATCATTCAGCTCGCAGCCACCAGCAGAGGGAGCTTCGTTGTTAATCACACCAAATGGGAACGCTTCCGATAGCGCAAAGGGGCATCAGTTATGCCCCTCATCCGCGTGCTGTAGGATTGCGATCATGTCAGTATTGCAACAACCTGCAGATGAGTCATCAATCCGAGGTCTCTGTTCAGTTAGAAGTTAAAGATACAGTGACACTATTTGTGAAGAGCAGGGAGTTTCTCCCAGTGTCCTTGCTAACAATCCCCCAGATAAAATTGGTCATTCACTTCATGGCTGTTGGTGGAGCATTTCGGTGTTCATATTGGCTGCTGCATTTGCTTACAAAATGCAATCACTACCGTTTATTGTATTTTCTGTAAAGTGCTTTGAGATGTCCTCCTGAATGAAAGACAGACATTGTATCAAATGTAAGGATTATTATTATGATTAATGATAACACATCATTGGAGAGGTAAAAGTAATCTATCTCATAACAGTCTAAAATATTGATTATTATCAGGATTATTATTATAATTTGTGTACTGCATAAGGCTGTTGAGAAAAACATTGATTAGTTTTCCAGCAAACCACTAGAGAGCGCTGTGAGTATTGCTGTGTTTGTTACTTTCTGTATTGTTAGAGCAGATAATAATAATCCTTGCATTTGCTATAGTGTCTTATCACATGGTTGAGATGTCTCAAAGCGTTTCATAGAATATATTGTAAAGTGGATTATTTGTGTATTTTGTGGGCGAAATGCGGCAGCCAATTGCACACAGCAGTGTCCCACAAACCGTGATTTTTTTTTGGTGGGGGTGGTGGGAGGATTATTACCACCATAAAGCAATCCGGAAATTGACTAACAAATGGGTTCCTACTTATTGCTAGGTAAATAGAGGTGTGTGGAATAAGGAAACTGGCCTAAGGTTTTGTCCTGCCTGGGAATCAAATCCAGGTCCTCTCTATTGTGAGGCGAGTGCTCTAATCACTAAGTTATGGGACTCCACTTGTTGATACAATGTTTTTTTTAAAAAATTTCAGCACTTGCTTTCTTTATACCAGGAGTGGGCAATTATTTTGGCTGGCGGGCCACTTCAACGAGTTTTGGTAAGCTTTGCAGGCCACAAACTTAATATCGATGCAAATGCTTAATAATAGCTCAAAATCAAGTCTTACACTTGTACATGCATAAAATAAAGTCTATATAATTGACATTCATTAAAATTAGATTAGATTAAAAAAACTCATTGAGAAGACATTCATTCGATATTTATTCATTCATTCACATTTTGATGAGAATGTGAGAAGCTCAGTCAATGGGAAGAATGAAAGCGCTGATGTGTGTTAACCAGACAATTGAAGTCAGGTAACATTGCCTTTGTTGCAATGCGGAGTACTGCTGCAAGGTGGTCGTCAGTCAGCACAGATCTATGTTTTGATTTATTGAATTTCATCACAGAAAATGTCTCCTTGCATATGTATGTTGATCCAAACAGCACAAACATCTCCTGGGCATGAGCCTTTATTTTTGGAAAAGTATATTCATTAAGAGAAGCATAAAACAGGGAAATGGCACTGATTTGAATTGCTCCGCAAGCAATGGATCACATTGCAGGTCAATAAGCTCAAATTGGAGGTCAAATGGAGCTTTGTCAACATCAAATGAGAAAGGTGAAGTGACCAAAGACAGGTCATTTTTGATCAAATTGAAATCCTGAAATCGCCGAGAAAATGCGGCATGGAAGTCAAGTTGTGACAAAATATATTTCTTAAGGCTTTGATCGCAAACAGTAATCTGCTACAAAATTGGAAAGTGGGCAAACTGCCTGTTTCCTATCTGATGCCATAAAATAAATAATTTTGTCATAAATGACTTGACCCTGCAATACAAATCGTGCGCAAAGGCCACCTTCTGTTGCAGTTTTGAATTCAGTTCATTCATGTGGCCCATGATATCAACGGCAAATGCAAAATCAGAGAGCCAATTTGCATTATTCAGTTGTGGGAAATCCGAAACTTTTTGTTTCATGCCCCAAAATAAATCAATCTCTGTTCTCAGTTCCCACACTCTTTTCAAGACCTTTCCTAAACTAAGCCATCGAACATTTGTGTGATACATCCGTGTGCTCGGATTCCAATTCCTCAAGCAGAGTTACAAATTGCCTGTGGTTTAATCCTCTTGCTCAAATGTAGTTGACCACTTTCATGACTGTGTCCACGACATTGCTTAGTTTTAGAACACTCTTACAGAGGACCTCTTGGTGGATAATGCAGTGTAGAAAAACAATATTTTGTTCTGGATTTGTTTCTTTGACTTGATCTTGAATTCTTTTCAGTAACCCAAGATTTTTGCCTCTCAGATTTGGGCTTCCATCAATGGTCACATTCATCAATTTGTTCCACTCCACTCCTAATTTTAAGATACACTTATTTACTGCCTCCAAAAAGGTCTTCTCCAGTTGTCGTATCTTTCATTGACTGCATTGATGCAAATTCTTCTGTGAGCTCAAAATGTTTGGTGATACCACGAATAAAATTTATCAACTGGGCTGTGTCTTTGACATCACAACTCTCATCGAGTGCCAGTGATAAACATGCAAAATTGCTTACTTTATTTTGTAACTGCAGATACAGGTTCTCAGAGATATCCTCGACACGTCTCACAATAGTTCGCCTTGACTAGCTAATGTTCTCGAACGTTTTTTTCTTGTCTGGGCATAAAATCGAAGCAGAGTCAACCATACATTCCTTTATAAATTCTCCTTCAGTGAATGGTTTGCTGTTCTTGGCGATTTCGTGTGCAATCACGTAACTTACTCTTGTAATCTCATCCTGGGATGCAAATTGTTTTGTGAAAATGCTTTGCTCTTTTTGCATTCGAACAACCATCTCATCAACATTTTTTCCTTTGTGTTCAGCAGAAACATTCTTATATTTGCAAGCATATTTACTCTCAAAATAGTGATTCAAGTAGTAGTCTTTGAACACTACTATACTTTCTTTGCAAATTAAGCACACAGCTTTTCCACCCACACTGGTAAAAAAAAATGTAGAAGTCCATTCTTTGTTGAATATTCGGCCTTCAGCATCCACTTTCCGCTTTTTTGATAAACTCATTTTGAGTTAACTTCCTCTTCAGTGAAAAATATTGCTGCGGTTGCCGTGCATGTGTTTGAAAGTTTGCCGATCCGTACATTTCTGACGTCAGCCTGATTCAACACTTAAGGGAGCGTGCGCACAACTAAGCAGTGTGATTGGCTGATGTTTCCGGTCTGATTCAAATGCGAAATTTGTGGGACTTTCTGGGACTGAACAAACTATAATTTTTCCTATTGCTAGACACAACGACGGGACGGACAGAATCATTTGGCAGGCCAGATATGGGCCGCGGGTCGTATTTTGCCCACCCCTGCTGTTTTTGCTGTTACTAAATTCTGCAAGCTATTCTCCGAACACAGTATTTTCTATTCGACAAACAAAGTATGAAGTATTCACTTGGCTTTGAATATGTTTTTGTTTGGCTGCTTGTTTCTTTCGCCCTCTCCCTCGTATGCAGTGTAAAGAGACCATAAAACAGAAAGTGGTAATTATTAGAGAGAAACTCTGAGATTCAGTGTTTTGTTTTGGTTGTAGTCTGCGTGTCACTGCTGCTTTGGAAATCTGTATGCATATCTGGACAGTCAGTGTACGTATGGCTTCGCCTCTAAAATAAGGGACTTCTAATAATAATAATCCTTGCATTTGATAAAGTGCCTGATCTCAAAGCGCTTCATAGAATATCCTGTAAAGTGAATTGACTGTATATTTTTGTGGGTGAAATAAACAGTCGTGGATTGAGTGACCAAATAATATTGTTTTTTTGAAGGGATTATTACTCCCGGAAAGTGAAATCCCAATCGCCTAATAACCAGGCTTGATTCCGACATTCTGTTGCCAAGCATGTCCAGTTCAGACATGTCTAGTTCAGACATGCTTGGCAACAGAATGTCAGAATATCAAGCTAATTCATCTCCAAGAAGACCCCGCTTCCCCGACCCCAGGAGGATAGTCAAAGTAGAAGGGGGGTGAGGGGATCAGGTGGGATCTCTTTATCCCGATAGTCAGAGTGGGCCTGGGACAACAACAACAAGATTGCATTTATGGAGCGCCTTTCACGTCGGGAGGGCATCCCAAGGCGCTGGCGGGACATGGAGGTGCACCGAGAGTAATCAGACTTCCAGGGCTCTTTCTTTCTCTCAATCCCCCCTCCTTCCCTCTCTCCCTCCCTTTCTCTCTGTTTTCTCTCTCACTCGCTCTCTCTATTTTTCTTTCCTTTCATACTCTCTGTTTTTCTCAATCCGCCGCTCTTTCTCCCCCTATTTCTACTTTTTCTCTCTCACTCTTTCTCCCTCTCTCTATTTTTCTTTCCTCTCTCACACTCCATCCCTCTATTTTCCACTCTTCTACTCTCTCTCTCTTTTCTTTCCTCTCTCATACACTCTTTCTCCCTCTGTTTTTCTCTCTCCTCCCACTCTTTTTTTTCTTGCCTCTCTCACTCTTTCTCTCCCTCTCTCTATTTTTCTTTTCTCCCTCCCTCAAGCGCTCTGGGATGCTGTCCCACGTAAGGTATGCTATATAAATGCAAGTTGTTGTTGTTTTTCTTTTCTCTCTCACTCTGGATTCTCCCTCTCTTTTTCTTTTCTCTCTATTTTTCTTTTCTCCATCCCTCGTTGTTTCCCCCCCACTCTCACACTCTTAACTCCCTCCCTGTTTCTTTCTTCTCTCAAACTCTTTCTCTCCCTTCATCTCTGTTTTTCTCTATCTCCCTCTCTGTTTTTCTTTCCTTCTCTCTCTCTCTGCTTTTCTTTTACTCTCTCTATTTTTCTTTCCCCCCTCTCTCTATCTCCCTCCCTCCCACTCTATTTTATTTCCTCTCTCTCTCTCTCTCATTCTTTCTCTCTCTCATTCTCTCTCTCTCTCTCTTTGAAATTACAACCGGATCTCCTTGAGAGTCAGTTTCAATTCCAGGCAGATGATGATAGGAAATCAAAACTCTAGCTATATCTCATACTCACTCCACTAGTTGTAGTGGGAGGAGAGAAAGAGAAAGTGAGTTTGTTTTGCATTGTCAGTTGCCCGGAATTGAAACTGTTTCTTCCACGTTCGCCCACAAATATACAGTCAATTCACTTTACAGTATATTCTGTGAAGCTTTTTGGGACATCTAGAAGACGTGAAAAGAGCTATATCAAATGCAAGGATTATTATTATAAGGAGATTTTGTTATTGATCAGTGAGAGAGACAGAGAGAAAGAGGAAAAAGAGATCCAGAGAGGGGGCAGTGGGATTGGGGTAAGAGAGTAATTGAGAGCGAGTGTGTCAGAGAGAAAGTGATTGAGAGAGGGAAAGCAAGAGTCATTAACAGAGGTGGAGAGAAAGAGAAGGAGAGAGGGAGGCTGACAGACAGAGGGAGAGAGAGATAGAGGAAGTGAGTGAGGGAGAGCAGAACAATCGGAGCCTCCCTCGGCCGTCTCTGGGGGATCCGAGGACAGACAGCAAGTGTTGTGCGCTGCCACCAGGGATACAACAACAGCAGGACATCCCAAGGGGAGACCTTGAAACTTGCGCTGTGGGTTTGAGCCCAGTTGGCCTGACACGATGGGGTGCTGTGGCAGCAGGAAGGTGGGCAACTATGAAGCTCTGAAAACGGTTGAGATGAACAATCAGAGTTTGGGCCGATTTGGGAAATGGCATCAAAACGAGAAGAAGTTTTTCTGCATCTTCTTCTCAGCGATGGACAATAAGCCCGGCTTCCAGGGGATCCTGAGGCGCTGGCAGAGGGCAGATCAAGAGACCGAGCACATGGTAAATTGGCACAAGGTCTGGCAGAAACCGTTCGGCTACATCGAGACTTTGGAGAGGATCCAGAGCCTGGTGAACGACAAGCAATTGCAGAGCACTCTGAGGCAGTGGTCGAAGCTGGTGGTGAGGCAAAGGAAGAAGAATTACACACTCGCTCAGGAAAGGGGCACAGCTGACCCTGGTCATCGCATGGCTTTAGAGACTTGGCAAAAACTGGACAGAGCACTGCAGGGCTGGGGGTAGGGGAGGGGAGACACTCATCCCCTCCCCCAACCCACCCCCAGGGAAGACCGACCCCTCCCCCAAACCACCCCCAGGGGAGACCGACCACTCCCCCAAACCACCCCCAGGGGAGACCGATCCTGAGAGAGGAAAGAGCTCATCACGTGGAGAGTGAAGGGGACCCTTGACCGCGTATGTACTTACTGGTGTTGAAGCAGCGTACACAGTGCTCCTAAGTCCCATGCTGTCACGTGCGCTTACCGGCTGCAATACTGAAGGACCACATGCGCAGTACACAACAGTGAACAAGCACAGAAGACAAGGTTTTGACCAGCCATCATGACATCAGGCAATGCAGATCGCCCAACTAAACACAACTTAGTGATAAGGACCTAACAGAAGAAATTCAAGATTCTCCAATTTTGCCAGGCAAATCCTGAAATGAAAAAGATGGACATCGCTTCCAAATTTGATTTAAAACCACAGACTTTGAATGGGGGAGATCAGGCAGAGTGAATTAAGGGTTTATGCCTGACCTAACATTTTCTTAAAAAGTGATTGATAATTCAGCTGTAATGTTAATATTGTAGTTCTCTGTATGAGTTTATATTCTATGAAAACAGTTCTGTTTTGAAATCTGTTTGATTGTGTTATTCATTGTACAGTTCATGTTTTCTGCACACAAAATACAGCACTGTGCAGGGAGAGAATGGGCTACCATAGCTTTAATGTGCATGGGTTAAACATGGTACAGACACCTTGCCTTAATATCACCAGCCATTTCAGTACTTGTGTATTTGTGATGTGTAAGTCATATAAGATGCCATTTTTGTCTCACTGCCTATGCTGCTTCTCAGTTGGTAAGTGCACATGTGATGAAGGGTCTCTTTCGCTCTCCGCATGATAAGACATTCCCCATCCCCTCCACGTGATGAAGTACCCAGTAGGAGTATTTGAGAAAGATACTGTTGCACATTTTGCGATTTTAAAACTACAGAACTAAGTCTCAGTAAGAAACGAAATGTACATGTGGAAAATAGAGGACATTGGAGCTGTGGTTCAAGAGAAACATTAGGGCTATTCAATTATGTGCATTTTTCACCCACAAATCAATCCACTTTCATAACATATTCTGTGAAGCTCTTTCAACAATGTATCAAATAATAATAATCCTTGCATTTATAGAACTGAATCACTTAATTATTAATTTCACTTTCATTGATCACTCTGGATTTAATGATTATTCTTCCATATATCTACTCTATTGATAAAAGTATATTGTTGTTTTAAAATGTGTTTGTGTTTGAAAATGTGTATGAATTTTTACATTGCCTATCTAAAGTTTGCATTGCAATTAAAATATAGTGAAATTAAATAAAACAGTCACACAATTTAGAAACAGGATTTCTATATGATTTTACGGGTTATGTTTCTGGAAGGGAAACACACAAATATTGCTAATGTAGACAGAGGATGTCTCTCAAATCCGACATCCAGCCCTCAGGGTCAAATGGTTGGACCACCCTGGTCTAAGCTGACAGTCCAATGCAGTGTTGGGGTAGCGCTGCATTGCCGGAGGCGCAGTCCTTTGGATGTGACGTTAAACCGAGGTTCGTTTGCATGTTCAGGTGGACATTAAATTTCTTTGCGGCATTATTTGAAAAGAGAAGGGATTTTCTCTCTCTCTCCCCTGGTGTCCTGACTGACAATTCCCACAGATAAAATTGGTCACATGCTCCGTGGCTGTTGTGGGACATCGCTGCATGCAAATTGGGTGCCGCGATTTGCCTGAAAAATACAGTCACTCCTCTTTACAGTATATCCTGTGAAGGTTTGCTTATTGATTATGTGTGTAATTCAGGTGAAAAAATGGCAGATCGCAAAAGGAAAACATGTTTGTTCACTAAATAATACGTGCAAGCCTCTATGTGAAGTGCATTGACATGTATTGTGTGAGTGCGTGTCAGCTGTTTGCTGCTAAAGTCAGTGTCTATTGGGGAACACTCTGGGGTAGAGCTCAAGCCTCAGCTCTTGCAAGCTGCTCCTCACACTGTCTGGAATGGGGCATTATGAACAACGTGTTCTTGACGTAAGAAAGAGGGATTGTGCGAATGTGCTTCTGCTGTGCTGCATTGCTGTAAGCAACTGCAAATTTGCCAATCACGGTGTTCCTCCGGAAGAGCAGAGTGCGGTTTGTATTTGCCTGAAACACTTATAGTTTTCTAAATGTGCTTCCTCTTCCGGCCGTGTAGAGAGGCAAGGTGTAACCAGATGCTCTGTGTGTGCAGAGTAAGGCAAGGAAACGGTTCTGGGGGTGTGATAATCAAATGATTGTGTGGCTATGGATAGGCGAGGAATGTAGTCAGCAAATACCTATATTCAATACATGAATATAGTCAGCAAATTGACAGAATCGATTGATTCTTTAAAACACAGATTAGTTTGTTTTCTTTTTGGAAATAACATTATGGGATATAGTACATAAGTAGCTTGGGACATATGTGCGTGCGTGCGACCGCCAGGAAGGTGGAAGGCAAACTAGATGGACCTTGGTCTTTTTTTGGCTAACATTTCTTATGTTCTTATGTTGTAAGCACCTTTCTTTAATAATTTCTTTAAAAAAAATTGGTTACTTCAATCCACAACTGTTTGTGGGCCATTGCTGTGCGCAATTGGCTACTGCGTTTCATCCACAAAATAAACAGTCAATTCACTTTACAGTATATTCTATCATGCGCTTTGACACATCTCGAAGACGTTATAAGGCACTATATCAAATGCAAAGATTATTATTATCCTCGGGGGTTTGGGGAGTCATTGGAGCTGGGCGCAAGTGGCGGTGATAGGGTCACGGACCTTGTAGAGTCCTGTAGCTCAGTGGTTAGAGCACTCGCTTTGCAAGTGAATTCAATTCCAGGCAGGGCGAAACCTTGGGCAAGTTTCCTTACTCCACACGCCTACTAATAATCCCTCCAAAACCAAAAAAACAATAATAAAATTGGTCATTTCAATCTACGACTGTTTGTGGGACATTGCTGTGCGCAATTGGCTGCCGCGTTCGCCCACAAATATACAGTCAATTCACTTTACAGTGTGTTCTGTGAAGCGCTTTGGGACGTCCTCCCGACGTGAAAAGCGCTATATCAAATGCAAGGATTATTATTATTATTATTATGTGTGAGAGACACGAGCTGCAATGTTTTGAATGAGTTTGAATGGACACTTTGTACATATCACAGAACCAAGTGCCTCAAACTGAAGTGATGAGTGATGTTTATTTCATACTTTGACAGCAGCACAATTCATATGTTTGATAGTTTAGCCAATGGCTTAATCACAGAGCTGCTGACCAATGTCGTTCTGCAATAACTAATGCATCCTGACCTGATCTGAAGAAGGGTATTTTTGGTACGATAAACAGAACATAGGGACAAAGGAATGTACAGGACCAAGGCAGACCCATTGTAGTCCATCTGACTGATCTTATTTGTTTGTTTGAAATGAGAAGTGTTCAAGTTAAAATACTGCACACGTTTGATAATAACCGACAGCTCCTGGTTTAAGGAGGGGAAATAATCCAAAAATACAGAAAAAGCCAAAGATAGTTTCATTCCTTCCAAAGAACACAACTTAACCCTAAAATAAATATTAGATTTTTTTTCAGTAATTGATTTCTTGATGGTGAAGGATATCAATGGCATTTGTGTGCTTGTGTGTGTTTGTATGTGGGTGGATGGGGGGAAGAGAGGGAGGAATCTGCTCTAATTTTGGTCGCTCAGAGATAATACTAAGCATTCCTTTGTCAGCTCTGGCAGAATAATGTTTTGTTTATGCAAAGTAATAATGCTCTGAGTTACATGCAACTCAACGCACTATAGCTAAGCTCCATTAACCAGTGAGCTGCACACACGATTTGTTAAAAAAGTACAGAATGCACTCCGGTGAGAAAATATGCAAAATTCCAATAAAACTAAGCATTGTATTCAGGGTTACATTTTGCCCAAGATACATTTTGTACATTTTTTTTTGTGAGATATATACACAGCTTTAAAACAAAAATATCAAAAGTATCATATTGTGATTAACATCAATTGGGATAGATTGTATTCTAAAATTAGTTTCCATGTAAACGTAATCTATGTAACAGTGCTTTATTTCTTTCAATAGCTTCCTATATATTAAAATAATATTAGAGATTTTTTAAAATGAATGTGAACAGACAGTCTGGGAGTAGAAGCTTCACCTGGATCTAGATTTACTCTAAACACGTCGAGACCCTGTGTGAAGGATACTATATAAATCCAGATTGTTGTATTTTCGGAGTGACCACGATCTGGCAAATTTCCAAATACAGTTGCAATTCTGAAGATAGTTTTCTGTGTTTCTTTTAAGAAATACAGAAAACTAGCTTCAGAGTCCAACAACAACAACCAATTGCATTTGTATAGGGCCTTTCACCTCGGCAGGACATCCCAAGGCATTGTCCCAAACTCAATTCAACAATTTGCCAAATTTTACGCAATAGAGTACATAAAGACCCATTGTGGAATTTCTGCTACCAGATTTGTGAGTATGTCAAATACTACAACAGAGATAGGTTCACATGTTGCAAGTAACTTGAACGTGTTGTCACATGGTCTGTATCGAGATGCACAAGTGGATGGTTTGAAAAGCTCCTCGTATTCGGACGCCTTTCACTGAAGTAAGGCCAGCAGCAACTTCTGGAAATCACCTGAAGTCTCAGATTTGACTGCCTCAGCCAGAGACTTCTTGTTCAACTCCTTATACTTCTCCTTGATAAAGACAAGATCAACCTATTTAAAGAAAGAACATGGTTCAGCTCTGAGTGGCATTAAAGAGGGCACTGTCATGAGCTACTCCCATCTACAGCAGTTCATGCTCGATATTTCTGCTGCATTTGCTTTTCAGGTGGAAATGCTGTAAAAGAGGCTTGTGAAGGGAGAGAACAACTTTGATCCATTATCCATTCTTTCTCCTGAGATTTTTCCGTCCCTCTCCCCTTTCATTAGGGTTATGCTGTATAAAGCTGTATAAAGCTGGAGCAGAGAGCCCAGCAGTGTGGGGAGGGAACTGAGTGAGGTGGAGAATTCTGTCAAAGAATTTGATAAGAGTGGGAATTTGGTGCAGAGGGGAAAAGAGGTGTATAATTATAATATATATAAATTATATTAAAATAATATAAAACAGGTCTGGGAATATGGCAGGGCAGCTGCGACCAGTTGCATGCACAATGTGTGCCATGTGGGAACTCCAGGATGCTTTGTGTGCCCTGGACAGACACGTGTGTAGGAAGTGCCTCCAGCTGCTCGAGCTTGAGCTCAGGGTTTCTGTGCTTGAGGAGAGGCTGGTGTCACTACATAGCATATGGGAGGCTGAAGAGTTCATGGATCAAACGTTTCAAGAGAGGGTCACCCCACAGCCACATAGGGTTCACAAGGAGAATGAGTGAGTGACAACCCGGCATAGTAGGAAGAGGGGACAGGCAGTGCAGAAATCCCCTGAGGGGGATTAGTATTCAGTGCAGTGAATCAGTCAGGGTGATGACCCCACTGGAGAGGGGAGTCAAAAGCAAATGGATGCACAGGGGGACACAGGGAAGAGCGTTAATACAATTGTCTTTGGAGACACAATGGTGAAAGGAGTAGACAGACGTTTCTGCAACCAAAGATGTGACTCTCGCATGGTATGTTGCCTCTTCTGCCAGGGTTGAAGATATCAAGGAACGAGTGCAAAACATTCTACAGGGGGAAATGGAACATCCAGAAGTTGTGGTCCATATTGGGATCCATGACGTAGAGAAAAAAAGGTCTGAAATCCTACAGGGAGAGTATCAGAGCTAGGGAAAAAACTAAAGAGTAGGACCTCAAAGGTGGTGATCTTTGAATTACTCCCAGCGCCTCATGCGAGTGAGTATCAAAACAGCAGGATCAAACACATGAATGCATGGCTGGAGAATAAGTGCAGAAAGGAGGGCTTCAGGTTCCTGGATCACTGGGACCAGTTTAGGGACCTGTACAAGGTGTATGGGTTAAATCTGACTAACGTCCTCGCAGAGAGGTTAATTCATGCTGTGGGGAAGGTTTAAACTAATTTTAGGTCCAATTAAGGACCAAAGAGGAATCTTCTTGTAGAGGCAGAGGGCATGGCTGATGTACTGAATGAGTACTTTGCGTCTGTCTTCACAAAAGAAGAGGATGCAGCCAATGCCACAGTATCAGAGGAGAGGGTACAGAAATTGGATAAGATGAGAATAAACTGAGAGAGGTTTTAAAAAGGTTGTCGGTGCTCAAGGTAAATAAGTCACCCGGTCCAGACGGTATGCATCCTAGGGTACTGAGAGAAGTAAGGATGGAAATAACGGAGGCTCTGGCTACAATCTTTCAATTCTCCTTGGACACCGGGGTGGTGGCAAAGGACTGGAGGGTTGCAAATGTTACTCCTCTGTACAAAAAGGGGCAGAAGAATAAACCCGGGAACTAGAGGCCAGTCAGCCTAACATCAGTAGTGGGGAAACTTCTAGAGACTAAATGCGGGAAAAAATAAATTTTCACTTAGAAAAATATGGGTTAATAAAGGACAGCCAACATGGATTTGTTAAAGGCAAATCATGTTTAACAAACCTGATAGAGTTTTTTGATGAAGTAATGGAGAGGGTGGATAAACAAACGGGATACTAGGAAGTTATGATGAACCTTTATAAAACACTGGTTAGGCCTCAGCTAGTGTACTGTGTTTAATTCTGGGCACCACACTTTAGGAAGGATGTCAAGGCATTGGAGAAGGTGCAAAGGAGATTTACCAGGATGGTACCAGGAATGAGGGACTTCAGTTATGAGGAGAGGCTAGAGAAGCTAGGATTATTCTCCTTGGAGCAGAAAAGGTTAAGACGAGACTTAATAGAAGTTTTCAAAATTATGAGGGTATTCGATAGGGGGAACAAGGAGAAACTATTTCCACTGGCGGGTGGGTCGGTAACCCGAGGACACCGATTTTAAATAGTTGTTAAAAGAAAGAGAGGGGAGGTGAGGAGAAATTTTTTTACACAGCGAGTTCGAATCTGGGATGCAATGCCTGAAAGGGTGGTGGAAGCTGATTCGATAACAACTTTTAAGAGAGAAGTAGATAATTATTTGGGGAGTACAAGTTTGCAGGGCTATGGGGAGAGCGCGGGGGAGTGGGATTGGATTGGATAGCTCTTTTCATAGAGCCAGCACAGACACAGTGGGCCAAATGGTCTCCTTTTGTGCTGTATAATTCTATGGTGCCTGATGGCTCCTGTGGTACCTTTGCCCAAGTGGCTATTACTCATGTTTGAGCCTTGACAGTGCGTGTTGGCAACCCACTCCTGTCATCACCCACAGGCATCTCTACATAGCAAGCAGGACCAGGATTATTGGCTTATTTTCCCTTCCCCTAAAGACGGTCACGAAGACCCATTGTAGCACTCCTACCTCTGCCTCAGCTGAGATTGGGCTGACATGTGAACATAGATTTACACTCGGCCCAACAGTCCTCCATGTAAGTCTCCAACCACTCCTTACTCCCTCCCGAACACTTCTCTTTCCTTCTTCCTTATGTGTATGTCTCGCTTCCTCTTCTATACATCTGTACTATCTGATTCAACTACTGCTTCATCCAGTGAGTTCCACATTCTTCAGCCTTCCAATTTGCAAGGGCGAGTGCTGTTTCCAGCAGGGCCTTTAACCACTACACTATTAGGGAAACTCACCAACCCCATTTTATGACATAATGTTTTCGTAGTCAGATTCAAGTTTCGGAAGGCAGGCAAACGGCCAGTCCTGGGGTGATGCAAATTATCTTCATCTTCATCAGTTTTTCTAATCTCTTTTTGCGAATATCAGAACTGAACTGCCACTGAAGAATTAAAACTTTTTCACACATGTCTCACAGTATTGCAGGATTATAGTTTTACCTCTGCATGGGCTACTATGATGCGAATCAGGGTGTCCTCTTTGGTTCCTGAACCTTTCATCGCCTCATGCAACTGCTTCGCAAAGTAACTGTGGGAATCTCTGGTACATTGAACTGCAAGATAAAAACACACAGCTGAGTTTTAGATTGAGTTATCAGGAGAAAGGGTCTCATATTTAATACTGTTTCTATGGCTTCACCATTCCATTCTAATCCTCAGTCTGTGTGTCAGTGAGGAATGAAACCCTTCCGGGCTCACAGTCATGAAGAATTGAGTGGTGAGGCTCACTCTAAAAACAAACATAGCGTGGCACTTCAATCAGCAGAACCAATTGGTAAACCATTCTCCTGGTCGGGAAGGGGGGTGTTCAGTCCTAAAACTATTATTAAAGACAGATTTTAAGAACAAGTGTAAATTATTCTCTGCTCTTGTCATTGACCACATAATATATATTGTTATATATTATTATATTCCCTCTCTCCTGGTTATGTAACAGCAGCAAGAACAAGAGGTGAGGTCAACTGCAACTGCTGGTTCAAGACCATGAAGAGCAAGTTTAGGACACCAGAAGTATTTCTTCTTCAAACAGAGGGCAATTAATAGCTGGAATTGTTTACCAGAAATTGAGATTCATATTCAGATGCTGGACTAATTTAGGAAACAGCTTGAGGCCTGAAATTCCACCTAGTTTTAGCCTGTAAGACCATTTTGTCTTAAAATTTAAGATTGGCGTAATTGTGGAAATGATCAAATTCAATTTTAATTTAGAAGCCGGTTTGATTTAAGGACTGACTGCAGAAAATTGGCTTCCAAATCAAGACAGGTGGAACCTCATAGGCTAAGACTCAGGAGACTTGAGGCCACTGATAATGTAATGAGAGGGGAGTAGGATGAAATGGCCCTTCTTTATCTGAGCCTTGCTTGTGAACTTGTGAAATAACTAATTTCAGAATTCCTAAATAATAATTTTCTTTGTAAGTGTTTGACATGTGCAGCACATTAGAGCTGGTGAAAAACTCTTTTTACTTTACCAATAGTCAGGTAAGCCTTCTCTACATCGCCCGATGTTTCGCTTTCAATCACTTCCTCAATGTCTTTACCATGGAGCTGTGCAGAAAAGAGAAGGGCAAAAGTTCATATGACAGCCACCATCACCACAAGTGTTACAATTCTTAGGCCCTTCACTGCTGTCACTTCTGGGTACAGACCAGCACCAGTTCTCACAAGCAGAACTTTATTCTTTGCATCTTGGAACCTGTGCTTATGTTAATGTTTCTGATGCAAGGATTCCTAAAGACATACTCGAACATAAGAACATGATTAGACCGTTTAGCCCATCAAACCTGCTCTGCCATTGGCAATTCTCTAAACCCATTTCCCCAGCTATTCTCCATATTCCTTAACATTCTTATTTACCAAATTCTTGTATCTAGGTGTCTGAAGAAGACCTGCAGCCACCATTGGGCTGGTTTGCACTGCAAGCTGAGCTTTAAGTTGAGTTTAGTTACGACCTTGGAGTTGAGTTCATGTTACCAGAAGTCCTACTCACGTTGTATATTGCTGTGGTTGGGCTTTGAATCAGGTATTATCTGAGATATTGAGAATGGAATTTTTGCCAATGTGATAATATCTCCTGTGATAATTATAATACCATGTCACATTTTTCAACCTGATATTATAGAAAATATCCAATAGCCAGCATGTAGTTTCAAGCAGTGTTTCAATCTAAGGCCTCTATGGATGAAATTCATTTTTGCAGAACCATCTGATTGGAATAATTGGTTAAGGGCTACTAGACCAATATTTTACTGTACCAATATTTTACTCAAATAGAGGCTCCCATTAATTTAGTGGGAGGGGAATCACACTCACAGAAAGAAATAATAAACTGACTCAAGTCCAAATTTTGCCTGGTCATAAATGTCACCCCCCACCTTTTCTGGCTCGGCGTCAAGATACACCGCAGCTAATCACTCCGTGACGCTATCTGTGTAAAGAGCGCTGTACAAATGTAAGTTGTTGTTGTAATTTTCACCCTTATGTTGTTATTGAACACAATGATTGAAAGGTATGTGCTATTTCGATGTAATTGTCCTGTGAGTGAAGTGCAGACCACTTAGTAAGTGTCAAGACATTGGCTGCCATACAGCACGTGAGGTGTCAGAAATACTCACGATTGAATAAGCTTTGAAAGTAGCCCTGAGCTGCATCCAGTTTCTTTTAGCTAGGACAGTATTAAATGGCAGCTCATCAGTGCCCCAGCGGTTCTCTCCAGCCTGTGAAGACAACCATTTGCTCAGTTTGAAAATGACTGCTGAATATTTAGCTTTTTTAATCTATGGAAAAAATAGCACCATGATAAATGTTTGGACCAAATCCTGTTTCAGTTACCTTGTACAATTCTTTTGCATCCAGTTCAGCCAGGTTTTCGTTTATATCATTTTCCTCGTCTCGATCAGCCTAGATTTAGACAATAATTATCAATGAGGCTAATAGTAATAATAATAATCCTTGCATTTGATATAGCGCTTTTCACGTCGGGAGGACGTCCCAAAGCGCTTCACAGAACACACTGTAAAGTGAATTGACTGTATATTTGTGGGCGAACGCGGCAGCCAATTGCGCATAGCAATGTCCCACAAACAGTCGTAGATTGAAAATGACTAATTTATTATTGTTTTTGGTTTTGGAGGGATTATTATTAGGCGTGTGGAGTAAGGAAACTTGCCCAAGGTTTCGCCCTGCCTGGAATTGAACTCAGGTCTCTCGCTTGAAAAGCGAGTGCTCTAACCACTGAGCTACAGGACTCCACTAAATAAGACTGAGAGATTTCTTTAGCTATCTAAATCAGGGATGGCCAACTTGTGGGCTGCATTACGAATGCTTAAAATAGTTGTCCATTCCCTGTTCTAAATAAATATCTTAATCTTAAGTGAACATTGGGGGGGTGCCAAGGCAATTGGTAGAGAATAGGGAGACCAGAGAGAAGGGAAGAAGAGAGGCAGAAAAATGAGTATAGTTTCTGTTAGGATTTTCACCTGAGTTAAAATGATTGTAGCAATGTCTAGATTACAGGATGAGTGTCCAAAAACAACTTGGAGGGAGATGTGGGGCAATGGGGGAGGGGGTGGAAAACCTACAGAGTGCAGGACTGTGTGTATAACTGCACTGTTGTAAAGATATGCTATTTACAGTATTTTTAAAATTAGATTGATGTCACTCCTTTGAATCTCAGTACTAGCATGTATCCAAATTATCAGTTTCATATTCCAAACTCTTGTGCTTTTGGTCATGAATGTATTTGGCTCCTGCCTCAGGATTAAAACTCCTAACTCTGATGCCCCCTTTGGTTCATCACTATCGGTGACGCTCAAGCAAGCACCGTACATGTCCAGCAAGTACTGCGCTACCAATAAGGGCCTTGACTCATATTTCCACACCAACAAGTGCCCTTAATGAGCTGATTACTATTCACAATGTATCTTCACAATGTGATTTTGCTGCTGAGGTTGAGGGAGTCTTTATTGTGAAGCTTTCCCCCAGGATATGGAGTGTGTGCAGTTGAAGTCCATGTTAGGATAGGTTTGTTATCAGCCTATGGAGGAATGCATACCTGGAGCAATAAAACCAGTAGATTTTTCAGAGTGCCTTTCGTGTCACTCCGAACCTCACTTTCGAGATCCTTTTCAAAAACTGTGCAGAAACAGAAATGACAGATTTACTGTGAGCAATGGCCATGTTCTGGGGTGAAAATTGCGACTTGGGATTTATTCATTACTATTTGTGATAATTATCACACTGTTAAACTATTCCACCCAGTTGATAACTAAGCGTGTCAGTCTTGGTCAGTTGGTAGCATTGTCTCCTGCTCTAAGTCAAAAGTTGTGGGTTCAAACCCCACAATGGGACTTTGAACTCATAGACTAGACTGACACTTTGAGCCTCGATAGGCTAGGAAGAATAAATTTAAAAAAGTCTAACCAGAGTCACTGATTATAATGTTTTGTGTATTAAATTAAAATGTTATCATTCAATCCACTGCTATTCATAATTGGCTGATGCATTTCATCCACAAAATATACTCAATACACTTTACAATTCATTCTGTAAAGAGTTTTGAGGCATTTCAACGATGTGATAAGGCACTATATCAGATACAAGGCTTACTATTATTATTATATAAACTGAGGTCCTGTCTGCCTGTTGAGGTGGATGTTAAAGTAGATGGCATGATTTAAACAGAGAAGGGAGTTTCTCCTGTTGTCCTGGTCACTTGGTCATTCTGTTTGTGAGACATTGCCAACAAAATGCAGTCACTACACTTTATAGTAAATCTTGTGAAGTGCTTTGAGATGTTCCCCTGACGAGAAAGGTGCTATCTCAAATGTGAGGATAATTATTATTATGTTTGTATAATGACTGTTTGTAGTTGTGTTCCTACCACGCTTGACTCCAACAGATTAGTTGGACCTCTAGCTACTCTCTTGACTTGCCGACCAAACCTCACAGGTCTGCAGTGCTGGATAACGGAGTTAAGTTCAGTATCCTGTTAACCAACACACCACCAAGTTCACTCTCTGTGACAAATTCACACAGAGGTAACAACACAGCCTGCCTTGTGTACTGAGGAAGGAGAGGTGAGAGGAATTTGAATTGTGTTCAATAATAATTCCAGTGGAGGTAACAAATAAATGATAAAATTTAAGAATAATTCTCAAAAGACTTACTTTTCTGATATGCTTCCTTAATGGCCATCATTTGCTGAAAAACATAATTGTAATTATAAATATTAGTACACAATGTTTTATTTGCACAGGGAAGATTTCCTGCACAGGTTTACAGAGGATCAGCTAGTCTTAGGTCTGACATCCTACATAAACAACAAGTGGTTCTAACCTAACTTCCTTCAACTGGTTATCAACAAAACCAATGCCATCCTGCTTTGCTCCCATCTGTACCTCCTCAACTTCAGCTCTTACTGTATACAACTCCCTACTGTGCACTCCAGCTAATGGCTCCAGGAGAAACTCCCTTCTCTTTTGAATAGTGCCATGGGATGTTTAACATCTATCTGAACAGTCAGACAGGACCTCATTCAATGGCTTGTCTGAATGACATACTTATGACAATGCAGCTCACCCCCAGAGATGGCCTGCATTGTAGGCTATGAGCTCAACGTCCTGACATGAGGCTTAAACCCACATCTCTCTGACTCAGGTGAGAGTGCTAGCAACTGAACCAGGCTGACAAATTCCAAATAGAATTAAGTAATTCTAGAAAAATACATCCAGATACACCAAGGCAGCAGGACAAGATGGTTCAGAATCAAGATTGTGAATGGCAATTTTAGGACAGACACTAGTATTTCTTCATATGGAAGGTAGTCAACAGATATAACGGGTTATGATTATTTCTTTATATAGAGGATTGTCAACAGGTAGACAGGTCACTTTGAGGCATCTTTCTGAGACTGTAAAAGAAACTGTATAAATGTAAATTGTGTTGTATTGTATTTATTAACGTATTATCTTGAGGAGTTTTAACGTGTCTACTTTTGGTGCTTTGGTGTGAGGCAGCGTGTCCCCAACTCACACGGTGCAGCGCTCTATCCACCTCACCTCTGCGGAGTCCACACCTATTTTTTATAAAGTCACCTTTGTGCAGCTTACTGTTGTCGAGCTATATTTGTAGCACTGGTTTCAATATTCAGTTGTGAAATAAGCAGCTTTTGTTTATCACTGCTATGGTGTAATTCCCATTCATTTTGGATTGAACAGAGGAAGTCAAAATTACTGGGCGAAATAATAATAATAATAATCCTTGCATTTGATATAGCGCTTTTCATGTCAGGAGGACATCCCAAAGCGCTTCACAGAACACACTGTAAAGTGAATTGACTGTATATTTCTGGGCGAACGCTGCAGCCAATTGCGCACAGCAGTGTCCCACAAACAGTCGTAGATTGAAAATGACCAATTTATTATTATTTTTGGTTTTGGAGGGATTATTATTAGGCGTGTGGAGTAAGGAAACTTGCCCAAGGTTTCGCCCTCTGCCTGGAATTGAACTCAGGTCTCTCACCTGCAAGGCGAGTGCTCTAACCACTGAGCTACAGGACTCCACAAAAAGTGTGTAACAGATATGAGGCAATGCGATGAACAAACAATGACTGCTAAATTTTAGTTTGTATCTGAGAAAGATCGAGCTCAGTTTAAAAGGGCACCATCTTTATCCAAAGATACATAGCAAAACTGTTTTTGTGTGTTAAGGCACATGATACTTTGGAACATTGGATTGTGCAGGGCTATATAGTAGGGCTGTCAAGCCAATGATAAAATCATGCACTATTCTATCTCTCATATCTCTCAATCGATTTATTTGTCATTTTGCTATCCAATTCCCTTTTAAATTTGCCATCACCCTCTCCCCCAAACCTGGTTCACCTGGTTTGAGTGTATTTGAATATACACGTATATCTGTGTAAAGTCATTAAACTCATCATCCCTCTTTTATGCTTGAGTAAATGATCACCTTGTTGTAGAGTTTATCTGTGCCCTGTAGGACCTTCAATACTTCAATAACACTTATACATTGATGATTGAAATGTATCACATTGCATAGCACATATCAAGTGCAAGGATTATTATTATTATCATCATTATTGTAATTGCATGGACTATTCTCCTTTCCTAGGCGAAAAAAAGTTTGCTTAACACTTTTTCATATTTGGTAGCCCTTTAAGGGATTGAAGAGAAATACCTTATTAGATTGTGTGCAGAGGATCTCGATAAGAACATCTTCATCAGTTCCAGCCCCTTTCAATGCTTTGTGAAGTGACTTGGCATTAACCTCACAGGGTGGCTCCAGCAAGCCCATTATTGCTTTTTCAAAGTTCCCGCTGAGTTCGTTTTTAAGCACTTTTTCCAGCTCCTAGAAAAATTAATCAAAGCAACTCAGATACTGGTGGGAAGGAGGTGGGGGGCGGGAGTGATGGAGCGGGAGGAGAGGAGGGTAGGTGACAGTGGGGAGATGGTTGAGGAGGTGGGAAGGATAGAAAGGGCAGAAGGAATGGGGAAAGTGGGAAGGGGGGGAGGGGAAAGGAGAAGCAGAAATTAAGGATTTTATTGGGTTTATCATTAAGTGAGGCACCTTCACAGCAAAACAATGACAGTCATCATCCCAGTCTGCTCCTCCACATCCTGCTAATGAGCCAGACTGGCAGGTATGTTTTCACAAATATCACATAAAATGCACACTGTATACATATGTACTGTTGTTTCAATGTACATATGTGTGTTTTATGCATGTATTTATGTGACTATATTAGTATGTGGGTGCGTTGTGTAGATCTGTGCATGAGCTTTTGCGTGTGTGTGTATGAATGGGTGAATATGTATACGAATGCGTGTGCTTGTTTAAAACACAGCTTGGAAAACCTGATGTTGAACCTGAGGAGATTTGATGAGAATGTATTAAATCCCAGTTTTCATGTTGGATTTTTATTCACAACCCCCAATGTGCTCAAACATATTGCGAACTTTATGCAATCCTTACTGTCAATGTACTCACTTTTCCATACAGAGCCAGATACTTCTCTTTATCTTTTGTCTCTGTTCCATTGTCCGACGTGCTAGGATTTTAATAATAGCAGTTTCATCTGTGCCTGGAAGATTCAGTGATATGGTAGATCAGATAAATAGCAACACTTGTCACAAACACCTTTCTATCCTTATATAGCTGGTCAACTGAATGTGTAAAATCCCTTCCTTCCCGTACTTGTCTCCACTTCCAGTTATTAAGAACTCACAGAGGCAGAGTTTGCTTGTTCTGGAGTGTGCAATCCCTCATCATCACAACCAGCAGCCACTTATCCATACTGTCTCCTTTGAGACAAAGTGTGTAAATTGGGATGAAACACAATGTCTGCTTCAATGCAACAGCTGCAACTGATACAATGCAACAGAATCAGCTGACAGTGTCCTAACACCCATGGGAACTGCCCTCTGCCTACACTGGGCACTTTGGTTGCCCTGAAACTCACAGTGTCTCTGCACATCTGCAGGCAAACAAGCAATGCTTGACTCAATGAGAATACAAATGGGCAATAGTACTCTGAAATTTGGGTTGCACGGAATTCTCAGTTTGATTTGGATACTCTAATCCATGGTGATGGGTTTCTGCATCTATCAGTTGCCAAAAAAATTAAAGTAAGGCAAAGTATTATCTGAGTGAGGTGGAGTCATTTATATGCTTGCCTTGTGATACCAGGTTGGTTCAATGGTAATGTGGCTGTAAATAAATCCTCAGAATACAGAACTCATGATGGAGGGAACACTGAGGGATCACCACCTCGTGCCCAATATTGTAGTCATAGCATTTTCTGCAGCGGAAGCAGTTCAGGTTTAACTCGACTTAGTTCTCAATGCTAAACCCTTCCAATTAAAGGACTTTCCACTTTGCTGGTAAAATAATTGTTCACAGATGAATAGGTAATCAACCTACAGTTAATTTGATTGGTCTAAACATTGAATTGTTCTCATGATTTGTGGACATAAGGACTGTTAAAATGCAAACACAAATACATTCAAACAAACCCAATCACAACACATACACACAAATGCACATACATAAACACAATACACAAAAACAAGAACACAACTCTTCAGGTCAGTAAGTTTATCAATCAGCAAAGAATCACTGGGTGGTTTTGCACATCTTCTTGGAGCTAGTTTAACTCTCTGATCACTTCTCCCCTCCACTATAATAAAATATAATAATAATCCTTGATTTGTTATAGCGTGTCATGTCTTCTAGACATCTCAAAATGCTTCACAGAATATACTGTAAAGTGAACTGACTGTATATTTGTGGGCAAAACGCGGCAGCCAATTCCGCACAGCAATGTCCCACAAACAGTCGAAGATTGAAGTGACCAATTTATTATTGTTTTTTTTTCTTGAGGGATTATTATCAGGTATGTGGAATAAGGAATCTTGCCCAAGGTTTCGCCCTGCCGGGAATTGAACCCAGGTTCCGAGGTGAATGCTCTTACCACTGAGCTACAGGATTACCACAGGATAATCGCTTATAGACCTTGAAAAGGAGAAGGAAAAGTTGATGGGGCCCACACTTAATTGCCAGGGTGTGAATGTGATTATTGGCTATGAGACCTTCACAATTTATAGGCATCTGAGACATAATTAAGATACTCTCTCTGTCTTATAAATTAACCAGTGTTCAACTGTGTCATTTATCCACCATTATAATTGAATATGATTACAGAATGGAAGTCAGTTGAGATAACATCTCAGTTTGCTCACCTGCTCCTTTGCAGGCCTTTTTGATCCTCTTGGCATCTTCGTCTTCACTGAAGTGAATGTGATAGTGAACTGCGGGCTGTAAAATACAGTGCAATTGTTAGCATTCATACTCCAAGTACTTGCAGTACTACAAGATTGACAAGGCAACAAATAGGTGAGTAGTTCAGAGAAGTAACAACATAGATTTCAGATTAAAAGGTTGGTCCTTGCTGTCTTGTATGGCTCAGAACCTAAGACATGCCTGAGTTGGACAGGATAGGCTTGTCACCCATTTCCAATAAGTAGGGCCTGGTTGACCTTTGCTTGGTGTATCTCTCTGGTTGTATGAGAAAATCCCAGACTTGATTTCACCTTCATCCAACTACAGCATGGCATAATGTATCACACCCTAGACATTGGGTAATTTACTCAATGAGTCATTTAAAGGAGCTACGACTGTTCCTTTGAAATATTTACCAGGATTTACAATGGAGTAGAGGGAGATGTCCTGGTGTCCAGCCTGACCAAGTCATCGTGTTCAGCGCTAATGCCATTAGAGAACCTGGAGAAACAATGTAGCTAAATATATCTACTGAACAATCTGTTAACACTTTGATATTGAAGTAAAGACCAACTGGTATGAACATCAACCAGTAAAAGGTAACATCACAATATCTGGGACTCACTCGTGCATACAGATAGAACAGTCATCTGTAATAAACCAGATATCATTATCACTTTTTGAGATTTTTTTTAAGCAGTGGGTTGTTAGGATTGGAATACACTGCCTAAAAAGGTGGTGGAAGAGGATTTAATAATAACTTATTAACAGTATCAATGATGTGGCCATTCCAAGTGAGTAGAATGTACAAAATAAGGAACTAGAGAAGATCAGGTAGTATGTTGAAATACAAATAGACCTAAATGTGGCAATACAAGACATGCATAGCTCCTATAATCATTGGTGTAATTGGGACTGTTAATCGACAATTCAGAAATGGTTTGACAAGATACCCTCGCACAAAATGTCCATCTGATGCAGAAAGTAGTTTTTTTGGCAAATTCAAATATAACATCCATTGAAGTGTAACGTGTAATGTGTCTGGCTGACACAACACTGAAAACTTCTTAGAAACTACCTCCATGGAATGATCTAAACTGAAATAACATAGTAATAATAATCTTTGCATTTGATATAGTGCCTTATCATGTCAAGATGTCTCAAAGTGCTTCATAGAGTTTTCTGTAAAATGCGGTGACTATCTTTGTAGGCGAATGTAACAAGTAACACGATAGATATGTCAACCAACCTCTTTCCATTGGAAATAGGTAAGGAGCTGATCTTGTCTCACTCATAAATGCCTCCTGTTCCCTTAGTAGCAATGTAGGATTGCAGCAATGTGGAAGCAATAGGTTGCCTGCTTCACCTGCAATGTTCTTATTGGGGAAATGGAGAGAACAGCTAAGTGTCACATCAGGAAGATGATTGTTCCATCTTTTTACAGTCAAACAGCCTGCCAACACTCACTGTGATGATTACTTTATAAATTAATTGATTAGTGTGAAGATGATGGCTCACAACATGAATAATGGCAACTTGGGCAAAGAAGCAGAGGGTGTCTGGCACCTATGGAACTGTATCCCAGTTGAAGGAGATAGGAGTTGAAGATCTTCAAGAGAGAAGCCAAGGGAAATAGGAAGAGAAACATTATTGTAGGATGTTAGCTGCTTGACACTGACATAAACTCCAGGATGTAAAACTCAGTTAATCCTTTATAGAAATGGTAGTTATACAAAGCGGGAGACCCTCTCCTTTGATGTTGATTAGTTTGATTAGTCACAATGCAAGGTGTGCTTCATTGCAAGATAGTCACTTTGCTCTGTATGTGATATGTGATCTGCATATAAATATGACTAAACACACCACGAAACTCTACCAGTCATTGATAACACTTCTCTCCCTCAGGGCAACAATGGCATGTTTGCTAAATTGTCTTGCTGCTTGGTATCAGGATGCAAAGCACACAAAATAATTCAGTCCTGATAACCGTAGGAAATGATTAACTTTTAGGAATGTCTGTCTCAGCCATATGGATCAGATGGGTGAAATGCCAACAATTTGAAAACCCATGTTTGTTGCATTGTCCAAATCAAAAGCAAAAAGTTTTACTTTAAAAAAAGGTATAAGAGTAGTGATTTCCACTTGCTGAACAGAGGTATGAGGAAAGCCAGATAAATTGGACTGAAAACATTGCTCTTAAAAGAACCAGCACAGACACGATGGGGCAAAAAGCCTTCTTCTGTGCTGTAATTTTCTATGGTTCGAGGGGAACAAAATAAATTGGTCTTCAGCTATATAGAGCTCTTCAGAGAGCTCTATATTGGGTGTGGTCAAATACATGGTGCAGTGAAGGAAAAAGATCTCCTGACTCGATATTACAAGGATATCTCGAAGCACCAGGATTCACTGTAAAGTGTATCGACTGTACTTTTATAACAACAACTTGCATTTATATAGCGCCCCTCACGTAGGATAGTATCCCAGTGCGCTTGACTGTGGCAGAGCATGACGCCTAGCTGGGGGAAGGGGGAGGTAACCGTGGGCATGGTCAAATAGGAAGGTCTTCAGGCATGACCTGAAGATGGGGAAGGAAGGGGCAAGCTGGAGTGATAGAGGAAGAATGTACCAGCATTTCAGTGTGGAGTGGCTGAAAGTGCGGCCTCCAATAGTGAAACGGAGGGTACAAAGGATATGCAGAAGGCTGAATCCAGTCGAGTGGAGGCAGTGGGTTGGGGGGTTAGCAAGTCGGAGAGATAAGGAGGTGCCAGGGCATGAAGGGATTTGAAAATGGGTGTGAGGATCTTGAAATCGATGTGTTCAGCGATAGGGAGCCAGTGGAGCCTGGCTAGAACTGGTGTGATGGGGCTACGGAGTATAGTGCGGGTGAGTATATGGGTGGCGGAGTTTTGGATCAGCTGGATCCTGTGCATGGTGGAGCTGGGGAGATTGGCAAAGAGGGCATTTGAGAAATCGAGTCAGGTAGTGACGAACGCATATTCTGTATTCTCAGGGAGGGAGGGGGAGTTAGTGGATCACAGCCAAGTCTGATCCTATCCTCACTCAATAAAAACAAATACTTTTCAGCAAGTGTCACTGGATATCGAGCACTGAGCTCCACAGCATTGAGATCAATTTTTCGTATGACTACTATAGATACTATGAATACTATGAATAACTAATATGCCTAGTTGACATCAGTTAACTTAACATAGATAAAGAATCAAACCTGATTTTGATCACACTTGAAACTAATTGGTTTTGAATGCCTTTACCAGTATATAAATGCAAGTTGTTGTTGTTGTACTAGGCAGTGATTCTACCAACTGAGACGTGGAAAGGGCCCACAGTTTAAATTTGAAGAGAACTGTTTCTTTCAGTCACTTAGGAACAGCAATAAAACATTCAGTGCTTATCTCACTTATTAACAAACAGCAAATATTTCCCAACACATCCATGGACACCAATGCGCAGGATAATTAAACAAACCAATTAAACTGGTCTACCCATTGATAGACAGGATAACCCCCATAGACCATTATTTGTGTGTTTGAGAGATGTCAAGTGCCCATTGCCTCTATTTGTGGTAAATTTGTATACATTTTGTTGCTATTTACTTTTATTACAAATTAATCTCATTATTATTTTCCATTCATGTAAATGGAAAGTTTTTTTTCTCTCCTGTAGGCACTGAGTCACGGGCATAAACTCAGGATTGTCACTTGAAAACTTAAGGGGAAGGTTAGAGAATAACAATAGTTTGGATGTGATGTTAAACCAAGATCCCATTTGCCTGTTCAGGTGAATGTTAAAGATCCCATGACACTGTTCGAAACGAGAAGGGAGTTTCTGCCAGTGATCTAGCTAACAAATCCCCCAAATCAAATTGGTCATTGACTCCGTGGCTGTTTGTGAGACACTGCTGTCTGCAACTGGCTGCCCCATTTTTCCCGCAAAATACATTCCATTTTACAGTATATCCTGTGAAGTACTTTGAAACTTCTCAAATGACACGATAAGGCGCTATACCAAATGCAAGGATTATTATTAGAACATAGAATGATTTGCTTCAAAAGAGCCTGAGACCACAGCAACATAAGTAAGGGAACTTGATGGTCTGTATGGCTTCATGAATATGCTATGATTTGCTGACAGGGAGGAGTAGGGTCATTGACTTTAACTTAATCTTCCACTGACAGCCAATGTTTACTCAGACTATCTTCAGCAAATCCTGGGTTAACAATGGGGTAAACTGCAAATTTGACTGTAACAGTAAACACTGGCTATCACCAAGTGGAAGATTGAATTAAAGACAGTGGCCCCTCTTCCCTGATATCGAATCACAGACAAATTCATGACCCTGATATTAGTGCTCTGATTGAACAAAATAAGTTTTCAAAATATTTCCCGTCACATAAATTTCACAGAGTGGATTGTTTGCGTGGATGGATTGCTGCTGTGGGCAATTGGCTGCTTCTTTTCGCCCACCAAGTATAAGGTCAAATTCACTTTACATTACATTATGCAAAGCACTTTGAGACGTCTCAACAACTCTCGCCTTCAAACCTCTTCATGCCCTGTCCTATATCTCCGATCTGTTTACACCCCACTCCTCTACCCACCACCTTCGCTCAGCTAGCACAGGTTCCTTGTCCCCTACGCTTCACAGTTGTGACTGAATTTCTGGAACTCCTGCCTCAATCCCTTCAGCTTGTTCCCTCCTCCCCTCCTTCGAATCACGCCTGAAGACTTTCCTCTTCGACCATGCCTCGGTAACCCCACACCTCCTTTCCAGCTGGTCATTAAAAAAAACACTGAAGTTAAGCATTCTGAGACACTACCTGCCTGAAGGACACTAAATAAATAAGTTGTTGTTGTACCTAAATCCTGCTGCACCACTATTGGAGCTTTGAGCCCAATGTTTGATTCCAATGAAGATTAAAAAGTTCAAAGAATGGATTTCCAAATCTATTCAACCTACCCAAGGAATGAGCCACAATTATTTTAACCTTAAATATGTTGACAAATTACAGCTGCTTTCAGTAATTTGGCGACTATCACTGTTGGGAGTATTTAACAGCTTATATTGATCAGTCTACAAATCAAATGTATTTTGCCTAGGACTTACGTGAGTGTTGCCCATCTTGTCCAGTGACTAGTATCCTTTCCTGAAGCTCTGACAAGTAATTGTGGTGGGATTTTTTTTATACACTGAGATTTAAAACCGATGCAAACCGTTGCTGGGCGTGACTTTATTGCAATGGAAACGGGTGATAAAAGGTTCAATAGCAATATCTAACACAACAATGTAACATATTAACTTGACTGCAATTGGTGTGAGTGTACAGAGGGTAGGCATCAGATTATTCAGGCAGAATTTTTAAAGCAAAAATAACATTGTTTTACTCATAGGGCGGGGGAAATGCAATCATTACCCTGTACTTCAATTATTATCTCTAATTCAAGATCTTTGTCGTCATGTTTAAATCCTCCTGTGGCCTCGTCCCACCCTACCATTATGATCGCTTCTAACTCTACTACCTGATGACTTGCCCACTGATGGCATGTCAGTTGGGTGGTGTTCATGAGTGTTTCATGAACCCCACCAACCTGACATACCATCAGTGGGCAAGCTTTCAGCAATTCAGCCACTGCTCTCTGGTACTCCATCCCAGAGTCCATCCACCTTGCCCCACCCCCCCACCGAAAACCTTTAACTGTTTTGCTTTCAATTGTGATTTTGATCACCTTTTCCCTCTACCTTACTCAGCTTCCCCCAACCCCAGAGTGGACTCCCAGTCAGCTCTGTGAAGTACATCGAGATCTCCTCCCGCAATAAAAGCAATACATAAATGTGTTTGTTGTCTACTTGGTTTCAGTGTCGTCATTAAAATAAAACAAAATGTTTAAAGATATAAGAGACAATTAATGTAGAACACTATATAATATGTCCTGTTGACTGCACACAGTGCACTGTTATGCTGTTCTCTCTCTGAAATCCTGCAGTCCTACTACCTCACCCTGCCATTCAGGTATGATCCGTGTGCCCTGCCCCTTCACCCCAGCATAGCCTCCAGCCACCGTGGCCCCACTCTCTGGAACCCTCTCCCTAAATATCTCCACCTTGCACCATCCCTCTCTGCTTTCAAATCCCTTTTAAAAATCTACCTCATTTCCCTCTTCTTCTCTTCCCCATCTTCCACCCTGCGCAAGCTACCACTCTATCTCTGTAAAGATTTTTGAGACTTTTAACTGGGTGAAAGGCGCTATATAAGTGCAAGTTGTTTTTCTGTTAAGTCTCATCTTACAAAGCAAGTCATATCTATTTGCAAGAATCATAGTATGGCTTCAAGATTGATGATCCTTTTTACAATATTACCTGACTATTAAAAACAGTGAAACTGAATAACCTCATGCACTGTCAGGCAATTGTATGCAGTTATTCAATCACTGGCTTCAGATAATGAGCTTTAGTTTCTCAATTAGATTATTGCAATTTACTGATAGCCATTCAGTTTCTTTTAAATATAAGTGGGTGAAAAATGAGACATTCAATGTCATAAACATCAGAGTATAATACGTTCCAAAATTAAGTTTAGCTATTGACAAGTTTGGGAGTGACCACCACTGATTTTGGGCCCAATGGTTTGGTCTGAATTCTAATTTCCAAAAACAAATTGGAATCCCTCTTGGATCCACTTTAACATTCTTAAACCTTGAAAAGAAAATCTCAAAGGGGACCCCATCGAAGCACATAGATTCTAAATGAGATCAAAAAAGGAAACCTAGAACAATAGTTCGAGATACATCAAGGCAGGAGGGCAAGGGTTTGGGGTTGCAAAGGGCAATTTCAGCACAGATACCAGGATTTATTTCTTTACACAGGGTAGAATTGATGACAGAAATGGGGTACCAGGATAAGTGTTTGAGGCGCAGATGGCAGACTCATTTAAGAAACAACTTAATGCTGCAATGGGGTGATGATTGGATGATGGGATCTAGAAGAATGAGGCCAAATAGAACAAAGAACATTCGACCAAACCTCTCTTGCTTCAGATGATGAATCCCAAGTTAGCAAAGTCTGGAAACATTGGACTTGCTTGTTTCTTTTCAAACGTTATCAACTTGTGTGCCGACTTGGCTGGTATTCTTTTGTCTCTGATTCAGATGCTGGTATTTTCAAGACCCACGTTGGGACTTTGAACTTACAATCCAGGCTGTGGGAACATTGAGTTGTTGGAGGTGTCATTCTTTAGATGAGACATTAAATGAAAGGTCGCATCGGCCTGTTCGGATGGATGTTACAAATTCAGTGATATTATTTGAAAAGAAAAGAGAGTTTCTCTGTTTCACCGGATACCTGAGATAAGCCAATATCATAAGAACATAAGAACATAAGAATTAGGAGCAGGAGTAGGCCATTCGGCCCTTCATGCCTGCTCTGCCATTCAATAAGATCATGGCTGATCTTCTCACCTAACTCTGATTACCTGCCCTATCCCCATATCCCCTAATCCCTCTATTTTTCAAGAATCTATCAGTCTCAGCCTTGAAAATGTTCAAGGACTGAGCATCTATAGCCTTCTGGGATAGTGAATTCCATAATTTCACTACCCTCTGAGTGAAGAAATGTTTCCTCAACTCTGTTCTAAGAGGCTGACCCTTAATTTTAAGACTGTGACCCCTGGTTATAGATTCTCCTACCAGGGGAAACAGTCCCTCTGTGTCTACTTTATCCAGCCCTTTAAGAATCTTATAAGTTTCAATAAGATCCCCCCTAATTCTTCTGTACTCTAGAGAATACAGCCCTAGTTTATTCAGCATAGAACCATGAAAATCTACAGCACAGAAGAAAGCCATTCAACCTCTTGTGTTTGTTTGTGCTGACTTTTTGAACATGTAATCCATTCAGTCCCATTTACCTGGGATAAGAGTTTTTTCTCCCAGGGTGCTGGCCAACAATACCCCTAGATAAAATTGATTATTCACTTCATAGCTATTTGTGGGACATTGCTGTGCACAAAATGACTGCCGCATTTGCCTACAGAAAATACACAGTCACTTCACTTTACAGCAAATCCTATGAAGGGCTTTGAGACATCCTCCTGATGTGTAAGGAACTATATCAAATGCAATGTTTATTATTTTCCCCAAATCCCTGTATATCACTCCTTTTAGGTATCTATCTAATTCCCCCTCGAAAGCTAATATTGATTCTGCCTCAATCATTGTCCCCAGCAGGGCTTTCTACATCCTAACAACTCTGTCTAAAAAAATCCTCCCAATCTCCTCCTTTGAAAATTATCTCAATTTATTTTGATTTTTTCTTAATTATTTGGATTTCAAGAACCTCACAATGGTGTAAAACTCACTTAATTTCCTAGCAGCTCCCTACCTCTATGACCTGCTTACATCTCACTCCACTACCCTGTTGTTTCTCAACAGATTTAATGTCACAATTATCACACATAATCTGGTTTGAAACATCACATTTTTCGCTCTTTATTTCAATAGTATTTAAACAGAAGAAAGCCATTCAACCCCTTGTGTTTTTTTGTGCTGACTTTTTGAAAGACTAATCAATTCAGTCCCATTTGCCTGGGATAAGAGGTTTTTCTCCCAGGGTGCTGGCCAGGGAATTAAAGAGCTCATTAACTATGTAAGTGCACATTGAGGTTAGGGTGAACCTCTTTTTCTATATTTCTTTTTATTTTATATGCTCGTAGCATAGAGCCCAGTGATGGAGCAGAGCCAGAAACTCCTTGATGGCCTGGATGCTTTGCGTAATGTGCAGTAACACCCTGTGTCTTCTCCTCAGAGAAACAATGCTGTCACTCTGGTGTAATATTTGCGTAATGTGTACTTCACTTCCTCTTTGGAGGCTTCTCGGGGACAGATTGCTGAAATAATAATCAGCGTGCAATTGGGTGTGAGTGTACTTCTGCACTATGCTAAATATATTTTGTTTTAATGAGGGCAAATATTTTTATTGCAAGCAATTTTAAACAGCACCACTCCTTCCAGTTGATAGACTTAACCATTAGACTCTCATAACAGGATAATATTCTACTAGGGTCAAGGGAGTTGCCAAAGGCATGCATGCAACACCCACTTTATCTGTGAGCCATAGAAAACTAGCAAGGAACAATTCATTATCTGCATATTTGTCATACATATAAAAGGACGGGGAATTCCTAGGTTTACTGGTACTGCTTTTTTCAATTAAGAGTTCTCATTCTAATGTTAGACAGTCCAGGTAGTTCAATTTGCCGACCACGAAACTTGGAACTAATAGGTTCTGTGCTTGAAGCTGATGCATGACCTCAGCCCTTTACACTTTGAGGTTGATAAAATGAGCACCACTTCCAAAATGCTTCTCCCATGGAAGGGTGGGGTTACCATGGGAATGAGTTGAAATAGAGGAGATTTACCAAAGTCAGGCACCTCTGACATCTCTGCTGCTTTAAAGACCAGCTTGTGAGGTGAAAAAATTACGGGATTCGCTTGTTTTTTGACATTTGATTGGTTGGTTTTGCTAGCGTTTCATCCACAAATACAATCAATCCACTTTACCATATTCAAATCTTGTGAAGCGAGTGACCAAACCACCAAGGCTCAAACTTGAGTACTGGAGGCCAACCAACTCCGTGAAACCGCACCCCAGCAATTGGGCAATCCAGGGCAGTATACACCAGCAAGTGGACAATTGAGGGCAGAACACCCCAGCAAGTAGACAAGTGGAGCTGGTTCGGGAAGCGGAGAGCCATATTCTAATGGGAAGAAAATTAGAAAAATAATTGGACATAAACTTAGACATTAAAAAAGGTCATTCATTTCATAACTATTTGTGCGACAATGACTATGCAAATTGCTGCCGCATTCAACTATCAATACAGGCATCCCATCTGTGAAGCACTTTGAGGCATTTTCACATAAGGTACTATATCAAATGCAGTTATTATTGTGTGACACTCACTACCCAGTTCACACATGAAGAATTGCCACTAAGGTGAGGTGCTGGAGAGCTATCATTTACTGTGGTCATGTATCCAAGTCTGAGTCACCTCTTTTAAACAGGAGACAAGAGGCCAGGGAAAGGGATCATAATCATGTTTGTTTCTATTTACTGGTTGTTTATCAGTTTAATTTGATATGACTAAGATGCAAATAGATTGATTCCATTGTGGCTAAGATCATTTTCCATAGTCATATGCAGTGACTATTCAAGGTATTAAACTCAATTTAATTTGAAAAAAAATGGTATAATACGCTATTGACAAGTAATGGAAAGATTGATACTTTTAACAATTAGTATATAAGTTTCGATAGCTGAGTTTTTCTGATGATTGATTTCCTCAAATGCAGTGGCACATATTTATCTTTACATGTTCATTACCTTACTACTCCTGTATGATAAATTGGGTCTTGCCTTGGCAATTATAGGAAAGAGCAGTTGTTTTGAATGTGAAAGCAAGTGTGCTTTGATGGTCATTTGCAAGAGAGAAAGAACATCTGGCACCCAGGGTCCCTGCTGAAGTGCTCTGTTTATTTGAGGTAGTTGTAAGGGGGTTAAAATAGCTGTATTCAAAGACAGATAAGTGTGTGTGTGGTGGTGGGGGGGGGGGGGGGGGGGGGGGGGGCGCCAGGGGCGGTGGGGGCACGGCAGAAGGGAAGGAGAGTGTGTGTACCAGACGTTAGAGGGAGGTGTAACAGAAGGCTCAACCATCAATGATAGTGTGAAGTGGGGGGTAAGCATTACAGAAACAAATTAGCTCAGTGGAGGGATGAGCAGAGGAATTGGAGAAGGAGTAGATCAACAACAACTTGCATTTATATAGCGCCCTTCACGCTGGAAGGGGTGAAAGGGAAGAGGACTGGGTGTTTGGCGTACGCCTAAATTGATGGACATGCTGAGGGAAGGCCACATGCATGAAAGAAACAAGATCAGAAGAACAACTTAACTTGTCGATGAAGGCCTTCAAGGTCAGAAGTCCAGTTAGCTACAAAGATTTCAATAATGCGTCCATTGTTCAAGGATCATTAAAGTTTGCTGTAACTAAGGATGAAATTGATTTGTGGCATTGTTGATAGAGGTTAACCAGAAACTGAATCAAAGGATCCTTCTTGTGTAGGGGGGGCAAAAGGATGGAGGAGTGACTTTGATTTATGTGATGAGTGTAATTTAAAAAAAGTTATATTTTCTGAAAAAATTTGGCTTCTTGGAAAGTTATTTAAGGTTATATGTATGTGATTTCAATGCTATCAGACAAAGTAAATGTTTATGTGCATGTTAATGAATGATTGTGACTTTGATATCTATACTTGGGTGTCCTATTATTGATACATGGTACAGTATTTAAGGAAGTGTAAAAAAAACTTGAGTACTGTGATTCTCAACTAAGTTACATCTGTTACCTTTTCAAGGATCATTTCAAGACCCTTGATCTTCGACTGCACCTTCAGTCACCTTCCAACCCCCCCCCCCCCACCCTCTCCCTGCCCTCCATCCCAAAGGCCAAATCGGGTCCAGATCCTTGACTGTCCAGCGCCTTGAGACATCTTCCCGACGTGAAAGGCGGTATACAAATGTAATTTGATGACGTTGTTGACTTTCTTAATTAAATAAATTAAATTCCTAAGATTATTATTCTTATTAATTAATAGATTAGATTACTAAAATTATTAATCTTATTAATTAATAGATTATGTATTCATAGATAATGTTATCTATTAGTTTTATTTTAACAGATAGAAAGATTATTTTGTATCTTTCAAAATAAAATATACATTTACTAATGGAGAATCATTGAATCATTTAAATACAGATAATAAAAAAAACAATTCTTGCATTTGATATAGTGCCTTATCATGTCGTCAAGATGTCTCAAAGCCCTTCACAGGATTTACTATAAAGTGGAATGACTTTGTATTTTGTGGGCGATATGCTCGGACACTAGGAGAAACTTCCTTTCTCTTTTTGAATAGTGCCATGGGATCTCAAAGCACTTCACAGAATTTACTGTGAAGTATATTGTAAGTGAATGCAAAACCAATTCTGTGAATAGCAATGTCCCACAAACAGCCATAAAGTGAATGACCAATTAATTTATCTGAGGATTTTAGAGCTTCAGATATTTCCCTTACATGGTGCTGCCTTAACAAAAGTTCAAGCTGATCCTGAAACAAATTTTCACAAACAATAAAATTATGATGAGTTTTATCTCCCACATATAAGAAAATCCAATGAAATGCCAGAGATTACACTTGTGCATTCAATTGTAGGCTTTGTTTAACTTTAATTTGATGACTGCCCATTGTGGCCTTAATAAAAAAAGGAATAAGTTTGTTTGATCTGAGGAAGCTGACAACCGCAATGTGTTTGTAATGTGTGGCTGCCTTCTATGAAATAGAGAACAAAAGAGCAAAGTACAAGAGCTGGTTTCAGCTCCCAATGCAGACTGAAACTAATAAATGTTTCTCAGATTGATAAATAAAACTGTTTTCTGCTTTTGTTCTGTAGTTAATTGATACCATGAACTCTTCCAAGAGTTGATCTATAAAATGAAACACCACTGCAAGCAGTTTGTAAAACAGTGTCTGTACACTTAACCTATTTTATGAGCTCTCAATGCATGATGAAATGTTTGTGTCGCTGACCTATATACTGTAATTAGATTCACAAGATCACCAGAGGTTCAGATGCTCATTTGTTCTCATCCTTCCAGAATATGAAATGTACCACCTTCCCAGCTGCATTGAGCTCTTTACCCAGCGTCCTTGCCTCCACCACCTTTCCTGGTAACTTGTCCCAATCATTACTTATCTTCTGTGTAACAAAATACTTTCCTGTGGTCTTGTCCCCAAATTGCCCTTCACAACCCTGAACTTCTACTCTATTTATTCCCCAGAGGATCAAATGCAAGATCCTCAGCCTCTCAGCCCCGAGGCTCTGGAACTCCATTCCCCAGTGCCTTCGCCTTGCTTCCCCCTTTTTCCTCCTTCAAGGCCGGTCTCAAGACCTTTCTCTTCGACCGTGCCTTCAGCTCCCCTCTCGACTCTCTACCCCCTCCTCGCTCCCTCCCTTCCCTCCCCTCACCCTGACCATTTCCCCCACTGCTCGGGTCCCGACCCAACTGTCCAGCACCTTGGGACGTCCTCCCAACGTGATGCAATCTTGTTCTTGTTGTATTTGTCCTGTTGCTTGGCTTTCATGATACTGTATGCAATCCATATCCGGGGTAATAATCCCTCAATCCACAAGATCCAGTTTGAAACTTTAGGCAAGTCTCCTTACTGCACACACCGCTGTTTACCGAGCAGTAAGTAGGAACCCAGTTGTTAGTTATTGGCGGATCGCTTTCCCGGGGTAATAATAATCCCTTCCAAAATAAAATAATACGTTGGTCACTCAATCCACGACTGTTTGTGGGGACACGGCCGTGCACAGTTGGCTGCCGCGTTTCGCCCACCAAATACACAGTCACTACACTTTGCAGTATAATTGTGTGAAGCGGTTTGAGACGTCTCGGAGCCGCGATCGGGCGCGATATCAAATGCAAGGATTATGGTTATTGTGGAATGTCAGCGCAGGTCGCTGGGGGACGACCATCTAAATGACACAGTTTATCATAAACTATCACATATCTCCTTTGTAATGAACCATTTACAGGTTGTCCCATTGGATCAGGGAAGCCCCGCCCCCAACCCCTCCCCCATTGGTGCTGAGGTAAGCGGGTGACGCAATGACGTTGCGTGTTGCGCGTCGACGCCGCGCGGACGTCCAATGACGCCGAGTCACGTGATGTCGGCGGGGGTCATGTGACGCCGCGGGGTGACGCGCCGCCGCTCTCACAGCCGCTGCCATGAACATTGACGTGGAGTTTCACATCCGACAGAATTATCCCTGGTCTAAACTGCCGGGCAGCGTGAGGCAGGTCAGTGCTCCACCACCACCACCACCACCACCCCCGGCACTGCTCCACACCGGAGCGTCCTCACTCTGGGGAGGCGTCTCAGGCCTGCGCCACTGTGCGAGAGAGAGACTGAGAGGGAGGGGGGAGAGGGAGGGGGGAGGGAGGGGGGGGGGGGGGGAGGGGGGAGAGAGTGGGGGGGGAGAGTGTGGGGGGGGAGAGAGTGGGAGGGGGGAGAGTGGGGGGGGAGAGTGTGGGGGGGGGAGAGAGTGGGAGGGGGGAGAGTGGGGGGGGGAGTGGGGGGGGGGAGAGTGGGGGGGGAGAGAGTGGGGGGGGAGTGTGGGGGGGGGAGAGCACGGGAGAGAGTGGGGGGTGGGGAGTGCGCGAGAGAGAGTGGGGGGTGGGGAGTGCGCGAGAGAGAGTGGGGGGTGGGGAGTGCGCGAGAGAGAGTGGGGGGTGGGGAGTGCGCGAGAGAGAGTGGGGGGTGGGGAGTGCGCGAGAGAGAGGGGGGTGGGGAGTGCGCGAGAGAGAGTGGGGGGTGGGGAGTGCGCGAGAGAGAGGGGGGGTGGGGAGAGCGTGAGACAGAGAGTGGGGGGTGGGGAGAGCGCAAGAGAGAGTGGGGGGGAGGGAGTGCGAGAGAGGGAGAGTGGGGGGCAGAGAGAGAGTGGGGGGAGAGGGAGAGGGCGGGGTAGAGAGCGCGAGAGGGAGAATGGGGTGTAGAGAGCGTGGGAGAGGGAGAGTGGGAGGTAGAGAGAGCGAGAGAGGGAGAGTGGGGGGTAGAGAGTGGGAGAATGGGGGTAGAGGGAGGGAGAGAGTGGGGGATAGAGGGAGGGAGAGAGTGGGGGATGGAGGGGGAGAGAGAGCATGAGGAATAGAGCGAGGAAGCAAGGCCTGGCTGAAGAGAGTGAGCGAGTTCCTGGGTAAAGTGAGCAACTGAGACTTTTGGTAAAGAGAGAATGAGTGAGCGAGATCCCGGGTAAAGGGAGAGTGAGTGAGTGAGATCCTGGGCAAAGAGAGAGTGAGTGAGTGATATCCTGGGTAAAGAGAGAGTGAGTGAGTGATATCCTGGGCAAAGAGAGATTGAGTGAGCGAGATCCTGGATAGAGTGAGTGAGACTCTGAAATGCTGTACACTGTCCAGCGCCTTGGGACGTCCTCCCGATGTGAAAGGCGCTATACAAATGTAATCTTGTTGTTGAGACAATGTGTAAAGAGGGATTGAGTGAGCAAGATCCCAGGTAAAGAGAGAGTGAGTGAGTGAGCTCCCGGTTAAAGAGAGAGAAAGTGAATGAGTAAGATTCCAGGAAAAGAGAGTGAGTGAGACAACTACTTGCATTTATATAGCAACCTTCACGCCGGACGGTGTCTCGGATCACTTACCGGAGATCCCGGGTAAAGAGAGAGTAAGCGAGACCCTAGGTAAAGGGAGGGTGAGAGAGAGGTCAAAAACTGTGACCTATAGCACTCGTCCTCCCTCCCTGGCAAGTTCCTGCATGTATTAAACACTGATAAGTAATTAATGGGACAATTCTATAGACGAGCGCAGTACTTTATAGTGCACTCGGGGACAACAGTTTTGGGGATCTTGTCTTTCCCTTTAATCAGTTACATGGTTAATAAATACCAATGATGCTACTCTGGTAAATAGAAAATTTTAGGATAAATAAATGGAGCAGAAATAAGTATTTTGTACGTGACATTCAGTCAACGATTTTTAGCTAACACGTGTAAGCTACTTTATTTGCAAAATGAACCTTATCTTGACAAGTCAGCCTCTTTGGTTTTGGTATCTTTGCTGCTGCTCGATTCAAATATGAAATACTACCCTTTTCCTAGCTCGATAATGTGTGTCTTCAGTAAGAAAGATTCATTGATAAATGGCAGCGCAGTGTATCAGAGAGTTTAGGGCTGCATATTTTTCATCATCTTGTATTTGGTTAATTGGTGAACAATGTTGGATGAGAACACGTCGGCTCATGAAACGCAGTTACACGTTTGGTTGCTGTCAGCGATGGGGTAGGTTATAGGCTACATTTGAAATGTTTGGTGCATACATCCTAAAATGCCGGTGTTTCTCGCCCCCACCCCCACCATTAAATTCTGTGAAACTCTGATAACTTGTTGCCCCAATGGGTCAAACAACTACTTATCAAAGTTGACCAGTTATCCAAAGGACAGTATCTTTAAAGTACAAAGTATTTGAATAGCCAGGATATTGAATGAGTGACGAGTTATGCAGAATTAACTCTTTATCCCAGGGGCTAGTTATCAGAGTTTAACTGTACAACAACTTGCAGTTATATAGCCCCTTACAAATGGGATAGCATCTTTGAGCACTTAAATACAACAACAATAAAATTACATTTATATAATGCCTTTTGCGTCGGGAGGATGTCCCAAGGTGCTGGACAACCAGTGTTTCATACCCATGCTGGGGAAATGTGGAGGGCAGAGGGGGTAGGAGGGTGATCGAAGGCACGGTTGAAGAGGAGGGTTTTGAGATGGGTCTTGAAGGAAGTGAGGGAGGGGGCGAGGCGGAAGGAATGCGGGATGCAGTTCCAGAGGGTGGGGATAAAGTGGCTGAAGGCTGCACTCGCCACTCATGGGGTGGGCGAGGCGGGGGATGTCAAACAGGCTAGAGCCCGCTGAGCGGAAGGAGCAGGCAGGTTGCTAGGGGGTTAGAAGGTTGCAGAGTTAAGGGGGAGCAAGATCATGGAGGACTTCGAAGGTGAAGACCAGGATCTTGAACTGTATCCTCTGTGATGGGAAGCCAGTTGAGTCGGGCGGTTGGGGGTGATAGGGTCACGGAGCCTGGTGCGGGAGAGGACACGGCTGCAGAGTTCTGGATGATCTGCAGCTTATGGAGGGAGGAATTGGGGAAGCCGACAAGCAGGGAGTTTGCAGTCAAGCCAGTATGTTATGAATGAGTGCATGAGGGCTTCGGCGGCCTGCGGTGTGAGACAGTGATGGAGCCGGATGATGTTGCAGGGGTGGGGGAAGGCAGAGCGGGTCATGGCGTTGATGTGGGTTAGAAAGGATAGTTGAGGGTCAGACATAACATTCCAGTTATATGAACAATATGCTTTTGACAGAGATGCTGGTATGAGTGTTTCTGTAATAGTTTGATGGTTTAGTGGACTCCCTGGAATGATTTGAAGTACTGTATTAATAATTTTGTTCAGACATTTAGATGATATGGACAATGAGAGCAAAGCTGCTTGCTGAAGTGCTGTCAGTGATTGTATTGTTGACAGTGTATTTTTGTAACTGCCATTGTACAGTAATACCATGAGTTTTTTAACTTCTGAAATCAGTTGTTGACATCAGATTTCTTGTATTATTGTCTGTGATCACTTCAGCAGAATAACAACTGTGAAATAGTGTTGTGAAATCCTAGTCACACAAATGTTCTAAGTGCAGAACCTAACAGCTTGAAATTACCAAATGCTGAAATCCTTTGATTTCACACTGCCTTGAAATCCTTTTATGTATCTGATTTTCATGAATCCCACCATGGAAGCTGTAGGATGGACTTATAGAGCTTTATATTTTCAGTCATCACAACAGGTGTTCATATACAATGAACCCAGGTGCCTTCCTTGCAATGCGAGTGCTCTATGCAATGCGAGGCCTAGCTCTCCGACCTCCTAACCCCTACCATCCTGTTCGCTCCCTCCGCTCAGCGGGCTCTGGCCGGCTTCACATCCCCTGCCTTGCTTACCCCATTATCGGCTGGTGGGCCTTCCGCCGCTCTGCACCCAACCTCTGGAACTCCATCCCTCAGTCTCTCTGTCTCGCCCCCTCCCTCGCCACCTTCAAGATCCACCTCAAGACCCTCTTCAAAGCCCTCCTCTTTGACCGTGCATGTGTGACAGGTCTTGAAGGAGGCAAGGGAGGGGCTGAGGTGGACGGTCACATGGTAGGTTACATGGTAAGAAATTGAGAATAATGGATATCTGTCAGAGATCATTGGTTTGTATTTTTTGCCTGAACCACACAGGTTCCTGGAATTCAGTCTTGGCACTTTGTTTCACATAAACAGATTTTGTGCAATTAATAATTATCTGCACACTTGAAACCAGATTACACCTTGTACTCCTTTCCAGTTTATCTGATTTTTTTTTTAAGGATGGTGAACTGGTGTCAATCTTTGTTGCCCAGTGATGATCGAGAACCGAAATTTGTTCTGTAACTCAGTAGCAGCCACACAGTGAAGGGGAGTGAGTGTCTGTTCTAAATAGATGAGGATGCTAATCCTGTTCAATAGCACATGACTTTTCTGACTAAGAAAGTGATTGAAGTGAACATCAGGTCAGATTTGGGCTCGATCTTTTAGCACTTTATTTGAGGTTTCTCTTAACAGGTAGTTTACATAAGAAAGTAATGTTGGTGCAATTTCCACACCATTCTTTAAGATTTAAATATACTGTAGATGAGATTACCCAGTTCAACATGTACGAGGAGTTGCACCTGAAACAGATTGGTGATACACCAGGCAAGTAACTTGAAAAGCTTTAAAAGAAAAGCTACATCCTTATTTATTGTTTATAATGCATCTATCTGGTAGTGAGATTAAGACAGAAATTCAATCCCAGGTCTGCTGATTGTCCACCACGTGATCTCTGTTATCGTGTTCTGCAATATTGTCAGGACTGCTGTATTGAGTTACCATCCTGATACTCCTTGCTTCTCATCAGTTACTCTTCATTTTATAATTAACCAGCCTTTCAGCTGATTGATTCTGAATTTACAGTAACTATATATTTTTTGTGGCTGTATATAATGTAGATATGCTCTACCATGTTCTGTCAACTAATGTAAAGATAAGAAATTGCTAATTTTTTTTGAATTGCACATTGTTTAGTGCAGAATTATCTTATACAAAAACGGATTCTCCACAATTTTTAATTTCTGTCAGCTTGATTTCAAGATTTCAGATAGTGAGCTTTAATTTTACATTTCATTGTACAGGTCAGTTATATGTTGTGCTGATGGACATGGTTTTTGAATGGCATCTTAAGCCATAAAGCATCAAGGTTGCAGATTGGCACCTCCAGCCATGTAGCTCACCCACAAGCACTCTGGAACGCTACTACGCATGAAGGGCGCTATTTAAATGCAAGTTGTTGTCGATTACATAAAAGTGTCAGACTAGACTATGTGAATCCACTCCTGACTTGCGACTTTATGACTCTGAGGTGAGAGTGCTACCAACTGAGCCAGACGAACACCTAACAATATTAACCAACGTGAACAGAAACGTTGGCTGGTTGGATGCACCTTTCCTCTCATGGAAAGTTAAAAGGATAGAGAAGGGGAATGTAGCATGGAAGAATTGTTGTTGTATTGTGTAGAAAAGCACTCTTCATTGGTGTACCTCTGCCTGCAATATTAGGAATTACCTCCACTTTGAAATCTGGTGTAATTACAGCCAATCAGGTCCAATTCAGGGAAGATATAGGCTTCATTAAAGAAATCTTAACAGACCACCAGTGCTAACTATGTTGCACATGTTTTTTTACAGAGTCTTGGGAACTCGCAGCGCGAGTACGAAAAACACGTCCTCCTTTACAGTATCCGCAACCAGCTGCGGTACAGAAATAATTTGGGTAAGCAGAAGAACATTTTCCACACAAAAGGTCTGATGTGCTTCTTACATCAGTTATCAATCTGGAGGGAGAAAAAAATACTTGCTTTATGTGGGTTCTGCCAGCAGTTGTGATAGTTGCATCGTGTCTGTGATTCTCCTCGTGGCTCTAGAACCTAAAAGTATTGACTTGTTTCTGATAGGGAGGTTATGGTAATATCCCTTTTCTATCTCCCGGCCCATCACACTCAAAACACATTCAATTTTAAGTTGTGAAGTTGAATTCTTTTTAAAGATTACCTCATGTATTGTACTTGAAAATGCTTTATGGTTGCTTTTTGGCTGCAGCAGATAGAATCTGACTGTTTTACAATACAATTTCTGCTATCTTTGCAAACATAAGTACATTGCATTTCTGACTGTTTTCCTGCTTTTTGTTTTAAAGTGAGATATGTTAAGAAAGATGAGCGCAAGTACTATGAAGAGCTGCTTAAATACAGCAGGGAGCACCTCATGCTGTATCCATTTCATTTATCGGATATTATGGTCAAGGGACTACGCGTTACACCCTTTTCTTACTACATAGGAATTATGGAGGTGAGTAAATATTCACTAGCTTTCATGCTCAGCAATATGTTTGTGTGTTTAAATTTGATCCTGTTCACCCAAGTTAGGGGTCGGTAAGGTTCCTCTTGCAGCCATTTTAATGCGATACGGAATCTAGCTGCAATTGGGAAGAAGTTTGTTCAGAAGTTTGTCCTGTTTGTGTTGATAAAGAAAGCTGTAAGGCAGGCCCAGGAGGACAACAACAATAACAGCATATGGCTCTTAAAGTTGATTCAGTGGGGATAGGGAGCCAGTGGAGCTTGATGAGGATAGGGTGTTGCTCATCGAGCCTGTTAAAGGAGATTATGTGGACTATGGACCTACAGACCATCCAATATGTTCAGTGGAGAAAATGAAACTAGTGTCAACAACTACAGATAATTAGATTTTATATTCTGCTATGAGTAAATACTGCCACAGAAAGTGCTAATTGATTGAAAACCATTTCATTGATTGAACGCAAGGAAGTCATTCCATCTGAACAAATTGGTGATTAGGAGTTATTGAAAGTGCAAAAATCCCATGAATTTGAAAGGATTAAAAACAATTAAAACAAAGCATTAAAACAATATTGAATGTAATTTCAAACTATGGTGTATGTGCTCAGTTGGTGGTTTGAGCTGTGCTCTTGTTTAATAATGTAACCAGAACCCGCAGTTAGTCTGGTAATCCCTTTTAGGTTTCCATTGTGGAGCCCTGAAATGGTCAGTGTTCTGACATTGTATTGGCGTAACTTCAGTTATTTCTTTCAGTGACACTTTGCAGCATATATTCAAATTGCTTATGCACAGGTGTGTTGTTGTTCCCTTTAAAGTGTTCCTGTCCAATTATCATGGTCTTGATTAAAGGAGCTGCATAACCATTTGTGTTATTAATGCAGAGAGGCTGGTACCTGTCAGATGGAAGATTTTCCATGGAAACTGAATGCAGAAATTGGTTATAACCACAATCCTATAATAGGATTAGGTTCTCTACACAGTGCTATAAATTTTCCGCAGATGAAAAACAAAATACCAAAGCAGCACAATGTTTCAGTGCCGGCACATGGTTATGGGAACAGGGATTGTGCCTTTTCCCTCCCACTAGCCAGTTAGTTTACAACTTGGTGAAAGAATGTAAATTTAAATAGGTTTGTAGCATTCTATACATTGACTGTATATTTGTGGGCGAACGCGGCAGCCAATTGCGCACAGCAATGTCCCACAAACACTCGTACATTGAAAATAACCAATTTATTATTGTTTTTGGTTTTGGAGGGAATATTATTAGGCGTGTGGAGTAAGGAAACTTGCCCAAGGTTTCGCCCTGCCTGGAATTGAACTCAGGTCTCTCGCTTGCAAAGCGAGTGCTCTAACAACTGAGCTACAGGACTCCAGAAGAATGATTTATTCTGCTTATCTGCCCACCACCTTTCACTATTGTTGGATATAAACCTTACAAAACCCTTCTGGTAACCTAATATTTGAAATTAGCTTGGTTCAGAAAGTTCTTCAGAAAGTGCAGAGTCTGAAATTATCAAGTAAGGTAGAGGATCAAGTTTTACTATGAGCTGTAGTTATTTATAACAATTGTCTTTTCCTTTTTATGTAGGACATAATGAACAGTGAAAAAAGTTATGATTCTTTGCCCAATTTCACAGCAGCTGATTGTAAGTCTCTCTGTGCTGAGTGTGTTGTGCTTGATTGTTTGACTCCAACAATTGTTTGTAACCCCAACCTCAGAGCAGCACCTTCTGATACTGTATAAGTCTCGGGTTTCTGTGATGTATATTTCTACTTTCCACTTGCATTCTTTCTAAACTGCAATATAATTGTTGCCCCCAATCAAGTTTAAGATAGGATTATATTGTGGCTTGCTTTGCTGTTGATGTGTGGATAGCGAAATTTTATTTTTTTCTGTGTAGAAGAGAGATATAGCTTGGAAAAATAAGTTAAACTATTGCAATATGCCACATGGAATATGTTTTTTTCCAGCTTTGTTAATGCATTATCTAAAAACTTGTTTCTTCTGTAGAATATGCTCTGGAGCATCATGGCAATATTATTAATGAATTGATTTATCAAATTGGTCTTGAATGTTTCTTCCTTAAGGACATAATTCAAAGCTTTGATGATTATGCTGAAATGCCAATTGTTCTGTATTGAAAACCAGACATTTTCTGTATAGCTGGAGAATAAACTTACAAGGTTTACATATGAATACAACTGAAACTGTACAATTGCATTCTGATCTCAAATTCTTTTATAGGTCTAAGGCTCCTGGGAATAGGAAGAAACCAGTATATTGACCTCATGAACCAATGTAGATCATCAAAAGTGAGTTGGCTGTATTCTCTTTAAGCTCATTCTTACAATTTATTTGTTATCATCAAAATGAAGGATTTCAATGCTGGAAAACCAGACTCAATTTTCTGGTTGAGGATTGAGGACAATTGAATAACTGTTTCTTATTACTGGAGGTATTCTGAAAGGATGAAATCAGGTGATAAACATGGCCTTCTTCATCAGAATCTCTCTTGTGATGTGATCTGATTGAGCCACAATGTCAAATGTTGCAGAAGTGCTCTTAGATATGATTCAAGGTACGCCATTGTGGGAGGAGCAGCAGGATCTTTGTTTTGTACCCAGTCCATGCTATACCAGATGTATAATCCATATTATGTCAGATGTAGCACTGTGAATCTTCTTTGGGATGTCCTCCCAACCTGAAAGACATTATATAAATGTAAATTGTATTGTATGTTGGAGTGCTTGATAATGAAATTAAGTGCTGAACCTGAGAAAGTATTCATTTTCCCAGTATTAAGCATTCCTCACCTAGATGAGCAGAAAATAAGCAGATAACTGGTAAACTGGTATATAACTTTGTAAAACTTAGTATGTGCAAATTCACTGCCGTGTTCGCTCACAAAACACAGTCACTCAACTTTTCAGTTTATCCTGTGAGGTGCTTTGGGAGGTCCTCCTGACGCTATACCAAATGTGATTTATTATTATACTGGAATTTCACTGAACATAGTTGTGACTTATGCTGTTCAAAGAAATGCAACATCCTTTCCAGTCTCAGTGAATATAAGAGAGAAATGTGAGTTCTACTAACTCACACCTAATCACTCTGAATCTGAGTTGAATCATGCGCCTACACAGAGCTCCACTCACCAATGGAGCTTTTTCATTTTAGTAACGAGCTGTTGTTTGAATTTCATGATGAAACCTTGAAATGGTACCATTCGCTTCAAACTCTCACCTCACACAGATTCATCTTGTATTTTTCATTTGCCTTTTTTCAATTTGCCACTGAAAGTGAAGTATGAATAGCCTAGCAGCTTGCTTGATGGTAATCTTTGTCACTGACAGGAAAACAATAGGTTCCACAGAGATATAAACTAAAAATATCACTTTTGTTTCAGAAATTTTTCAGGCGAAAAACAGCTCGTGACCTACTCCCAGTGAAGCCTGTGGAAATTACTATTGAGCCGTGGTGGGTAGTGCAGGCTGGCTTTATTACAGAGGATGACATTAAGGTAAAGGGGATATTTAGCAATCAAATATCTATAATAGGAATTACTGTGGGAAATTTAATTTATGAATTATTTCTGCTAAATTCATTGTCTGGAGCACTGAACCCCAAGTTCTAAATTCCACCAGGAATAGTCCCGGACCCAGCACTGACCAACTTGGGCTCCATACAGCAAATAGCTCTGTGGTGATGGTGGAGTGAAGCCCTTTCGTCCTATTATGTTCATTTCATTGTCAGATGTGGTTCATCTCCCAGTAATTTGTGGGGGGGGGAGGGATTGCTGAAGCTCGAGGCTTTGTTGTGAAATCTTTTGCTTTGCAATATTTTTAAATGCTAAGAATCTGCATTCAAGCAGAAAACAATGATCCTTTAAGAAAGCTGTTGATTTTCATACATTAACCCTTCATCATTTATTTGGATAACAAATCCCTACATTTTTCTATTGAAATTATATTTTAATGTTAAATCTATTATTTTAATCCTGGACCTTTGGATTTTGAAAGTAAAGTCACATATATAGAATATGGGTGCATAAATTTGGGAGAGAAGTTAACAGTAGAAGGCAGACCAATAACTAGACTGATTGTTTACATAGTTGTTTCTCTACTTGGATGAGACGTGCTTGTTGAAGGGTGTCTGCAACTGATTCCTTCTGACAACTGAATATCGTTACTTATTGATCAGTTTGTGACTGCTTTGCCTTTTAAACTTTGTTTTCCAATTAAACCTGAATTGAATTCATGCTCAGTTGGTAAAGCCACAGCGCTGTGTGATCCTGAACCATGCCAGCAAGGTTTCAGGTTCAGTCCTGGATCTTGTATGTGAGCTGAGCTGCAACTGCAGCATTTTCCTGCCCATGGGTCTGCCAGGAGTTGTCTGAAACTAAACCATGCAGACCAGAGTGGTCCCAGGTTCAATCCCCTGACTATTCATGCAGACCAGGAGGGTTCCAGGTTCGATCGCCTGTTTTTAAGGAAGCTAATTCCATCACAGTTGCAATAGTGACATTTTCATGCCTTGGGGTCATCCAGGGAATGTTGTCATGTGAAAGTCTGCTGGAGAGTGCACATTTGTGTAAGTCAGGAGAAGACTTGGCTACAATTAGTCTTCCTTAGTCAAATAACCCATCAATGCTCACTTTCTAGGGTTCCACACGGAAAATGGCAACATAGGTGAAATGAGGTTGCTAAGAGGATCTGGTGCTGATCTCCATTTTCAGGAGGGGGGAGGGAGAAGAGAAAGAACCTATTTGTGAGTTTGATTTGTTTTAATACCCGCTGGGTTATTACCTCTAGATCTGTTCGACACCAGAGAAGATCGCTATTGATAAAATCATTGATTTGGGGCCTCAGCTGTCTGGGCTTTTGGAACACAATGTGGTGCTCAGTGAGTATATACTATAACAGTGCATCTGTGTGAATGATGGGCATGAGCAGGAATCTTTCAGAAAGTGCAAATCTTTCGGGCTTTTTCCCGCCGATCCTGTAGCTAAAAATATTCAATTGCCCTCTGTTCTGTCTTCTTCACTTTCTCTCCTCAATTAGCTGAAATTGTTTTGTATTCACTTGTTTGCTATTCTCTAAGTATTTGCAATAATAATAATAATCCTTGCATTTGGTATAGCACTTTATTATGCTGTTGAGAGGTCTCAAAGCACTTCACAAGATATACTGTCAAGTGGAGTGACTGTGTGTTTTGTGGGTGAAACGCGGCACCCAATTGCTCACAGCAATGTCCCACAAGCAGTCATGGGTTGAGTGACCAAATTATTATTTTTTTTAATTTGAAGGGTTTATTACCCCCTGGAAAGTGATCCGCCAGTCGACTAACAATCGGGTTCAACAAGAGGACGTGGAGGGGGCTATATAAATCCAAGTTGTTGTTGTTATTGTGCTGTGAAATCTAGTTTGCCATCACATCAGTGTGCAGATGTTGGGTTGGGTCAGGTTGCAGAGTGTAACTCATTTTCGGATCAGTCTGATTTATAACCTCAGCAAAGCAGCTCTTAATTTACCGCTCACCAGCCATGCTCTTAGTGTTCTGTTCTTGCCTGGTTCCAATCCTACCTTTCCCATCGTCTGCACTTCGTGGCCACCAACGACTTCTCCTCTACCTCCCGCACTGTCTCCTCACTGTCTCTGCAATGTTGCCCACCTCTGCCACTGCCTCTCACTGCAGGCCGCCAAGACCCTGATTCACGCTTTCATTATGTCCTGGTTTGACTACGCCAACTCAGTGGCCTTCCCAACTCTTCCCTCCACAAACTGCAGATTATTCAGAATTCTGCAGCTCGGGTCCTCTCCCACACCAGGCCCCGGGAACCTATCACTCCTGTTCTTGCCCGGCTTCACTGGCTCCCCATTCCTCAGAGAATCGAGTACAAAACCCTGGTTCTTACCTTCAAGGCCCTGCACGGTCTTGCTCCCCCTATCTCTCCGACCTCATAACCCCATATCAGCCTGTCCACTCCCGAGTTCCTAATTGCTATCTAAATGCAATTTGTTGTTGTATCTCCCAGCTTATCTGATTATTCAAGTGGATGTTATATATAAATATATATGTAAATATTCTATGAAAGGTGGATATTTTTCCAGGTCATTTGGGACATTTGAGCGGACACCGGCCTTCCTCAGGTTCCCCGCACTTCCTCTGCCCCCACACTCTGGAACTCCATCCCGCAATCCCTCTGCCTCACTGCCTCTCTTGCCTCCTTCAAGTCCCGTCTGAAGACCTTCCTCTATCCTCTTTTCATGGAATATTTAATGTCCACCTGAATAATCAGACAAGCTGGGAGATACAACAACAAATTGCATATAGATAGTGCCTTTCACGTTGGGAGGAAATCTCAAGGCACTGGATAGTGAAAGGTTTGCACCAGAGCCAATGGTTGGAAACAACAGGGGTGGAGGGCAAAAGGGTGGGGGTGAGACAATGACCGAAAGCACGATCAAAGAGGAAGAATGACCTTGGAGGAAGATTTGTAAGTTTGCTATGAATTGAGATGTTCTGTACTGGATCAATTAGGAACTCGATTAAGACATGAGAATAGCATCCTTACATATAAACATTAGGTGTTTAGTTAGGATTCAGTTTAGGTAGGATTCACACATACTGAGCTCACCAGAGATGAAAGAATGTAAGCAGCATGACTGAATGCATACTGTCTTGGATACTTCATAGATTTATTGCTCCATATATTAATTAATTTTCAACAATATCCCCGAGATCCTATAATATAGTCATAAAAACAAGCCAGTCATTTTGTTAGTCTAGTTTGATAAATTCTTGAATTTTAGCTGACAAACAAAATGAAATCAAACCATGCTTTATCTGCTGTAAAACACACCTTTCATAGTAGGATATTTACGAAAGTGAGCTTTTTAAAATTGAAAGAAAGAACATGCATTTTTATACTGACATCATTTTGGAACTGTTTGGCTGAATGACCAATTAATTTGGGAGACTGGTGGCCATGACATCTGGAGAAATGCCCTTTTTTTCATGGAAAATTTTATGTCCACCTGAATAATCTGACAACCTGGGTGATATAAGATTTGAGAAGTTTGCTATGAATCGAGATACTTTTGTAAGGTTTGTAAGAGAATTCAGTTTCTTAAAAATATTGAGGGTTTTGTGTTGAGTAATGACAACCTCTAACAGAGTATCTTTTAATACAGTCTCTCCATGCTGCTTGAATTAAATAATCTTCTATCCAATCATGTGAACCACTGTGCTAAACCATGCATTTTTTTGTCCATTCTATCGCAGGTTTGTATAATAAAGGTTTTGTTTACCTTGATGTGCCGATATCTGATGACAGCTGCATAGCAGGTGAGCAGGTATTCTTCTTTCAATTTTCTCTCCTCTACTCCTGGAGGCCTTGAAATTAGTTTATTTTCCGTTAGGTTCTGTGGGTATCAGTTACTCTCGTATTAGTACTTGGCATATTAGCACCATATGTACTAGAAAGTCTTTTCTGATGGTCTTTCCTTGCACCATATCTCCCATATTTAGTTCCACCATTGGAGGGATTTGTGATGAATCGATTGCAAGGTGATTATTTTGAAACTCTTCTCTACAAGATTTTTGTCTCTATTGATGAACATACGAATGTTGCAGAGGTAGGGAGAAGAGTCCGATTTTCTAGTATTTTCTTAAAAAAAACTTCATTCCCATCCCCACATTTCCTGACATTCCTTTGCCCTTCTCCCCCCTTCCCCCATCATGCAAACACCTCCGCGCATGTCTCCTCCGCATCGCCCTCCAAGACAACAGTTCCCTGGCCAACAAAGTCTTCCCCATATCTATAATCTCATTGTGGATGAAACACCAACATCAATACCACTTCATGATGTATTAAGCTTTGAACAGTTGAATTCTATGTGTTACTGTGATTGCAACTTTTTTTAATATTTTATATTCTAGTTGGCAAACGTGCTTGAAATAGATCTATCACTTGTAAAGGTATGTGAAATCTAAGATTTGAGAACAGATACGTTGGGGATATCTAACATCTCTATAAAGTTGTCAATTTGATTGAGGGCTAACCTGATGGAAGTTTTTAAAAATTATAAGGGGTTTTGATAGTCAATAAGGAGTAATTGCTTCCATTGGTTGGTGAGTTATTGATGAGAGAACATCAATTTAAGATAATTAGCAAATGGGGTGGAGGGGGGTGGTTATGAGAATTTTTTTCACAGATACAGAAGCTAGGATATGGTACCTTTTTTGGTTATGTGATTGTAAATCTAGATGGGGGTTATTACCTTTGATTTAATGCAATAAAATGCTTTACTATCTTTTCATTTTTGGTAAAAATATCAAAAACTATTATAGGCAACTGTGGCGTATTGGTTTCCAAATAAAGACAGTACATCTAAATTACACTTTAATGCAGTATTCTGCATGCCTTTATTGCAAATAAAGTTGGATTCTATTATAACCCTAGCATGTTTATTGCAATTTTTAAAAAAATCTGACCTTGTATGTGAAACTGCATAGCAATACCGTTTAATTATAGTGGCAGAATTATTGGAAAGATTATTTGTTGGAGAAAGAAATTTCTCTTATAATTTACGTATTCCTAAAAGTGTTGTTACCAGACAAAAGCTGAACATGTTCATTTTCTCTTCAGAATGCAGTGTCAGTGTACTGTCGTCTGGGTTTTGCACACAAGAAGGGACAAGTGATCAATGCAGAGCAGCTTCACCCAACGTGGAAGGATGTCGCATCAGTCAATAGATTAAAGTAAGGTTAAAACCTAATGAAAATACATTAAACTATATATAGATTTTGAAGATTGTTTTCCTATGAAGATGGTAAATAAGAGAAAGTGCACATTTTACAAGTGGAAATCTAGTTTGGTTTGTACATGAACTGACACAGATGTGTTTGGGGCTTACTTAAGTAACACATGGATTCCTGTTTATCAACTTAGTTCATTAAGGTGATTTATATAAAAAATTGAGGATAAAATTATATTACTAGTTTTGCTTGTACAAAAGAAAAATCAAATGTGCTAAATAAATTTGTTTTGCTGGAGAAATAAAACAAAATTGAGAAATTAAACTTGTGGCTCTCAGCAGATTAGATTATATTGTGTATTTTGTGCGAGCTTGTCCATGTCCTGCTTAAAATGATCCCTAAAATGGCATTTTTAAAAATGCACTTTGACCTAGGAAAAGAGGCTCTGTGTAAGGCTCAAACATATGAGATAAATAAGATTCACCTTAAATTACTTGCTTTATTGCGAGAGCAGTAACTTTGATAATTGCTTCCATTGCATGTTGCTCATAAAATCATCACTTCAAGCATAGAAACATGTTCTAATTATTGCCACTTTCATTTTGTGTTGAGATATAATGGTCTGCTTGTAAGCCAGGGAATTTCTGCAGTTTTTTTGTTTTTAAATTGAATAAATGGTCTTTGTACAAAGCAAAATTAACCTTAAATTTCTGCTCAATGTATTGCCCCTAATGGTAATTTGATGAGTGTTTGCTACTTCATGCAGGTGCTCCATGGACCCCGAGAAGATGCTGTTGTCATGGGAAGGGATGGAAAACAGAAGTCCTGTGCAGGATGTTGCATCTTCAGCAACAGACACTGATACTGCCAGTCAGGAGGATGTGGGTGAGCATGTAGTTGGGCTTTGTTTATTTGAAAATCTTAAATGCTTTTGATCGTGTAAATGTCTTGCAGAGAATTTATTTGAATTGTGATTGGCATTTCTTTTTAAAAAAAAGTCAGTTGAGGCTAAAGAAGCTCTGCATTCCACTTGCACCAAAGTGCACACTTAGCTGTTCCTTTTCGCAGCAAAATTTTATTTTTAAAAATAAATCTTTTGGGTATTTCAAACTTTGAAATGATTTACTTTGGTGTGAAGAAAAGTTCACAATCTAATTAAATTTTTCAGACCATTGTGTATAATTTACTCGGCACTTGTGCGTTTACAGGATAATTATAGTAATATTTTCATTTGGTATAGTGTCTTTCATGTCAGTGGGACGTCCCAAACCGCTTCACAGCATTGACTGTGGAGTGACTGTATATTTTGTGGGCGAATCATGACAGCCAGTTGTGTACAGCAATGTCCCATAAACAGCCATGAACTGAGTGGCCAATTTTATTTGACTAAATTTTATGATTTATTTGTAGCTGACTCTGTGAGCGTGAGCAGTCTCAGCACGCCCAGTGGACACACAAAGCGAATTGCATTCCTGTTTGATTCAACCCTCACGGCTTTCTTAATGATGGGAAACCTTTCACCGGTAAAGTATGCTCAGACCTTCCTTTCCCAATGTAAATTTTACTGAGCAGTCCTCTTGTGTAATAGTTATTTGCACTGAAATATCAGAGTTGCCTTGTCTTGTGCAAAAAGACCAAAATTTACACTATTTCTATGGGAGTAGTGCTTAAATGTTGTATGAAATATCAACATGAAGGATTATGGCAGAGCTACATAGTAGGACAAGCTGTTTGTCACCAAACTAGTAAGCCATGACAATGTACAATTTATACTAATTTTGTAGTCGAACTTTTGTAAACATTGCTACAAGGATGTGAATAGTTTGTTACCTATGTGTGAGTAATAATCTGCTTTCATTGTTTGTGTAGAATCTGAAGAGCCATGCAGTCACCATGTTTGAAGTAGGGAAGTTATCAGATGAGTCCCTGGACAGTTTTCTGGTGGAACTTGAAAAAGTAGGTCATTTTGGAGAATATAGAGTAACTTGTTTTTAAAAGCATTTGATGCATCACTGCACAATGAGATGTTCCTCTCGCGATTACAATGCATTATTTTTAGTTTAGTGGTTCACTTAAAAAAAATATTTGCCAAGAATGGTGTCAGTCAGAAAAAGGTTCAGGTTCTGTAAGTCCTATGAACTGAATAGCAGAGCCTCGGAACGTCCTCCTGACATGCAAAGCGCTATATAAATGTAATTTTGTGGTTGTTGAATAGGATTATAAAAGTTTTCTTTTACTGAGGCACCTAAACTTAAGAAGAAATGTGCTATTAAGGTCTAGTTTACAGTATTCACAAAAAGATTGGTAATCAGTGAATGTTGCATATATCCCAATTTGGCTCAATCCTCCACTCTGAAACTGTTTAGATACCTTCTACTCGCATGAGTCCAGATTGTGATTGAAGGATGATCGTAATGCTCGGCAGGATATCAGCTTCTGAGCAGTGTTCCAGAGGGTCAGCCTGAGCTGTATTTGAGTACCTGTGGATGTTTAAGTAAATCCTATTGTAATATTACAAATTAAACTCCAATGTAATATGATGTGCATCCATCCACGGTTGCACACACCTCTTCACCAGGCCAGTCAGGAACCTAGGCATCTTGTTCAACCCTCAACTGTCCTTTCTCCCCCACATCCGTGCCATAACTCGCTTTGCCTTCCCCCACCTCCGCTTGTCGGTCTTCCCGACTCTTCCCTCCACAAGCTGCAACTCATCCAGAACTGTGCTTTCCCGCACCAGGCTCCGTGACCCCATCACCCCCACCCTCTCCTGGCTCCACTGAGAATTGAGTTAAAAATTCTTGTCCTCACCCTCAAGGCCCTCGATGGCCTTGCCCCCTCCTATCTCTCCGACCTGTTAATCTCTTATTAACCTGTCTGCTCCCTCTGCTCATGCTCAGCAAGCTCAGGCCTGCTCCATGTCCCCCTGCCCGGCCCGCCCCACCATCGGCGGTCGGGCCTTCAGCCTCTGCCCCCACTCACTGGAACTCAATCCCACATTCCCTTTGTCTCGCTCCCTCCCTTGCCTTCCTCAAGGCACACCTCGACCACCCTCCTGCCTCCCCCGCTCTCCACCCTTCCTGCTCCCACCACCCCCCCACTTGGTTCCTGATCCCTTACTGTTCAGCACCTTGGGACGTCCTCCCGATGTGAAAGGCGCTTTACAAATGTAATTTTGTATTGTGTGTTGTACTGATTTAATGATCCTAACTTTCATGATGCGATCACAAGGTGCTTGCTAACCTTTTTTCAAAAAAGTTGTAATTTCACTCCATCTGTTACATATTATGTTACTATATGCAGTTTATGAATATGAGTAATCGGGCTGCTTTGCATTTAAGGTACAGAACACTGGTGAGGGAGAAGCCCAGAGGTATTTTGACCATGCGCTTACTTTGAGAAACACAATACTTTTCCTACGACACAATAAGGAACTAGTTGCAGATGCTGAGCAGCCAAACAACGGTAGGTTTTATACTGAATTTTAAATTAAATGGTTCAAAAGCTTAAATGTTTTAGCCTAGCACACTAGTTGCGGTTAAAACAAATCATTGAAGACTAACCTTGTGTTCCAGGTCATTGATATTGATGTACTTGTTGGTAGATGTATTTATTTGTGTCTATCGCCTTTTTTAATTAGCAGTGGATAATCATTGCAATACTAAGAATGGGTCCCAGGAAGACAGTTCCGTGTGTAATTAATGCTTGCTTTAGTAAAAAATAAAAACCATAAACTTCTTCTAATGTAAATATTACAAATTAAGGCTAGACAATGTAGATCATGACAAGTTGTTTCAACTAGTCCAGAATAGTAAAACCAGAGGACACAGCCTTTCGATTGAAAGGATAAATTCAGAATGAATCTAAGGAAACACTATTTCAGTGAGCGAATAGTAAACCTCTGAACAGGCTTCGGTGGAAGGTAAAATTATGCCTTCAGGATAGAAAAGAAGTAAGAAGAGTAAGAAGAAGTAAAAAGCAAACTGTCCACTAGAAATGGAACCAAATGCATTTGATTTTGGAGTGTGTGCTGCTGAAAATCTTTTACCTTTAGTTAGTAATAGAAAATGACCTCCTCGACATGGTTTATTAAGATAGGGTATTTCTGAAGCTGTATTTTGATTTCTAACAAACTTATTTTGCTTTAGGTTTTCCACTAGATCTGTTGCGCTGTGAGAGCTTGCTGGGGTTGGATCCGGCTACTTGCAGCAGAGTGCTGAACAAGAATTACACTCTCTTGGTCTCGATGGCACCTCTTAGCAATGAAATTCGACCAATAAGCAGCTGTACACCACAGGTAATGGAAGCACTTGCAAAGGACAAGGCTTCAGCTATATGTGTCACTGATAAGTATTTGCAGTTTCTGCTTGGCCCTTTCATGCTCATATACAGGACACACTTCTTATAACACGGTACACTGGGTCCATAAGTTCAACCCCCACATTAAAACAAATCATAAAAACATGGTTCTAAGGTTACTGCTGACCTCACTTGCTATGTATGTTCTGCACGCAAGAAACAACACAAATGCCCCTTTTAGATCATATGCTCTATGTACATGAAGCACTGTTGATGTCACTTTGCGTGTGCAACATCAGAAATTGACATCAATGACAGCCATTTGTTTAATGTAGGAAGCTGGCTCATCAGTGCCAGAAGCCAGGTGTACCATAGATCCACAATAGACCTGTGCACTAAGCAAACATACAAACAACTAGAGCACTTTCCAATAAGTTCATGTACAAAATACACACTTTACAGTAAATCCTGTGAAGTATTTTGAAAAGTTCTCCTGTTTCCCTGACATAAAGGATGTTGTATCAAATGCAGGGATTTATTAGGATTATGTTGCCCTGTGCTTCAAATATTTGAATACATTTAATATATTTAGGTTTAATGCAAGCTTGCCTTGTCTTTTAAATAAGTGTCCACAGTAGTTAATATTCAGTCAGTCCCGTTCTCCCCCACCCTCCCGGCTTCTTTTGTTCTATTTTGCTAGTTCTTAATTTTATCTTTTAACAGGAATTTTCTGTTGCTAATCAGAATTGTAGATTTTATCTCACTTTGTATTGGTGCATCTAAATTAATTGGGCTTGAAATTAAATGACCAAGATTTGGTCCTGGATATTTTATACAGACAGGTTTAACCTTGGTATGATGAGCAACAGAAGTAATCTGGTTTATTTGGTCTTTTCAGTAAAATCCTAATGAATCCTTCTCCTGACTTAACATTTTGTTTACTTTGGGAAACAATTAGCATATAGGACCAGCAATTCCGGAAGTCAGTTCAATTTGGTTCAAACTTTACATGTACCACATCACCCGACGAGGACCTCCTTCACTATTACTTTCAAAGGGATCAAGACTTAGAAAACTTCCTGTTGTTTTTCAGGTATTACCTAAAAATATTACTTGCTGTATATTCTTGTTCTTATTATCCATGCTGTATACTCATTATTGTTATTTATAAAATTGTCCTTCTCCTTACCATCTTATTTTAAGAACTTTGATCGATTGCTTATAACCTCTTGGGGACATGATCCTGGTGTTGTTCCTACCTCAAATGTGCTCAGCATGTTGAACGATGCACTGACACACTCAGCTGTATTAATACAGGTAACTAACTCACAATTGCCTTTAACTTCCACTAGTGTAAATTTCTCCTAAAGCCTATGACCTCAGATACTCATGTAAAATACTGGAACATGTTTTGCGTTTGAATGATAAATATATTTCCGGCCAATCAATCATACGTTCAGAGTTGTCCCTTTCCTCCTTCAAGGCCGGTCTCAAGACCTTTCTGTTCAACCGTGCCTTCAGCTCCCCTCTCGACTCTCTACCCCCTCCTCGCTCCCTCCTTTCCCTCCCCTCACCCTGACCATTTCCCCACTGCTCGGGTCCCGACCCAACTGTCCAGTGCCTTGGGAAGTCCTCCCGACGTGAAAGGCGCTCTATAAATGCAATCTTGTTCTTGTTAGAACAACATAAATGACAATTTCAGGAAGGAGTAGACAGACCATTGGCCCACCTAGCCTACCCATCCAATTTCTCACAAGATTCTGATGTAACTGCTGGTAGATATTTACTCACAATGATTTGTTACTGTTGGGGATGAAGGCTTTCCAAAGTTTGCCTGGATTCCTGAAAGTGTACAATTAGCTATTTGTACCAGATTGTTTCCAAGGCCAGATTGACCCATTAATAACTAAGAGAAAGATGAGATACCTCTCTATTATTGAGGAGAAATTGTAGTTCATTAAGAAATGATGTTTCTTGATTTGTACCTTTTTGTAACTTTGAATTCTTTATAATTTTTATATGAACAATTACAAATATTACAGTAATTTGGATTCAATAATACTTGAAGTATGGTTTGTATGTAACTTTATTAAAATACAACTGCTTCTGCAGGTCTAATTATCTGTCATTTTGTGTTAAGTGCAGTGTTCATTAATTAGCACTTCATTGCTGATGTTTGTAGGGTTATGGCATCCATGGTCATGGTGAAACAGTTCATGTTCCATTTCCCTTTGATGAGCAACAGATGAAAGGAGGTCGGAAATTCATTTTTTTTTCGCCTTTGTCTTTATTATAGCAACATTAGAATAGATCTCTTTTAACATCTCTGATCAAGTCCTCTTGTTAAGATTCATTGTAGATGCACAACCCTGTTTAAAATGCACTGAAATCTACATGTGCATTCCCACTTTGCCATTATCAAGGTCCTTTAGTGGTCACATTCAATTTAGTGTTGTGTAGCTACAGTATTTTATGCACATTTAGCTAGATGTATGCATAATATTGCTTCACTGTCATTTATCTTGTTTGTATCATTTTTGCAATGTAAATTACGCGGGGGGGCGGAGGGGAAATAATTTAACTTTAAAAAATTTGTGCTTGCTTTTATGTGTATATATATTCTGCACTTGTAAATTGACTGACCTTGGTCCTCTGCGATTGAAATGGGATTTGTCGTAGTGACCTATACCACATTTACTGACAGGTTGAGAATAACCACACTGATAATTGTTAAAGGTTTTTTGGCATAGTACCATGTACCATTATCTACATTTCTATAAATAGAATTATTCATGTTGCCATTGTTATGTATCATCTCAAAAGGAAAGTTAGTGTTTTTGAAAAATGAAAGCGATAGCTGAATGTCTGTTTTATTGTCTTGGGTTTGCTCTAGAATTTTCACGCAGCAACATGTGTGCTCACCAGTCTTTGAAAGTGTTGAGTGAGAAAGTGGATTTGGACCATTTTTGTGGATACGTGACAATGCTCAATCATCGTGTTCAACATACTAATGACAGGTGTTTGAACGCTGAGTCAGATGAGAAAGGTATGCCAAGGCTAGCACAATACATTAAAAAGTGCACTGGATCATAAACTTATTTTAGTAATCTGTTTCTCTTTTTTTTCCCAATCATTGACTACTTCAAAATGGTTTGATCTATTTAAAGTTTTATAATGTTGCAATAAACAACATGAACTTATGAAAAGCCATTGGGTTCCAATAATCAACAAAATTACATTTGTTTAGTGCTTTTCATATCGGAAGGTTATTTCAAGGCACTGGACAGTTAAGGGTTTGCATCCGAGCTGGAGGTGCAAACCTTTTATCAACTGAACATTGCTGACTGCAACCATTGTGAACGTCACGTATCCAACTAATTCAGAACTCCACTCCCGATATACTTACTCACTCTAAACTTTATCCCCCACACCATCAAGCCAGACCTAGACAGGGTCCACTAGCTCCCTATCGCATAACGGATTGGACCTGTTTACTCCTCACTGCATCACCTACCGACTCCACTCGGCTATCTCAGGCCTTGTACTTGTCCCTTATCCCTTCCGCTCTACCATCAATGACCATGTTTTCAGCCACTATGCCCCAAACTTTGGAACCTTCTCCCTCAAACTCTCCACCTGTCCCTCCTTTCCCCTTTTCAAAGCCTTAAAGATCTTCTTTGACTGTGCTAACGTTCACCTCTCTCCTGCTTCGTGTCAGGCTCCTGCGACAACAGAGAGTTCTAAAGATATGGGATGTAGTGGCTGAAGGCATGGCCACTGATGGTGGAATGGAGGGCACGAAAGGCACACACGAGGGCGGAGGCAGTGGGTGGTGGAGGGGGGGGGTAAGCAGATCGGATAGGTAGGGACATGCGAGGGCATGAAGGGATTTGAAAATAAGTGAGAGGATCTTGAAATCCATCTGTTCAGTAATTGGGAGCCAGTGGAGCCTGGTAAGGACTGGTGTGATGGGGATAAGGGTTTTTTTGCGGGTAAGTATCCGGGTAGTGGAGTTTTGAATTAATTAGATTTTGTGTATGGTGAAGCTGGGGAGACCAACAAGGAGGGCATTGGAATAGTCCAGCTGGGGATCGAACCTGACACCATAGTTGCGCATGGGTTTGGTGAGTCTGAGGGAGAGACCACGCTCAACATAAGTGCTCCGAGATGCTACCCTGTGTGAAGGACGCTAAAAAAATGCAAGTTGTTGTTGTCAGTGGCATGCACTGGCTGCTGCCTTCAGTCACAACACTCACTGCTAGAAAAAAAATCAAAATGGCATCAAATCATTCTATGAGCTTTGTGTCATAATCTGTTATATTAAAAAAAAGTCATGGTTCTGATTGGGAAACTTTCTTGAGGTTTTTTGTGTAAACTGAGTGAGCTTCTTGTGATTTTACACAATTTGAGCCCTATCACCAAGGGATTGCTCTATTTACTTAAAATATTAAACTCGCCAACCAGTGGAATCGACCCTTTTATTAATGTTAAAATAACCATCTAAGATGTGTAATATGGGATAATGGACTGAAGTTGAGTAAAAATTGTGGTGTAGCCATGAGATCCTCAATTTTTCTGTATAACATGAATATGCATTGTAATCACCAGAAGATGCAATAGATGTGAGTATAGAACAATTGTCCATCTGATTTCTTATGTAGCACTGTTCTTGGGATTAAACCTAAAGGATACAACCTTCCACTCAATGTTATTCTCACCTTTCTTGGCTGGTCGGATACTGCTCCAATTGATTGTTGACAGGATTTTAAATTGTTCAAGTTTGCTTAAATTGAGTTTAAGATATTACAGACCTATTCTCCCAAGTGCACTGTATCTGCTTTGCTCAACTACATAATCATTGAGATTCTTATTCCACTGCAAGCTGTTTAAGTCTCAAATATATTATAATATGGATTTGCAGGCGAATCAGATTCCCCATCTGGATCTGATGCTCAGGGCAGTACAGAATCATTCGAGTTGGTGGCAGATGAACCTGTGGCAGATACAGTTTCCAATAGAATTACTGAAGGTAAATGCAATTGTTATTTAATATTTTCAAATTGTTATTGTACATGATACAGATGCTATAATGACAACATTTGGTACTTAACTATTGCAGACCAGGAAAGTCCCATATTTGATCGCTGGTCTGTGTTGAATGACCTGGTCTTAAGATGTGTGGAAACATTGCAATTTACTTTTGTGTTTGTGGGTTTATGGATACAAAAATCAGCCATGTTGGTTAATATCCTGTGATTCCTTCTCTCTTTCCCCCTCCACACTCATTTTACTGTAAAATGCAAATGTATGCAATTCCTCCTGGGAAAAAATAACTTGCCTTATTCATTGCTAATAATCATACACTAGAGTGGCCATTTGGACGAGCTGCCTGTGGAACTATAAGGATTATTATATCCCAACAATCGTCACTGTCTTGAGAGCAGCAGAGAATATTTGGGAAAAATATACTCAGTATGTTGAATTTAGTGCCATCTTCATTTTATTTATGAATGTATTCATCCTAGTGCTACCAAGTGCATGTGTGAACATTGACAGTGAAAGCAGATGATGGATTTCAAGATCCTCACTCTTAATTTTCAAATGCCTCCTCTCTCTAATCCCTCTCCCTCCCTCCTCCCCTTCGCCCCCACCCCCCCCCCCCCCCCCGCCGCCCCCATCGCTGTGATCTCATGCAGCAATCCTACTCTTCCACCCACTCTCTGCTCTAGGTCTAGCGTCCTGCACGTCCTGGTGTTTGGTGGGTGTTTCATTGGCCACTTTGTCTTGTCAGTCTGGAACGACCAGACAAATTACTATTCCTTACACCAGTCCTTCTGCATTAAAATCTTTTTAAAAACCTAACTCTTTGACTGACTTTGGTCATATCCTTTCTATCCCACCTGTTTCCTACTTTGTTTGGTCTCCAATGCTGCCTCTGTAAAGCTTTTCAGACATTGTCCTGTGTGAAGGACCCTATATAAATGTAAAATGTGTTGTTCTACAGTCTCAACAAGAGAACATGAATGGATGCCCCTGGAGCTGTGCTTCGGGATCCCCCTGTTTGTTTCAGAACTCAACCAGACTGTTTGTCAGAAAATTGCCACACATGGATTGTGTGGCAAGGAGAGGTACATATTGTGGCAAACATGCAGATTTTTTTCTTTTTTGGATTCAGAAGTTTATTTGCTTTATAAATCTGTGTACATATTGAACACAAACGGTTAGGATTTAAAACTGCAAAATGCTGAGAATTTATTGCTTTAAAAAAACTGCTGCCTAGATGAGTTACTTTGAGTGTCTCAGGTATGTTTATTGCTGTCCCTTTGGAAGCTGTCAATTTGCAAATAATAGCCGCCAAGTATTTTGTGGTGCCATTTTTTTTCAACCACCTTTTATTTGCCCAATGTATAAACTTGAATATAGAGACAATTAAATTATCTTAATGATGCAATTGAGAAATAATGAAAGGGTTTTACAATACCCAATCTTTTCATTGAGTTTAAGATATTACAGACCTATTTTCCCAAGAGTAGTTGCATATGACGTATAATAGATGGTTATGAACAACTCTCACTCACTGTTTGAAAATAATCTATACTATTAACCCTGGTGATGAGTAAAAATTGTATCTCTCTCTTAGAAGTCCTCAATTTTCATTCCCTAATTTGAGTGACAGTGCAAACTAATCCCACAGTGCAACCAGCTGGTGTCCTTTAGTTGTCTCATGCTTGCATTCAACAGCTCAAGTATGGATTCCTGTAACTTTCTTCCTTTCCAGACACTGCAATATTGCCCTGAAAGTGTAGGGAGAGAATTTGCAAAGTTAATATGATTAGTGAAGCAGGTCATTCTCTTTTTTAATAAAAAAAAGGTTNAAACTGCTCAGGTGAATACAGCGATGATTTTGTGCCACTGCAAATGTAATACTTGAAGCTCAGAAGTGTTATTCTGCTGGGAGTAGTACTTAATTAATTTAAGATAAAACCCATCAGTTTTGTTAAATGTCTCAATTTTTTTTGTTTCAAACCAGAATCAAGTATTTTTTACTTCTGTTGCCAATTTATGTCTTTAATGAGCATAGTTGAATAATTGTGAATTAATTTTTTTGTTGTGTATAATTGAGTTGCACACTATGTTCTCTGCAGCCTTCAGAAACTCTTGCATTCCAGTCGCAAACTGTCTCTTCAGGTCCTCAACTTCGTACAGTCATTCCAGGTTTGTGGTGTTGGTGACTCCAATACTTTTGTGTTTCATTTAAATTTAAGAACTTTGGCAAAATTTTTCCATTTAAGGAATATAGCTAGCGAATGATACCATATTTATGCACTGAGTAAACCTTGTCAAATAACCCAAGTAACATGCTTTATGACACCTATCCATTCAATAATTGTATTTAATAGTTGGTAAGTGTTTTTAACCAATTGAACAGCCCTATGTTTGCTCTGTCAGAAAACCATTGTCCAATTTCAGATTCAATAGGAAAACAAATTGTTCCATTAAAAATTTTTCAGTTTGAGCAAAGTTCCATTTTAATTTGCATGACTTACAAGAAGGCATGGTGGTATGAAAGGAAATGGTCTCTACCCAGCTCCACCATTCACAAAGCCAACTGATTCAGAACTCTACTACTTTATCCTCACACATACCAAACTCCTCACTCCCATCACCCCAGTCCTTGCCAGATTCCTGTCATAGAACGGATCGATTTCAAGATCCTCACACTCGACTATAAATCACTTTGTGTGCTAGTACTTCCCTGCCTCTCTCATTTGCACACACTTTACTCCTCTCACTGCCCCTTTGCTTGGCTTGGGCCATCTCTGCCTCCCCTGTCCCCTCGTTCCACCATTAGCGAGTGTGCATTCAACGGCTGGAACTCCCTGCCTCAATCCCTCCGCCTCGATCCCTCTTTACCCATCAAATCTCACCTGAAGACTTCTTCTGTTGTGCCTATAGTCATTTGCCCTTTCTTTCTAGTTGGGTGTAACACCCTGGCTTTGTTCAGCACTCTTGAGACAGTAGTGTGAAAGGTGCTACATAAATGCAAGTTTTGGTAGTGAGGAGCAATTCTCATCCATGCATTATTCTATTCAGTCATTTTGGTTTTGATTGGGGAAAAAAAGCAATGCTTAGTGACACATTGAGCTGTCCATTGTGCATTGTAATAGGTGCCCATTTCACACTTGGAGGAAACCAGTTAAATATACATTTGACTCAAATTCAAAAATGAGCTGGAATCCAGATAAAATATATGTCCTGAAAGTAGTGAGCACAATGTTGTGTGCTTATAAGGCTTACATTTTCTTTGAAAGGTTATCTTTTGAAAAGCTTTTCTCATACTTTGTTTTGTGTGTCCAGGACCCTGGAGACTCTGACAGTGGTGTTGCTACATTACTTAACCAGCCACCACCTGATGCAGGAGTTCCACTTCCAGCCAAGAATCTCATCTTCAAAGATGGTGTTTTGTCTGAATGGGTTGGACAGTCTCCTTCATCTGTACATATTGCAAAATCGCACAAGGACCAAACTAACTAAACCCATTCCTATTGTTGGAATACTGCCTGTCTCAGTAGGTAAATGTCACAGGGAACAGATGTATTTACTGCATCTCCTCTTAACCTTTAGGGACAGCAAAGCATTTACCTGCTGATCCAGTTTAATGTGTTCAAATAGCACCTTAATAATGTAAAAAAAAGGAAATATGTATGAACTCTTCCTGTTTGATTTGAGTTTTGTGTATAAAAATTAAAAAGCAGAAGAAAATGTCAGCTTATGGATAAGGGTAAACAGACCAGTTACTTCTTTCAGTGTGAGCAATCGTTAGGCATATTTTCCCTTGGTCCATGTATACTTTGCAAAAATTGCACTCGCCTTTTTACGAGGCTCTTTCACGGGCACCCAGCAACTATGCCATCCTGCCAGTAAAATGGAAATGTGTGTTATAATTTCCAATTTCCCTTTGGATTGGAAGTTGGAATTTTGCTTTCATTGAGTTGTATGGAGAGCTCTTTTTTTCTCCCTTCTAATACCCCTCTACCAGGAGATGGTTGGATACGTCACCCTAGTGGCCCAGTTGCAAACAGTATTTCTAGTACAAGTTAGTTGGATTAGTCACCTCAATTACCTTAACCTTTGACTATAATATTGAGATGTGTTAACTCCTCCGTTTTGGCATAATTTGAGATCCCATATCAAATTGGAAAACATCCTCTGAGCTAAAGGAACAAAACTTTTGCATTACGAGAGTGCACACATTAAACACTAATTTGAGTGGATAAAGTTAATGTGATATTTACAAAACCTCACAATTCATGGGGATATGGAATACCAGGATGTTGAACATATACTTGCTATGTGTAGTACTGTGGTGTAAATATTGTCTGTCATCAAGGATGTATAAAAGTGTAGTTGAGAAGGGGAAGTGGCTGTTTTTTCTGTTTCCCCATCCTCCTCTGGTGATTTACATCAGAGCAAAATACTGGCTTAATCTGTTGTGTGGTTGTTGGTCAACCATCAAGGTTCAGTAATAAGTATCTGGGTATATCTACCATGATTGCAAGCTCATGAAAGATAATACTGTATCAGAAATACAATGCTAATTTATTAGCTATGTGCAACATATCCATTTCATGTTATTGACCGTATACAATGTGTACGAATTATTCTTGAGGGTGGAAATCTAGAGAAAGATTAATTTAACCTAATCAAGGCTTTTTTAATGTTAATAACCCTGTCTAGGATGAGGGCGTATTTTTCATAGCAAACGCTTTTACTATAAATCAGTTTTAATTCTTCGATTTCAATAGTCATTTAATAGATTATTTTGTACTTTTTTAATAGGTATCTCACCTCTGAAGTTAATTTGAGAGAAATTCTGATAATTTCAAAAGTTTCTATTTTGAGTTCTGTGATTTTTGAAGCAGGAAGTGGCTTTGGGGGGAGAAGTGGCCGGTGGAAAGTTTCTGATTTCATACAAAACGCAACTTGCAGAAAATATGGACCTACTTTTGTTTAACTGTTACAAAGCTGCTTTTTACATGCAGTTTTGTGCTGCTGCTCAAAGCTGATTCTTTTTACAGAAGTATTTAAGATAACTGATGAAGTGCTTCATTAGGAAACTTATTTGCTGGCTTTTTTAAAGCTGGTTTTATTACTTAAGTAAATTCACTTAAGTGGACTGCACTCACTGTTGTTCAGTAGCAACAATATTTCTTTGTAATATCAGTGATTCCAGTTCAAATGCTGCTGGAAACGATCTTGTAGCGAATGAGTTAAACCACCATGTGTATTGTCTTTATGATTATTATATTGTTGCAATGCCACTGATGTAGTTATGGAAATTTCTGAATACTCCTATTTTCATTCTGTGATGCCTTTTAAATTGAAGCAGTTAATAAGTTATCTTGGCAGTTATCTCTCTGCAAAACAACAATGAAGTATAAAACGACATTACCTTGAACATGTGTAAATATATAAGCCCAAATTTGTTTTCATTGATGCTTCCCATTGACTGTAACATGAGGCATTGTACATTTGTCTTTTGCACTGCACATTACCACAGTTCCTTAATAACTGTCCTGTTTTGCAAAAGAAAAGTCAATAAATCATTGTTACTGCCATGAGCTATACCTCGCAGGCACTTTGGTCTGAGAACTGACCTCGACCTGGCAAAATTTTGAGCGGTCAGACTGTTAACTCATATTGAATTAAAAAAAATTGGGCATTCAATCTGCACATTATGTTGAAGTATATAGTAAATAAATGTTAACAAACTTAATGTCTTTTTTGAATTTGTCTGCTGTGTGTGGTCCATTGAACTGTGCAGTGATATGGTGTTTTCACAATTATAAAATTACCATGGTTACACAATGTTTGTATAGATGGTTACACATTTTGAAACTGGTTTTATTACTAACTTCAATGCAGTCAATTTAGCTGGTATATTTGACATTGCCAGGACATTGCCTTTGAGCTCATGCAGCAGTCTAAGTTGATAGTTCAATCCACTGCTGGGGGGAGTGCTGTACTGCCAGAGATGCTGTTCTTCAGATGAGATGTTAAACTGAGGTCCTGTCTGCCAGTTCAGGTGGACGTTAAAAATCCCATGGCACTAGTCAAAAAGAGAAGGGAGTTTCTCCCAGTGCCCTGGCCAACAATCCCCCAGATACAATTGGTCATAAACTTCATGACTGTTTGTGGGATATTGCTATGTGCAATTTGGCTGCCACATTTGACTACAAATATGCAGTCACTTTACTGTAAACCTGTAAAGTGCTTTGAGACAACGTAACAACTTTATCAAATGCAGCTATTATTTCTTGTCCTGCATTAAATGAGATGGGCTACTGACTATTCTGTATGCTGATGTATTAAAAGTAAAGCATTTGGAATTCTGGAAGCCTTTGATAGACTCTTAGCAATATACCAGATATTACTTTTATGTTTGGGAAAAAAATGAAATCTTGCTAATGGAAAATCAACAACAACAACAACAAGATTCCATTTATAGAGCGCCTTTCACGTCAGGAGGACGTCCCATCAAAGGTGGGGAGGGACTGCCTCTGCCACATTTCATGTGATAAACATCAAATCTACTGCTAAATTACCCCCATGTTCTCACATCATTCATTACTTTCAATTATTCATCTATATTAATAAAGATGTAGTGTCTATCTGTCTGTCCATCTGTCTGCCAAGCAACTCAATAACTGATTGCCACAGCGACATGATTTATACCTCGGAAAGGTCTTGAATGGAGGAGTGTCATGGGCATATTTTTGGTGGGTTATCTCCTATTGTGGATGAGCTATGACCTAAAGAAGCTCCTTCCATATGTATGGCAGTTACATGTATGCTGCAGTTAGACCTGGAGGCCGCACCGACTCCCAGTGGGGCTGTGACACACAGCAAGCACTGCAGACGAAGCCAAGCAGCGGGAACAAGATGGCGGTGGTGAAGTGGAAGTTGCTTCAAGCTGCGTGGAGGGCAGCTGTCCAACTGCTTTTCCTGCTGTGTCGGAGTTGGACCGGTGGCGGGTTATGGTTGGCTTCGTAAGGCTGCAGGGTTTCTGGGTTCCTCTGCTCCGCAGCCTATCAGCAACTAGCCGGAGAGGGTGAAGCCTGGGGCATGAGTTGGGGCCTCACCCAGGGTTCGGGTTTAGCCCCTTCCCCTCTCATGCATATAATTTTATATAATAAAATCTAATACTAATAAGGACGAAATGTCTGTGTGTCAATCTACATTTGATATTGATTTGGTTGTAAGCGAAGCTGTAACGGGTACAGTTAGTGTAATATAAACTAATGAAGACCATTAACTGTTGATGTGAAAATGCTATGTACTAATTTGCTGATACAAATAGAGAATCTGAAGTATTTTAGTTTCAAATAATTCTTGCATTTGATACCACAAATACCAAATTATTTTCCTAGACTGAACACAAGTTCAGTTCATAATGGAAATCTAATGCAAACATGTAACAATCAATATGGGGCAATGTTCATGTGCAAAATGAGTGCAAAGTGTAGTGTGCAAAGTGAGTACATCTGGTTTGTTGCTATTTTCCACATTGTGGCATAAGTAATGATCTAATATTTGCAGTTAGGGGTTCACTGTCTCCTTGGGAGTTTCAGTGACATCAGAGGATGAGAATCTTTTAAACGAAATAAAATTGTCACACTGTATTCTGATGTAAATTCTTATTGATGAAGTAATGCATGTAATCGAAGGATCTAATTCTTAAATACAAGACAGCACATTGACTTCTTGAGAGATTAGCAGGTTTGGAATACCTAGGCTGAGATATCTATCTATGAAGTTTGTATGTAGTGAATGAAAAAGGCATTATATGTAATACAATAGAGGGCCAAATGGACATCACTGGAGAAGACGGGACGATCGAATATACTCTGATAAGGCACATGTATAAAGGGGTAAATATTGTACATGTGTACATAACACTGATGGTGGAAGGTGACCGTAAGCACAGTTAAAAAGGAAGGTTTTCAGGCAGGACTTGAGAGAGGGGGAAATGCAGAGGGATTGAGGGAGAGTGTTCCAGAGTTTTCGGGGGGTAGTGGCTGAAAGTGCGACCTCCAATGGTGGAGCGGATGGTGCCAGTTGAGCGGAGGCGCCGGGTGGTGGATTAGGGAGTGAGGAGGTCGGAGAGGTAGTGCTGATGCAGGACTTCAATCAGTCCCACATAAAATGGAAGTACCCATGTGCAAAAGTCTGTACTTATTAATGGATACGTGACTGCTTGCTGACTCAGCGTGTCAGGGAACCCACAAGAGGTTCCTTGAATTCTAGTCAGTGACCCAGACACTTTTCAGGAAGTAGGTGATCCACTTGACTCCAGAGGACAAAGCAGTAAATTGCATTCATATAGCGCCTTTCATGACAGGAGGATGTACCAAGGCGCTGGACAGTTGAGGGTTTACACCAGAGCAGTGGGCTGGAGGCAAGAGGTGGAGGGTAGGGAGGATAGGGTTAGGAGAACATAAGAATTAGGAGCAGGAGTAGGCCATTCGGTCCCTCGATCCTGCCCCGCCATTCGATAAGATCATGGCTGATCTTCTGACCTAACTAATTACCTGCCCTATCCCATATCCCCTAATCTCTCTATTTTTAAAAAATCTATCAGTCTCAGCCTTGAAGATGTTCAAGGACTGAGCATCTACAGCCTTCTGAGGTAGTGAATTCCATAAATTCATTACCCTCTGAGTGAAGAAATGTTTCCTCAACTCTGTTCTAAAAGGCTGACCCTTAATTTTAAGACTGTGACCCCTGGTTATAGATTTTCTGTACTCTAGAGAATACAGCCCTAGTTTATTCAGCCTGTCCTCAGAGGTCAGTCCCCTCATCCCAGGAACTAACCGAGTGAATCTACACTGCACTCCCTCTAGGGCAAGTATGTCCTTTTTTAAAAAAGGAGACCAAAACTGAACACAATACTCTAGGTGCGGTCTCACCAAGGCCCTATACAGTTGCAGCAAGACTTCCCTACTCTTGTACTCTAAACCTTTTGCAATGAACGCTAACATGTCATTCGCCTTCTTAGTTGCTTGCTGCACCTGTAAACTAACATTTTGAGATTGGTGTACAAGGACAACCAAATCCCTCTGAACACTAACACTGTCTAATCTCTCCCCCTCTAGAAAATAATCTTTGTTTTTCTATTTTTTCTACCTTGGTGAATAACTTCACACTTCCCCACATTAAATTCCATCTGCCACCTACTCGCCCACTCCCCTAGCCTATCTGTATCCCGTCGCAATCTTTTCGCATCATCCTCAGAGCTTACTCTCCCACCTAGTTTAGTGTTATCCACGAATTTAGATACGTTACATTCAATGTCCTCGTCTAGATCATTGATATAAATTGTAAATAGCTGAGGCACAAGCACTGATCTTTGTAGCACTCCACTAGTCACATTCTGCCAATTCACGAATGACCCGTTTATCCCTACTCTCTGTTTTCTACCCATTAGCCACTCTTCAATCCATGCTAATATGTTCCCATTAATCCCGTGGGCCTTAACCTTGGACAATAGCCTTTTGTGTGGCACTTTGTCAAATGCCTTTTTAAAATCTAAATATACTACATCTACTGGTTCCCCCCTATCTAACCTGCTAGACACATCTTCAAAAAGCTCTAAAAGATTAGTTAAGCATGACTTCCCTTTTGTAAAGCCATGTTGACTCTGCCTAATCTTGTTATGGTCTTCCAGGAATCCCATAACAACATCTTTAATTAAGAACTCAAGAATTTTCCCTACCACTGATGTCAGACTAACTGGTCTATAGATCCCCATCTTTTCTCTCCCACCCTTCTTAAATAGCGGTGTTACGTTTGCAATCTTCCAATCAATGGGAACCGTTCCAGAATCCAGAAAATTTTGGAAGATCAAAGACAAGCCATTCACTATCTCAGTAGCCACCTCTAAATTCCATCATATTATGATCACTTTGCACTAGAGGAGCCTTAATTTCCAGTTTGCTGATCAGCCCTGCTTCATTACACAAAACAAGGTCTAATATGGCCTGTTCCCTGGTTGGCTCCTCGGCATACTGATCTAGATAATTATCCCTAATACATTCTATAGACTCTTCCTCTATCATACTTTTCCCAATTTGGTTGTCCCAATCTATATGCAGATTAAAATCACCCACAATTAATGTTTTTCCTTTTCTACATACTCCGCTAATTTCCTGATTTATACCTTGAGAGATACTATGACTGCTGTTCGGAGTCTATAAACTACTCCCACTAGAGTTTTCTGCTCCTTGTTGTTTCATACTTCTACCCATACTGACTCTACTTCCTGCTTTTCTGATTTAAAATCTTTCCTCTCTACTGTTTTTATGCCATCCTTTATTAGCAGGACCACCCCCCTCTCCTCGTTTACCACATTGCCTATCTTTCCTATACACCACGTACCCTGGAATATTTAGCTCCCACCCTTGATCTCCCTGTAACCATGTCTCGGTGATGGCTACTAGATCATACCCATTTGTTTCTATTTGTGCATTTAACTCATCTATCTTGTTTCGAATGCTTTGCGCATTCAGATATAGCACCTTTAATTCTGACTTCGGGCTATTAGTCCTATTCACCAGTACCCTATCCGTGGGCTTCCTTTCCCCGCTTGACACCCTTTGCTCATCTCCCTGGTTAATCTGCTCTCCTACGTTCATCGATCCTAATTTTAATTGTAACGGATTACATGTGATTAAATTTACCCCCCCCCCCCCCTTAGTAGTTTAAAGTCCTGTCTACCTCCCTATTTATTTGTGTTCCCAGGACATTTGTCCCAGCCCTGTTTAGGTGGAGTCCATTCTTTTGGAATAGCTCCTGTCTCCCCCAATACTGGTGCCAGTGGCCTATAAAGTGAAACCCCTGCCCTCCGCACCATTCTTTTAGCCAGGTATTCAGTTCTTTAATTTTTTTTGCCTGTACCAATTTGCCCCTGGCTCAGGTAATAATCCCGATATTAATACCTTCAAAGTTCTACTCTTTAGCTTAACTCCCAATTCCCAGAATTTGCTGTCCTACCTAGATCATTGGTCCCGATGTGAATCATAACTATTGGATCCACTCCCTTCTGCTTCGAATTTTTCTCCAGCCCAGAAGTGACGTCCTTCACCCTGGCCCCAGGAAAGCAACAGAGTCTTCTTGTCTCCTTGCTACGGCTGCAGAAAAGTGTGTCAGTCTTCCTGAGTGTCTCATCCCCAATTAACACTATATTCTTTCTGACTATTCCCAGTGTGGCCTCCTGTATAGAGGTGTTGGGGTAAGTTTGCCCATCTTCCTCACAGACTTCCTTGTCAACACAGGTTGCAAGTATTTCATACCTGTTGGACAAGGTTAAAGCCTGGGGTTCCTCTGCCCCTCTCTTTCGGGTCCTCTTACGCGCTTGTCTGACCGTCACCCAGTCCTATCCGTGGCTGGCAACGGAATGGTGACTGAAGACAAGGTTGAAGATGAAGCTTTTGAGATGGGCCTTGGAGGCAAGAGAGGGGACACGGTAGAGGGGCTCCTGGATGGAGTAACAGAGAGTGGGTGCAGAAAGGTTGAAGGCCCAACCACCGATATTGAAGCGGATAGGTCGGGGGTCATGGAATAGACCAGGGAGCGGAGGGAGCAGACAGATTGGTAGGGTTTTAGGAGGTCACAGTGGTAGGGCGGATCAAGACCGTGGAGTGTTTTAAAGGTGAGGACAAGGATTTTAAACTCGATCCTCTGGGAAGATAGGGAAGATGTGAAATCCCCAAATGAATCAAATGGGGTTGAAAAAGAGAAAGGAAATGTTCTTGTGTTGTTGCTAATTGCTGTTATTAAATAAATGCATTGACTCTGGAGACCTGTAGTGTAGTGGTTAGCGAGAGACCCGGGTTTGATTCCGGAGCGGGGTGAAACCCAAGTTTCCTTACTCCACGTGCCTGTTTACCTAGCAGTAAGTAGGAACTCAGTTGTTAGTTATTTGGTGGATCGAGCGGGGACAGCAGGAAAAACCAGCAGCAGCATCATGACACCATACCCAGCAGGCAGGCATTTCACATCCTAACAACTCGGTGGGTGTGTAAAAAAAACAAATACTTGTAATTTCACCCATTCCTATTTTACTTGCTATCTTGAATTCATATATACAAATATTTGCTGCCTGGTGAATACGAGTAACCCTATGTATTTCTCCCCCCCCCTCCCCTCGCCCACCCACCCACCTGTAGATATAGCCACAGACAATGGAGCTGTTTGCTCCAAATCTTCATGAGCATTCACACCTACAATGTGAAAACTAATGTTTTATATATAACTTTGAAAATGAGAGATCAGATGCTTGCTAGATTTAATTCATTTTCCTGACCCACTCCTTGAATTGCCTTTGTCAAAAACTTTTCAAAGGAGAATTCCAGACAAGGCACAAAAAGGCATATTGTTAATTCTCACCAGGGAGAGTGTGGATTTCTTCAGCTGATCAAGAGTGAAAACACATTAAAAATAAATTGGTTAAAAAGTGCCCCAGTGACTAGAAATTCGATTTTAAAAAGGTAGTGAGTGAGTTGGATGAGGATGATTCATTGACCTAGAGAAGGAGCTCCATCTACTGGTAATTATTATAATAATACCAATACTACTACTATTAACAGATGAATTGGTTGCTGCTGTGTGGCATGTGTTAGCAAATAACAGAGGGTTGGTATATGGTACAGTGAGTTAAACATGGCCCAGTATGTGATGCCGCATTGTTGAAGTATGGCACCGTGTGTTGGAACAACAGCAGATCGTGTTCCTAAGTGGCACAGTACACTGGAATATAGCACAGCGTGTTGAAACATTAATCATGGCATGGGGTGGGCACACTACATCACCCTACTTCTTTGTCTCGTGTTTATAAGGGACATTCAGTTTTGGGGGTTAAATTCAATTTAAACTCTGTAGATTGAGTTGGCCAGTTTTAAGATGGCTTTAAGTGGAGTCCTGCAGTGTGTTGGTAAGGGCACTCACCTCACAAGTGAGAGGACCTCGGTTAGGTTCCCGGACAGGGTGAAACCTTAGGCAAGTTTCCTTACTCCACACGCTTCTGTTTACTTAACAGTAAGTAGGAACCCGTTGTTAGCCGATTGGCAGATCACTTTCCGGGGGTAATGATCCCTTCAAAAAATTTAAATAATTTGGTCACTCAATCCACGACTGTTTGTGGGACACCGCTGTGCGCAATTGGCTGCCACATTTCGCGCATAAAATATACAATCAATTAATTTCACAATATATTCTGTGAAGTGTTTTGAGATGTCTCGAAGACAAGATAAGGTGCAATATCAAATGCAAGTATTATGTTATTACCACTAATAGTAATCCTTGCATTTTGATAAAGCGCCTTTTATCATGTCGTTGAGACGTCTCTAAGAGGTTCACTGAAAATATTGTAAAGTGGATTGATTGTATATTTTGTGGGTGAAACGCGGCAGCCAATTTCGCGCAGCAGTGTCCCACAGTTGTGGATTGAGTGACCAATTTCTTTTTGAAAAGATTAGCCAAACCATTTGGTCTGTATGAGTGACAGTAGTACAGTATACACTATAAATATGCAGTCAATTCACTTTACAGTGTGTTCTGTGAAGCGCTTTGGGACGTCCTCCCGACATGAAAAGTGCTATATCAAATGCAAGGATTATTATTATTATTATTATTATAAGTGTGCCAGTGACTGTGATTCAGTGTAAGTTATTAGTGTGTAGTAATGACTGTGATACAGTGTAAACTATTAATGTGTAAGTGACTGTGATACAGTGTAAACTATTAGTGTGTGTTCATACATACTTATTTACAATATATTTCATAAATATAAGATCTAAAAGTTGCATGTTATGCTAACAATACGCATATGTTACGGCAGAAAAAAATCTGTTCATTCCAGGTTCACCCACTTCCTCTGTAACACAACACTATCTATCACTATAGTGTATTACATGCTTTGAGATGTCCTCCCGATGTGAAAGGTGCTACAGAAATGTAAATTTGTATTGTTGTATTGTATCTTTATTTGTGAGCCGCCCTCCACCCCTCCTGATCCCAACCAACTGCCTGGGTGCAGAACCCTAACTGTCCAGCACCTTGGGATGTCCTCCTGACATGAAAGACGCGATACAAATGTAATTTGTTGCTGCTGTTGAGTTGATGATGGACTTCCCTCTCTGTGAATGGAATGGTTAACCTTCTCTCTCATCTCCTGGGAGGTTCAGATGTGGGCTTTCTGATATTTTATGAATGTCATTTCACAGCAGTTTCCCTTTACAGCATCTGAGACAATGGGTAGTGATACAAAGCGAATCAGCCACTGCACAGAAGAGAAATTAGGTGATTCAAATGATGGAGGTGGTGGGCGAGTCTATCGGGCAACTGGGAGGAACTGTGGAGCTGGTGGACATGGGCACATAGCAGGTACAGTGCTCCGCAAACACATCATTCAGCATGTTTGCACTTAAAATGAGTCTGAGTTTCATTCTTACAACTGTTGCAGTTATTGTATGTAAGGCCATTATTAAACAGGGAGAATGAGATGAGCGACTGAGTACGTGGACTTCCGTGCAGCACTTTTCATCTTAACTTTTACCGTCTTTAGACAAGAAATGCTCCTTTACACTTCTTAGCACCGACCTTTCCATCTTTTGTAAATTATAAATGGAAACTATGACAGGCAGAAATTCCTCCAGTAATCAAACTGTTCAGTGAACAAGACATCTGTATTTTTCAGAAGGGCAAGGACATGTCAATTGCAATTACGAACAAGCAGTGTTCCAAAGTAATAAAGGAGAAATAATTAAATTTATTCAAACATTGATATTTAAGTTGATTCCCCTTCTCCCCCAGTATATTTGAGGTTTGTGTTGTGAACTGGTCAGTAAGTCTAATACTTTCTTTAGTTACTCCAGGTAGTGGAGTCCTGTAGCTCAGTGGTTAGAGCACTCGCTTTGCAAGCGAGAGACCTGAGTTCAATTCCAGGCAGGGCGAAACCTTGGGCAAGTTTCCTTACTCCACACGCCTAATAATAATCCCTCCAAAACCAAAAAAACAATAATAAATTGGTCATTTTCGATCTACGACTGTTTGTGGGACATTGCTGTGCGCAATTGGCTGCCGCGTTCGCCCACAAATATTTACAGTGTGTTCTGTGAAGTGCTTTGGGACGTCCTCCCGACGTGAAAAGCGCTATATCAAATGCAAGGATTATTATTATTTAGTTTGTTGTTGAAGTGGGGAAACCATTCAATTACCCTCAGTGGCTCTGGGAGAATTGGGGAAAGATCCAAGAAAAGTTACAGTTGTCCAACCTGCCAGAAGAGAGGATGGTTGGGCTGTCTCACTCACACACTGACTGTCACTCACACACTGACTGTCACTCACACACTGACTGTCACTCACACACTGACTGTCACTCACACACTGACTATCACTCACACAGTGACTGTCACTCACACAGTGACTGTCACTCTCACACTGACTGTCACTCACACACTGACTGTCTCACTCGCCTACTGACTGTCTCACTCCCACACTGACTGTCTCACTCCCACACTGACTGTCACTCACACACTGACTGTCACACACTGACTGTCTCACTCACACACTGATTTATCACTCACACACTGACTATCACTCACACACTGACTGTCACTTACACACTGACTGTCACTCACACACTGACTGTCACTCACACACTGACTGTCACTCACACACTGACTATCACTCACACACTGACTGTCACTCACACACTGACTGTCACTCACATACTGACTATCACTCACACACTGACTGTCACTCACATACTGACTGTCTCACTCACACACTGACTGTCTCACTCACACACTGACTATCACTCACACACTGACTGTCAGTCACACACTGACTGTTTCACTCACACACTATCACTCACACACTGACTGTCACTCACACATTGACTGTCACTCACACACTGACTGTCACTCACACACTGACTGTCACTCACACACTGACTGTCACTCACGCACTGACTGTCTCACTCACATACTGACTGTCTCACTCACACACTGACTGAGATGCTATCAGTTTATTGCCTCATTCAAAGAACGGCACCTCTGAAAATGCTTAAGTATGGTGATGGGTTTCTGGATGTATCAGGCACCTGGCTGACAAATAAAAAAAAGTGTTGTGTAGAATCCCATGTTCCCAATGTGGTCGTAAAATTAGGTTAGTAAAGGCTCCTATGGAGTATAAACACTGGTACCGACTGCTTGAGCCAAATGGCCTGTTTCTATGCAGTAGTATGTAATTCATTTTATACATGTTTGGAAACTAATATCAACATTTAAGTATTTCATAATCCAGTAACAATTCCAGAAAATGTGTCTTTTTTAAAAAATAATCGATTCCTGTTACAATTTTTGTTGGCACATTTCATTAGTGTAAGGGTTAATTTAAATTTGTGACCCTGCTGTGAAGTAAGGACTGACACAAATGTTGTACAAAAATATAGATGTTTATTAATTCAGATTAGTAATAGTTATAAGTAATTAAAAAAATACATCACAATAATGCTTACGTATCGACACAATGATTTAAGTTGACCTAACCAAATGCTGCGGAAAACATAGAGGAGCAATGTCCAATTTAATGTCCATTTTAATGTGTCCTTTTTAATCCAACTATATATGTCCATCAAAAGTTATCCAAGTATTCTTGTACGTTTCTCAGTTCGATCATCCAAAAGTATCCAGGTATTATTGTATGTTCACTTCAATCCCTCAAAAGTATCGAGGTATTATGGCACATCCAATTTGATCCTTCTGCTTCTTCAATTATTTCTTCTGATTCTCTTCCGAATTGATCTCTGTTTATACAACTCATTAGACGATCTTTCACCTATTGTCTTTTGCAAGGTGGTTCCTTTGTAAAAAATACAACACAGCTCTCTCTCCAGCTGCAGACTATTTTCCCATGAGAAAATGACTGATAAGGACTGAAAACAATTTGTTATTTATAAACAGTCTTTGTTTCTTCTGCAAAGCTAGTCACAACCAGCTCCCATCATATGAGATTGATCATATGTCTTAAATATATAAACAACGCTAATATAATTTGAGATATTATTTAACTCATTAATTACAGAATCTTACATTGTTCGTTAAAGTGTTAAAGTGTTCACTTTCATTGCCATTTCATGTGGTTTGAATTCTACCTTGGTTCATTCAGACATTTTACATAGCTTTCAATAAATTTATGTTTCCATTTTCGCAGTATACTTTGATGTAGAAATGTGTCTGGATGAATCAACATTTAATAATAAATCCTAGTTCAGGGAATGCATAATTCATTACTACACTGATAAATGTCTATAATTACTTGACAGAGATGACAATATGAAGGAAATAAAATTAGAATTTACAATTTGCACTGGTCAGATGAAAGACTTTCATATATTTCTTTTTTAACTGTTTCCTGCAATTGTCAGCTTTCCTTTTTATATAACAGAAAGTCTGCTGAGGCAAGTGGAACAAGCACCAGAGAAGACAGACAGGCTTGTGCAGACTTAATTAGTGGTTTAAACTTTAACGAAATTGGATGCTCCGTGTTGACATGCAAGAAGAGAAAGGCGAGTTAATTCTGAAGGTATCGTCACAGCAATGAAAATATCCATTGAAATGTTTACAATGTCCTCATGGTGTAAGACATTCACTGGTCCCTGTAGTATGATAGGGTTCATCAGACATTTGTGGGGTTTCGATTAAGTTCCTTCAGATGGCTGCAAGCAAGAGCATATGTTACTGCCATAGCGCAGAGACTGGATCAAGATGCTGTCACAGTTACTTTATTTTTCCATACTCTATCCTGTATAAATTGTATAATATATTGTAAATATATCTGCATGTTGGGGGTTGCCTGCCCCTTTAAGGTACTAAGTCTAGGTCTGGGAAAGAAACAGTTACTTGCAACAAGTTAAACCACGTTGCGTTCCTCAGGGCTCTGTCCCTTCTCTTCAATATCTACATGCTCCCTCTTGGTGACATCATCTGCAAACATAGGGTCAACTTCCACATGTATGTGGATGACACCCAACTGTGCCTCTCTGCCTCCACCCTTGATTCCAGGACCATCGCTGTGCCAACAAACATCTGTCAGACATCAAGTCCTGGATGAGAGCTAACTTTCTTCAGTTGAACATCAACAAGACCGAGGCTCTCCTGTTTGGCTCCCGGCAGCGCCTCCTCACCTCAGGCACTGACAGCATCACCATCCATGGTTGCACACTCCACCTTACTGAGCCAGTCCCAAACCTTGGGATTTTGTTTGACCCTCAACTATCCTTTCTACCCCACATCTGCACCATGGCCCGCTCTGCCTTCCCCCATCGCCCGGCTCCACCACTCTCTCACACCACAGGCCGCCAAGACCCTCATACACGCATTCGTAACATCCAGGCTTGACAATGCAAACTCCCTGCTTGTCGGCCTCCCCAACTCCTTCCTCCATAAGCTGTGGATCATCCAGAACTCTGCAGCCCGTATCCTCTCCCACACCAGGCTCCGTGACCCTATCACCCCATCCTCACCCGACCTTCAAAGCCCTCCATGGCCTTGCTCCCCCCTACCAATGCGACCTCCTAAACCCCTACCAACCTGCCCACTCCCTCCCCTCAGCGGGCTCCAGTCTGCTTCACGTCCCCTGCCTTATCTGCCCCACCATTGGACACTCTGCCCCCACCCTCCAGAACTCCATCCGGCAGTCCCTCCACCTCACCCCCTCCCTTGCTTCCTTCAAGACCTATCTCAAGACCCTCTTCTTCAACTGAGCCTTCAATCACCCACCTTCCTCCCCTGGCCTCCACCCTCTTCCGATCCCAACCGCCAGCTCAGGTCCGAAACACTGATTGTCCAACACCTTGGGACGTCCTCCCAACTTGAAAGGCGCTATACAAATGTAATTTTGTTTATGTTGTTTAGCGCGGGAAAAAAAACACACTGATCCTTTGTTTAATGGGAGGAACCATATGCTTTTATAAGGAGACTTGGCTTACCTCGTGGTTGCAGGCTGTCTTAGCCCAACAATTAATGGTACATGCCTGACTTGAGGGGGACTACCTCCAAGTCAAGATGAGTTTTTATTATTATTTTACTAAGATTATTATTTGCTGCCAGTTATCACAGTCAGTTATTGGATCTTGTTGGATCTGTTTCATTGTTGTGTTTATTTGATTCACTACGGCCTAGAAGTAAGATAGAAAGATATGCACCTGTCTTTAGTTAATAAACATCCTTTGTACCTGCTCAGCATTGCCTTTGAGTCTCCAATATATCCTTAGGGAGGGAGGAAGGTAAAACACATTAAAGCAGGAAGTTCCCATACCTAGTGGCTTGGTAGTGCAATAAGGCATTGGGGAAAGCATCCCAATTGTAGGGTCAGTAAGCTGAAATAGTCAAATTACCCAAGAGTGGGAATTTGCACTCACAGAGTTAGGAGTTAATACAGAGGCCACCCAGTACTCTGTGTCACTGACATTCACTAGGTACACGTTGGGGTGAGAACTGTTGCAATGCCCTAGAAGCATGTGAGAAGCAGCATTGGTAGGTTCTGGTAAACATCACATTCTTCCTCAATAAATGTGGCGGCCTGGCTCAGTGGATAGCATTTTTTTCTCTGAGTCAGAGCATTGTGGGTTCAAGCTCTATGTTACAATATTGAGTTCAGAGACTAGGCCAAAACTCCAATATATTACTGAGGGAGGCTGCATTATTGGAGGTGCCATTCTTCAGATGATATGTTAAACCATCTTCCATCTTCTTGATATGTTAAACCAAGGTTCCATCTTCCTGTTCAGGTGGACATTAAAAATCCCGCAGCACTATTTGAAAAGTGAAGGTTTCGAACCAGTGTTGTGGTCAACAATCCCCCTAGATAAAATTAATTTATTGGCTGTTTGTTGGACATTGCTGTGTGCAAATCGGCTGCCACATTTGCCTACAAATATAGTCACAACTCTTTACAGTAAATCCTTTAAGCATTTTGACATGTCTCGATATGATAAGGCGTTATATTAGATACAAGGATTATTAATAATAAGAACAATCACATCAAGCCAAAACAACAATATTCAGAATGCAAGAGAACAGGCGGAGATTTGGGTGCCAGATTTAGATGTTTCACCAGATTCTGTCTAGATACTGGAGACAGCAGTGGACGGTGAGTCAAATCTAAGCTCGGTTGATTCTCACCTTTACAATTAACTCGTGGTTTTTGCGACTGCTTAAAAAATATTCTGCTCGGCTCAACACAAATTAAAGAATAATTCTCTAAAATTTCCTGATAGGTCAAAGATCCTCTCAATATTTATTCATGAACCACTGTTTGTATAATTCAAGACTATTGCTTGCCACTTCCATTCCCCCACACGCTATCTGCAGCCATTGAAAGCACCAACCAATTAAACAGTCTTGCACTTAACTAATAATCCTTGGTATTTGTTTAGTGGCTGGCTTTCTGTGTAAGCCAGTGTTGGCAAACGTGTAGCCTGTAGGCCGCCAAGAAGCGCCCCACCCACACCCTCCACAAACATTCCCACAAGTCTAGGTAAGTCTTTGTTCGAATGATAGTGTGTTTTCAGTTTCTTCATGATTGAACATTTCCTTATATAATGGCATAAACCAAGAAATATTGAATCATGAAAATTTATTTTGTAGGCTGACCATAAAGGTTGGCCACCACTGGTGTAGATGATAGTCTGTCTGCACCCTACAGATCCGCGCTTTTGGTCACCTTCTTCCCTGTCCCCCTGGCTCGGTCCCAGGATCCATTACTGTGAAGCGCTCTTAGACGCCGTCCGACATGGAGGGTGCTATATAAATCCTTGTTGCTGTTGTTATTCTCTTTGACCGAGCCTTCAGCTCCCCTCTCGAATCTCTTCCCCCTCCTCGCTCCCTCCCTTCCCTCCCCTCACCCTGACCATTTCCCCCCTCCTCGCTCCCTCCCTTCCCTCCCCTCACCCTGACCATTTCCCCCTCCTCGCTCCCTCCCTTCCCTCCCCTCACCCTGACCATTTCCCCCTGTTCGGGTCCTGACCCAACTGTGCAGCGCCTTGGGACGTCCTCCTGACGTGAAAGGCGCTTTATAAATGGAATCTTGTTGTTGTCTTGTTGTTGTTGTTGAAATGACCACAGTAGATTGTTAAAGTTATTTTCTTGTCAACAATTCTTTTGCTGACAAATGATACTTGGAAAATGATGCCAACTAGTGAATGCCTAACTCTGCTCTTTCTGGCAGCGAGGTGGTATTTCTAACTCAGTGCCAGACCTCATTAATTCTAGCAAAGTAAGATTGGTATTCAACACTGGACAAAATAATCTCCAGGAGGAATGTCAGGTCTAAGTGTTTGCTCTTCCACCCCAACTCGAGTGGCACATCAGCATGAAAAGCTGTCTGTTTGACAGGTATGAAAATAACACTCTTTTGTTTGTGTGGCGAGAATTCTGCTAAATGTCCTAATTTTGCAGTGTTTGACTGTGTTGTGTTGTTTGACAGCAATTTGAAAATCCTTATCTGATTGATATGCAGCATTTGTGCACACTGGGAACATTGGCAAGGTTTTTTTATGTAGGGAAAAGAATGTTCTTTTTTCAGAAGATTTCAGAGAGTTTTTTCTCCTAAAAGAAAGTTCTTATTGTTTCATTGCTTCTTATGTAAAAATGTGTCACATTGTAAAGATTAGTTGGTTTAAATATTTAAAGTCGTCTAAAGCAGGTAAAAATGTTTAAAACCAAAGTTGCGTTCTTATTAACGTCTTAAATCACAACGTGAAAGTCACTATATAAATGCAATTTGTTATTATTGTTCTTTGATGCAAGTGAATTATTTAGCAGTTTCAGCCATTGAACCTTCCTGTGAGTTAGATACAGAAGGCGATACTTTTAAATTAATTTTGATGGGGCAACATATGAGGCAGTTTTTTAATCATGAGGCAAAGCTACTAATTTTCCACCATGACTTTGCTGCTCAATTAACTTTTCTTTGCAGTCAATTTAATTCCATACAATTGATCCACTGAAAATGATTTTAATTTATTTGATATCAAATCTGTACATAGTTTGTTTATATTGTTTTCTTGAAGTGAATCGTAACCCATTTGTAATTACAGAAGTACTGAAACACCTGATCTTTCTTTTTTATTTGATCAGACTCTGACATTATTAATAATAATACTCCTTGCATTTGATATAGCGCTTTATCACATCATTGAGATGTCTCAAAGTGCTTCACAGAATATATTGTAAAGTGGATTGACTGTGTATTTTGTGGGGGAGAGCATCACAAGATGACATCTTTTGACATTCATTGACATGAGAGAATTTTAATACCGAGCCTCAATTAGCGGCATAAATAGTTTAGTAAAAATGGCATTTATTATTGGGATAAAATGGGAGAATGATATAAATGCGTAAAAAGAACCTAACCCATGATGAAAGTCCAGACAGTTCTTGACATTTCTGAACTAGAGGAGCAGACTATTTATTGGTGTGATTGGAAGTGCTCAACGGCATCAACAAAGAGCTCACTCACTCAGTGAATAAGATACAGCACTTGTTGAAGTTAAGTAATAATAATAATACTCCTTGCATTTGGTATAGAGCCTTATCCTGCTGTTGAGACATGTCAAAGCTCTTCACAGGACACCGTAAAGTGGATTGACTGCGTAATGTAAGAACTGGGTTGTGCTTGAATGCTTTCTTATTGTCAAAAAAAATTGAGGAACTAGTTTGAAATATCAAGAAATGCTATTATCTCAATTCCAACATTGTGATGACAAGATGGGTGGCAATGTACTCAGCAGTGCCTCGGGGCAGTGTATGGAATTGGTGCATTGTGATATCGAGAGTGCCAACATAGTGTATTGCTGCCATAGCCATTTTGCTATCCTAATTTAAAAAGTGGTTAGCAGCAAATAAAAAGAATCACTTGCCAGATGTCAGTGACTGCCACACAGTCATTTGTTCAGCACATTTCACGCCAGAGGAGTATAAAATAAGCTTCAAGATGAATGCAATGGTACTAACTGTGTTCATTTGTTCTAATAATTTAAATAAAGATTAGGTTTTCAAACAGTTGATCTTTAAAATAATAATCCTTGTGTTTGATATAGCACCTTATCACATTGTTGAGTTGTCGCAATCTGTTTCACAGAATATACTGTAAAGTGGACTATTTTGTGGGCTTATCATTGTCGTTGAAATGTCCCAAAATGCTTCACAGGATTTTACTGTAAATTGTACTTAACTGTGTATTTGTATGCGAATGTGTGGTGCCTTGAAACAAAGGCAGAAGAATAATATGTAGAAAACTCTTAAAGATCAGGAAGGTTGATGATCCAAAAGGTTGTAACATGGAGTGATGTGTTACACAGTTAAGCCAAAAGTCTTGCCTATGGTTTCTGTATTCTGCTATAGGAAGGCACCTATTGTTCCTTCTTCAAAGGAATAGAAATTCAGCCTTGTGCTCCTGTTGCACACCTTTCAGTGACTGATTTGAGAAAGGTGTGTGGAACTGGGAACCTTTCAAGGATTTTTACAGTAAACCTGTTTTCAGCAACAGTCAGAGGACTGGATGGACTAAAGTGCCCTTTATTCAAGGATTGCCTCCAAATAATGGTTGGTTGACCAGGCCTGAAAAATTTCCACAGGTCTGCAAGTATTCCTCCCGAACTCCTAAAGCATTGTGCTTTGAGACATCTAGAAGACGTGAAAAATGCTATATCAAATGCAAGGATTATTATTATATTTACCAACGCCATCTCTCTGGTGAGGGCGGAAGCTGTTGGCATCACATGGACTTCCCAACATGGTAGTTGGTAAATGCATTAGGGGTTTATCAAGAGTGTACATGTGGGCCCCGAAAAATTGGTGATGCGTTACAGTTAAGAACATTAAATTCACTTAGAACTGGCCACTGAAAAGGGGTGTCTGTACACCAACAGGGCTAAAAAAAATCATGCCATGGGATCCTTAACATCCACCCGAACAGGCAGAGGGGACCTCGGTTTAACGTCTCATCCGAAGGACGGAGCCTCTGACAATCCATCACACCCCTACAACCCACAACCCTCTGACGCAGAGGAGAGTGCTATCCCCTCAGCCAGGCTGACTCCCAATGGGAGCTGAGTGGGAAGAGTCTTGGTCCCCAGTGACTGGTCTGCCCTCCCCAGTCCTGCTGTTGAGCCCAGGCTGGATGGGCTGCCAGCAGCAGTGCTCAGGGACCGGACTGAAGCCGCTCACACAGGGTGGACAACACACAGACAATCCATTGCCAAGCAGGTCACCCCGGGCCCAGCCCAGCCAGCCAGCCCAGCCCCGCCCTCCCAGCCAGCCCGGCCAGCCCGGCCTGCCAGCCAAGCCCCGCCCAGCCAGCCAGCCAGCCCAGCCCAGCCGGGCAGCCCAGCCCGGCCAGCCCAACCGGGCTAGCCCAGCCCGGCCCGGCCAGCCCAGCCCGGCCAGCCCAGCCCAGCCCGGCCCAGCCTAGCTAGCCCAGCCAGCCCGGCCAGCCCAGCCCGCCCCGGCCAGCCCAGCCCAGCCCGGCCCGCCCAGCCTAGCTAGCCCAGCCAGCCAGCCCGGCCAGCCCAGCCCGGCCAGCCCGGCCTAGCTAGCCCAGCCAGCCCGGCCAGCCCAGCCCGCCCCGGCCCGGCCCAGCCCGGCCAGCCCGGCCCAGCCCGCCCCGGCCCGGCCCAGCCCGGCCAGCCCAGCCCAGCCCGGCCCAGCCTAGCCAGCCCGGCCCGGCCCAGCCCGGCCCGCCCAGCCAGGCCCGGCCAGCCAGGCCAGCCCGGCCCAGCCCAGCCCAGCTAGCCCAGCCCGCCCGGCCAGCCCAGCCCAGCCCAGCCCGGCCAGCCCAGCCCAGCCCGGCCCAGCCCGGCCCGCCCGGCCCAGCCCAGCCCGGCCAGCCCAGCCGGCCCAGCCCGGCCAGCCCGGCCCAGCCTGGCCCGGCCAGCCCAGCCCGGCCAGCCCAGCCCGGCCAGCCCAGCCCGGCCAGCCCAGCCCGGCCAGCCCAGCCCGGCCCAGCCCGGCCCGCCCGGCCCAGCCCCGCCAGGCCTGGCCAGCCAGCCAGTCCGGCCCAGCCCAGCCCGGCCCAGCCAGCCAGCCAGCCCGGCCAGCCCGGCCCAGCCCTGGGGATTTCCCATCAAGCCTTCCCTCCATCACCAACCACTGGGGTTGAGGGAATCCCCAGTGACATCACAATGAAGGGTCCGGCGCCCACTCGCTGCTGCGCAGAATCGAGCGTGCTACGTGACGCCTAGGCACGTGATGCAGCGCACGCGCTCCCGTCTCGCTGAGTGACGCTGGCAGTCACGCCCCCGTGCCCCGCCTCCTCTACGGCAGGCCACTTGTGACTAAGTACATGCCGGGCGGGCGCTCTACGTACTTGCGTGGAGGTAAGTGTAAATAACCAAACGTGTGACTTTTGATCATCCTCAGGCACTCGGGGGCCCAGCGGGGACTCAGCGGCATAAGCGTTACTGCTGTCGGAGCGGCGGTTGGGGGCATACGATGGGGAGGCTGGGGAGGTCGCTCACAGGAGGCTTTTTGGGCCTCTGCGATGCCGTCGTTTGGCCGCTCAGTGACTTGTCCCGGCGCAAGGGCCCGCCTCCTCTGTGAGCGGATTGGCTAGGATCGGGGGGGGTGGGCTTCACGCGATGCCCGGCGATCCGATTGGCCGCGCTGCCGTGCCAATCTCGGGGGAGCGTCACAATGCCTTTCCTCCAATGGGCTCGAACCAGGAAATGCGAGTCGGTGTCGATGTGTCTCAATGAATGAGCCGCTCAGCCCCTGTGCTGCAGCCTCAGCCTCACTGCCCTGGTCAGCAGGTGGTGGGGGAGGGGGTGAGAGACCCGGGACTGGCCCAACCAGGTTCCCAGTGCCGTTACATTCAGGTGTTGCAGACAAATATGAGAGAGAAAAAAAACAGATTCATCAGAAGTACCTCACCTCGGAATCACTTCACCTGTGCTTTTCGTGTGTTCTGTTAACAGCCATTTTTTTCCCCACATTTTCTAATTGTGGAAAAAATATGTACACTTGTTTTCGGATGTTCTCTACTCCTGAGCCTAATTTTACGATTTAGCGTTTAGTGTGCCCTCGGTGGTTCGATGAGTAAAAGTACTGCTCTGCTCTGCGTGCGGCGTTAAATTAGATAGATGAGAGGTCCGTGGGCTCGCTTAATGGTGTGGGCTGAGGTAGTTGATTGCAGCCGTGGCAGGTACTGGAACCGCACCATTGCGTGTAGTTCCACTGGACGAGGATAGCGAGGGAGAATCACTCAGAGCTCACGTTGCTTATCGCAGTGACCTTGCTGAAAGAATGCGTGTACTTTAGGTGAGAGCAGAATTCAGCTCGACTACCTGTATGATTGAATACTCCACTGAAACTCACGATATTAGTGGTCAAATTAATACCCACTTGGATAAGGTGACCAGTGCAACACCATATCCCCATCAAACGTTGAGTACTTTTAGGAAAGCGGAAAAAGCATTCGGGGAAAAAAGAGTATCTATTGTAGACTTTCTGTCCTTGAATAAATCATTTCACATGGATATATTGAGGTTCAAACAAATTAAACTTGTTTTACATGCACATTTAAGTGTCCTTGAAACTCGAAGGTTGTGGGTTCAAGCTCCATGTTGGGAGTTGAAGTAGGTGTACTGTTGCTTAAGTGCCAACATAGTGCATCACTGCTCGGAAGTGAATGGCAGTCTTTGCTGATACTCCAGTGCAGTACTGGAAGAATGTTGCTTTGTCGGAGATGGTATCCTTTGGATGGGACTAAACCGAGATCCTGTTTGCCAGTTTAGGTGCATATTAAAGTTCCTATGACATTATTTAAAAAGAGAAACCAGGTCCTACATAGAGGTCCTATACAGAAACGTGATGGAATATGTGGCATTATACAGTTGTTTTCTACAATAGGATACAAATCTTTCCCTTATGTACATTTTTTGAAAGCCGTTTGTGTCTTTTTCTCTGAAGACTTTCCTCTTTGATCATTGCCTGTGGTAATCACCCCTTTCTACCCAGCTCGGCATCAACGTGGAGTCCTGTAGCTTAGTTGTGAGAGCGCTCGCCTTGCAAGCGAGACACCTGGGTTCAATTCCAGGCAGGGCGAAACATTGGGCAAGTTTCCTTACTCCACACGCCTAATAATAATAATCCCTACAAAACAATGATAAATTGGTCATTTTCAATCCACGACTGTTTGTGGGACACTGCTGTGCGCAAATGGCTGCCGCGTTTCGCTCACAAATATACGGTCAATTCACTTTAAAGTCTATTCTGTTAAGCGCTTTGAGACGTTGAGAAGACGTGAAAAGCGCTATATCAAATGCAAGGAATATTATTATTATTACCCCATATGAAGAGCACTATGTAATTGCAAGTTGTCATTGTAAAATAGTTGCTTTTTTAAACCAGTTGGGTAGAAGGTCCTCATAATAATCTTCTTATTTTTCTTATCTTATTATGCAGTAATAGCTGCAAGCAATTGGTTACAAGCAATAGTTTCTCTCCAGATCTATGATTTCTCAGTTCTACATATCACATTTATAATCATGATTTACACCAGTAATAAAATGTTCTTTTGTAATAAGCTCATGAGTGAAATCTGAAAATCAAGTATTTTTGGAGAACCTCGGTAAAGTGCCCTGTTCACAATTCAGTATTCTAACAAGGTTGAAAAGATTAATGGAGAAAATTACTTGTCAAACAGTGGTTGGGTGGCACCGTGTTTCGGATTTAAAAGTCTTAAGTGAAGAGACTGAGGAAGGCAGTGAGTTCCACAGTCTGGAAGACATGAGTGGGGTCTATGGGGGGGGTTGGGGGTGGGGGAGTTGGTAACAATAGAGTATTGATGATGGAAAGAAGTACTACATATCTGGAGCTAGAGCTTGGGAGGAACATGTGGTAAATGCCAACAAACAATAACAGAGTTTTCCCATGGAGAGGTTCACGAGCAGCCTCTCTGGAAATGGGAGCAGTCTTTAAATATCTTTGGAATTATTTTTTTAAAAATTTGTTCAGGCCGTTCTGCCAAAGGACAATTATGTTCACTGCTGCCAAGCTCCTAGGCTTCAGTCAGTGCTCGTGTTTGGTTGGACTAGGAGGAACTTGGTAGCAGTGATTCTTTGATTCTTCCCTGGGGAGAGAGTGTTTAAAGTAGAAATATCTGGGAATATGGCCTGTGTGTGGCCTATGTATTCTGAAAGTAGTGCGTAGCAACCCTGATCATCGATTACTGTATAGTGCTCTCAAGCAGTAAGGAAAACTGTGGAGCCAAATATAATCATTCTTATTGTTTGCTTATCCGTGGTAGCATTCTTGCTCCTGGGTCTGAAGGTTGTGGGTTCAAACTTGATGTTAATTCATAATCTACACTGACACTTCATGTTGTACTGAAGGAGTGTTGTGTTGTTGGAGATGTCAACCATTAAATGAGACTAATCCAAAGTCTTGTGACAGAATTTCATAATGTAAAATAAATCAAAACATAAAATCAAAACCACAAGGTGGTTCAGGTGTGTGTTAAAAATTTCATATACTATTTCATGTGAGTTCTCTTCGCACCCTGTCCAATATTCTGCTTATCCAAATACACCAAGAACCAGTTTAATTTTGTTATTCATCTCATTACTGTTTGTGGAACATTGCTGGAACACACCAGCTGCCATGTTTGCTTATTTAACAACAGCTGCTGCATTTTAAAATAAGTCTCAGTGTGTGAAACACTTTTGAGATGTTTCAGTGTGATCAGGCACTGCTCTGAATGCAAGTTTGCTTCTTTTATTTGAGGGCAGACCTGTGAGCATGCCGTCTTTAGTTTTGGTAAAATGCTTCTCCTGGAAAAATACTTGCTCTCCTTTGGAGATGTGGCAAAATCATTGTGGAAAGTGTTTATTTGGAAAGGAAGGTTTGACTAACTCTAGGCCGTTAACATGTGGGAGGTCATTATAAAAGTCACCTTTTACAAAAGGGCGCATAAGAATTGAGCAAATCTGTTTCTTTCGGCTTAATTGATTGAAGAAGTATTTCACATTAGATTTAATAATTTAAAAACAAAGTTGTTATTCAGTTCTCAGTGTGAATACTGATGAATCATAACTTAAGTTGGTTTAATAAATATTTTAAGCTATGTGGAAACAATATGCATGTGATTGTTTTGTAAATGTACTTTAGTGTACGTGTTTGTTATTGTTTTTTGAGTATACTGTATCTTACTGCAGTAATAACATTACTAACATTCTTAAAAGCCTGAAAGAAAATAAACACTTAATTCTATTAATCTGACTGTTTCCCAGGAATTGACCATGACATGGTCCCAGGAATAATTGTGAATATACAGTATATTGAATATACAGTCTCTGTTTACCTAGCAGTAAGTAGGAACCTGGTTGTTAGTCGATTGGCGGATCGCTTTTCCAGGGGTAATAATTTCTTTAAAAAAAATTGGTCACTTCAATCCACGACTGTTTGTGGGACACTGCTGTGCGCAATTGGCTGCCACGTTTCGTCCACAAAATATATACAGTCAATTCACTTTACAGTATATTCAGTGAAGCGCTTTGAGACGTCTTGAAGACATGATTAGGCGCTATATCAAATGCAAGGATTCTTCTTATTTATTCTGGGAATTAAATAATGGATTCTTAGCATTCACCTATACCGCTTTAGTCTTACAAATGTCTTTGCTCTCCTAGCAAAGGCCATGCAAAATAGGTTTCCTTTCACTTTACGTAACACAGTATGAAAATGCTTCATGAACTGTGAAGGAACATTTATTTAATAGTATTCAATTAAAGAATGTGAGTGCCTTGGTCAATTCACTTTACAGTATATTCTGTGAAGCGCTTTGAGATGTCTCGAAGACGTAAAAAGGCTCCATATCAAATAACAAGGATTATTATTATTACATTGTCTGAATTTTAGTTTATTATTACTTTGTAGCTGAGATTAGTTGTCCAGCGCCTTTGGACGTCCTCCCGACATGAAAGGCGCTTCACAAATGTAATCTTGTTGCTGTTGTTGTTCAGACTTCCAGGCTGTTGTGTAAATTGTTCAGTAGAGGGTAAAAGTGCAGTAAGCCAAAGTGATATGTTTATCCATGACCATATAAGAAACATTACTGCACTAACTATTCAGCAATTTGTTTTAGATTTATCCACTGTTTGAGTGGATAAGATTAAGAACTTGCTGTCTATGACTGAAGATGTGGGGCAGAGTCTTATCAATGAGTCATCAGAACATTACTACAGAATTACAATATTCCCTTCTGCATTATACTGAATCAGTGATATGTAAATGACCTCCTGAGGCACTATACAAATATCATTTGTTGTTGTTGTTACTACTTAGAGCAAACAACTTTTGGAGTGGGAACCCTGTTTTATATTTTCTGCGCTGTATTTAATTGAGGCTAAGAATGCCTTGTTTCATTGGTTCAATGTTTAATACGTAATAAGATTAAAAAAATAATTTTTGAAAGTTACTTGGTGATATTGGACAGCATGACACAGCCAATAATTTAAACTGTCTGATAATTATGAGGCTGGTGAACTTCACCCTTGTCGCATTTATACTGTAGTGGGGGAGACTTACACTGCTCCTGAGTTTGTGATACCTGAACTTCAGTTTATACTTCATGTTTTGTGGCAAATATCACCGAAATTGAAGCAGAAGTTTATACAGAGAGCTCGTCCTGTATGGAATTCTCTCCATTTGATCCAAAGTGAAAATGTTATTTGGAGCCAATAATTAGAGATTATTACACATTAAATGTTGTGTAAGCCATTCAAATCACAAAGCTGCTTGCGTTGTGATCATTTGGGAAGAGAAAAATAATTTGTAGTCATTATTTTGAATTTTGACCAGTGTCTATTTTCCAACAATTTTAGCTTCTTTTCACTAGAGGGTGCTGTGTCCCTGCAGTTGGCCTTATGCAGCTGGTTAAGGAATGTATGATTTGGAAAGTGAAAGATGTATTCCCTGTTCATGTGTTATTTGACTGAATTTTCTACATATGCGAACAGCTGTATTGTTTAACTTGAAATTATGCTGATTCCTTCCTACCGTTAAGCTACACAATCTGGCATTTGTAATTTTGCAGATAACAGCAAGGATGTTATGGCACCTTTTTGACAGAACATACCACTTTAAATATATAGAACACTCTGTTTGAGTGTTTTTTTAAAAAAATCAAAAGTTTCTTGACATGAATATCTGTTGAAGTCTTTTTTTATGAAGTGCATGGGAATAAATACAGGATAATGGATAGCTGGCAGCAAGTTATGAGGCTGTAATTTAATCGAGCAGTTTATAAAGACCAGCAGAATCCCAAGACTTAATTATAACCTTAAATGTTCTGCCTCCTGCTGAATAGTTTTTAAATTATAAACTTGTCTCTTGTGGCATGTGATGAAGTTGAAAGACTAACAAAGCTGGTTATGCTCGACTTGGAAGATACATAGCAAATGTGATGGTTGCTATAGTATGTACTATTCTTTTTCTTATAGTAGTTTAATAGCAAATACATTATACAGTACATTTTATAAATTCTTCAAATTTGTGTTCATCTTTTCAGAGTATGCATAGTCGCATAGAACATTAAAGGTCTCCTCTTTTTACATTAGAAAATGTATTTCTTCAACCATTGCCTATTTTGCATGATGAGTAGTCCACTCAGACTTTGGGTTTCTCTCTTAAAGCTCTTCAACTAAACTAAAGGAAAGTAAATAGTATTGCCCAAGTTGCTTTGTGTTAGTGTTCTGCGTGCGTTCATTATTGCTGCAAAGGAAACACCATTTACAAAGATATTATTATTATTGTTATTTACAAAGAATATCTCGCTCAGAAAGAGGCCACTCTGGCCAACCAGTCTGTGCTGGTGTTTTATACTTCACACACTTTCCTTACACCCTCCCATATCCTTCTATTCCTCTCTCCCTTACGTGAAGGGCTCGCCTCCTCTCGACTACATTATTCATAATGACTTCATAAAAGGACATGATTTGAGAGTGCCCAAATTGACCCCCCCCCACACACACACACAAAAATTGTAACAATCTTTTTAATGAATGAGCAATCTCATTTTTTCTTAATTCATACTGTAAGTCTCAGTGGAGAGTATGGAATCTCCATTGTGTGACTTACATTATTGCTGAGGATTAAAATTAAGAGCAGGAAACATGTAAATAGAGATATTTCAAATTGTGGTGCCAACAGATGATACAAATTTGTTTTGTCTGTGATACATATAGGTTGGAGCTAACCAGGAAATTGACAGAAATCCATCAATAAATTATCACCAGAGTAAATGCACAAGCAAATCATTGGCTGCTAACATTATATTAGTACCTGGTAGCTTCAAAATAAATGGTATGGCCAGAAAAATTGGCGCTGGACTTCCTTGACTCTTACACATAGCTTGGGGAATACATGTTCCACAAACTAGGTGTGGGTGTGAAAAGAATACATATTTAAATATGTTCCAAAGTTAATGTCTCAAAACTAAAACTTCAGAGTTGTATGATCTGATGAAATGATTCAGGATATGGTTCTATAATGCTGTAAAATTGGAATTATTGTAAAGATGGTAAATAAGATGACATGACTCAATCTTCCCCTCTCTGTCACTACCTAAAGGCTTTGGTGTTCCCTAAAGACATCATGAATTATATCCTGTTTCTCTCCATCTCCTAACTCTCCGCAACCCTATCACCCCCATCCTTGCCCGGCTTCACTGGCTTCCCATCATTCAGAGGATGCAGTTCCTGGTCCTCACCTTCAAAGCCCTCCATGGGTTTGCTCCCCCCTACCTCTGGGACCTCCTAACCCCCTACCAACCTGTCCGCTCCCTCCGCTCAGTGGGCTCCGGCCTGTTTCACGTTTTCCGCCTTGCCTGCCCCATCATTGGCCCCACCCTCTGGAACTCTATCCCACAGCCCCTCTGCCTCACCCCCTCCCTTGCCTCCTGCAAGACCCATCTCAAGACCTTCCTCTTTGACCTTGCCTGCGGTCACCCGCCTATCCCTACCTTCCCTGCCCTCCACCCCTTCTGATCCCAACCACCACTTCGGGTGCGGATCCCTGACCGTCCAGTGCCTTGGGACATCCTTCTGATGTGAAAGGCGCTAAACAAATGTAATTTATTGTTGTACTCTTCAGCTTTGCTCTCCTGCAGTATGGACTGTGGCCCTTCACCTAGGTCTTCAGTGAAAAGCAAAATGGAGGATTAGGGGAGTAGCTCGCCATCCTACTCTGAAGTGCTCCGACATTATCCTATGTGCATGGCACTATGTAAATATACATTCTCTCTCTCTCTGTGCCTCTGGGTTTCTCGTACAATTTCTTTAAAACCCTGTACTGTATCAGATATATGAATGACCAGACTTTTGTGTACTGTGTTAAGATTCCCATCAATGGTTACCATTATGTGCAGGTACAATTATTTATCTCCCCCCACATTTTAGCACAGGTTTCATGCGAGTCCGGATAATTGAACGTGCGGTTAGCTGGTGTGTGGATTTGTGGCACTCTAACTGTAATGTCCTGCAATCTAGTTAATATTGCATTCTTTGATTTTAAAAAAAAAGCAAGTTGAATGACTGGGACTTGTGCCTTTTCAGTTGGAATCTGCACCAAATCGAAGTTCTATATAAAGATTGTGACAAAACTTGAAATGCTTCAATACTTCTTTGTGCTACTGGAGGGAGCTTTAATGTTTATGTAATTCATGAATCCCTCTGGTGTCAGAAACCTAGCATTGCACACTTAATAAATCACTTAACAAAATGTTGAGAAATATGTTATTTATTTCTTCAACGTCTTAATATTTAAAAAGACTTACGTAAGCAATGGCACTTCATCAACTAGTTTGAGATATTATTTATTAATAATAATCCTTGCATTTGATTTAGCGTGTTTCACATCAGGAGGATGCCTCAAAGGATTTACTGTAAAGTGTTATGACTGCATGTTTTGCAAGCAAATACAGCAACCAATTTGCGCACAATAATGTCTCACAACTGGCCATGAAGTGAATGACCAATTTTGTCTGGAGGATTGTTGGCCTAGGCATCAGGAGAAACTATTTTTGAATAGTGCCATGGGATTTTTAACATCCACCTGAACAGACAGACAGGACTTTTGTTTTATAGTCTCATCTGAACCATGGCACCTCTGACAATGAGGCACTTCTACTGCGCTGCTTTTGAGTATAAGCTTAGACTATGAGCTCAAATGTGAGGTGAAGTGTGAACCCCCAACCTTTCTAACTCAGAGGTGAGAGTGCTTCCATCTGAGCCAGGCTGATATCTTTCTGCAATGTTACCTTTCGCTTTATGTCATTCCTTATCTGAAAAAAAGGCCGGAAAGTAAAACTTTAGATGCAAAACAGACATTGCAAGCCTTTGCGATCGGGATCTTTTCCCCATGTTGTTTGTAAATTTATTTTGAATTCAATTTCACAGCAAATCCCACTGTAAGCACAGTGAGTTCTCGTTTGCGAATATCACACTTTCAACACTGTTATTCTATATTACCTTAAGAAGTATAGATTCAAAGTTTTGTAAAAATGAGACTTGGAAGTTTTTGAGGGATCATGTGCTCCTCAAACGTATCATTTGTTGCATTTTTAGGCAACGAAAAGTAATGCTGGCAAATATTAGATTACTTGAAAGGGAAAGTGCCTTAAATTGAATTTCCTCATGTTTAAAAATGGTGCAAAACTCACAATATCCTAGGAAATTTTTTTTTGTTCCACACAATTTACACCCACAAAGTACACACAGTTACACCACTCACAGTGTATCCTGTGAAGTGGTACAACTGTGTATTTTGAGGGTGTAAAGTATCCTGTGAAATACTTTGAAATGTTTTGTTTACATGATAAGGCAGTATATCGAACGCAATGGTTATTTTTATTAATAATTACAAGTAATGTAAAGTGAATGTTTTGGAGTTAAACATGGCATAATTTGCAACAACAGTGGCCTGGACACAGCTTTAAAATTTTTTGGGTGAATTGGATAAGGAGAGAATATAAACCAAGATACCTGTGAAGTAAACAGAAAATACCACTTTTCTTTGAATTCCATTCTCACCAGACTCGATGTGGCTTCAGATATTCTCGTCCCATTTTTACAGTGTTGTAAATTAGGTGAAAGCAACAGCAGTTGTGCCTACATCTGCAGCAAGGATGGCTGTTTTTTAAATGTTTTTCCAAATCAGTGGCATGCCCACATCCATTTGAAATAACAAGGCAAATTTGACCTAAATTAATGACAATTGGAAAAAGGAATGATGATCTGGACATCAATTATAAACTTTTATTAAACTAAAATGTTGACAGTAGCCAGTGGCCCTGTGAAGTACAGCAACTGGAAATAACTGTGAAATGCTGTTAAATGTACAGACATCAGCCTTTACAATAGTTAGGATTCTGAAGTGGAATATACACCTTCTTTAGTGGTCTAAACGGTTACTTTATGGGTTACATTTTAATAGGATACTTTTTCTTCAGATGGAATGGTCTGAATTTGACAAGAAAAGTAAAAAGCTGTTTGTTTGACATCAAGAAATGTGATTCCGCTTGGAAGTGTGTTTGTCAAGGTTCATTTATCGGAAGCTGCAAAAAGTTTTTTTTTCTCAAGACTTTCTTCTCAACCTCTGGAGTCCCAGTTGATGCTATCTGGTTTCACAGCTGTTCCTCCCATTTTAATATTTTTAAAGTGATATTACGGCAAGCACTCCAGTTGTACCATATCTCCAGATTGTTTCTAGAAAACCAGTGGCCCTCCTACTTTATGTCAACAAGGTACTATACTCTGAGGTAATGGTAAATAGGACTGGAGATTTTATAGTAAGCCTTTAAGCCTCTCTCACTGAGATTGCCTTGCAGCTTCCAGTAGCAAGCAGGACATTTGCACTGGTCTGATCTTATACAGTAAACTTAGGTTTTGAATTGTAAGGATTTACGGGTGATCCACATAATAAATCTGTTTGACCTCCTTTTTTTACATTTCTATGCAGGCAGCTCGCTACATAACCACTGTAATTACAAGAGATGTGTATATTTCAGTTCCACTGGTGACTGATTGCAGTGATGTATGAATTTAGATGGCATAAAGGACCTTTTTGTTTAGTTTCTCTGAAAGCTCGGGACTTACATTAACTGCTTGGTGTGGAACTGAGCCACAAAGACGAGAAAGATCCCCAGTTCAGTCTGCAGAATGCTGCTGACCGTTAATTATTGATTCTGATGGAAAATGTTGATCATTGGGAATATCAGCAAGCTTGCAAAACGAAAAGGCTACTTGGCCCATCTAGCTTGTTGTTCCACAGACCATCCACAGTCACCCTTTAACCTCCTTAATAAAATGTACTTCCTGATCTCACAATATAATCAACTGTGTAATAATGTATGGGGTTTAAGTGACGTGATCACTGTATCTCTGTTAACATTAATTCACCTAGTTCACTCGGCCACACTCAATGACACCTTCAAATCAGTTCAACCTCTGTCACCAATGAACATTGCTCAAGTTTACAAAATAGATTTGATCAATAAAGATGGTAAAAATAAAAAGGTTATGTGTGGAAATTACAATATTTCAAGAGAAGCTGCTGAAAGTACTCCTGGTTGGGGCTGGTACATTGGCAACACAAATTGATTAATTCCTTCCACTCCTCACGTTTACTGAATTATTGTGCTGTGGTGCAGCTGTGCTTGGCAGGCAACTCACCATTATCAAATCTGGACCATTGATTCTGTCACTAATAATATTGGTTAAAGTCAAAAGCAGGCCAATGTGCAAAGGATTGCACTTTTGAACTTAAAAAGAAGCTCTTTTGAATATTGCTCCACCTCCACCAGTTAGATCCATCCTTCAGTAATAATCTCATTGTTTTGTGAAACATTAAACTGAGATCACATCTGCTTTATTTTGGGTCGAATTGGATGCTAATGATCTCACGGCATGCACATCTCCCAAGTCTCAAGCCACTATCCCTCAACCCCAAATTTGTCAACAAGCTAACCAATTGCTCACTGGTGCAGATTAGCTGCCATGTTGTTTACAATCTAACAGTTACTCACTTCAGAGTAATTAATTATGTGAAGCACTTGGGACATTTCAAAGTGGTAAGGCACCGTTTCAAAAATCAAGTGTTTATTTGTACTCTGTAGTATTTGTTCTCTTCCTCTCTATCGGCGAGTAACAGGATTCCAGTCTTTCAATAATAAATGTTAAAATGACTGTGTAGCAGCCGCTAATTAACATACCGTTCTCCGGGTCATTTTAGAGGTATGAGTAATCTTTGTGTATGCATAAAATTCAGTAATTTGAAACCCCTTTGCAATCTGCATAATATGTAATTTGTAGCATGGGTGCCTGTACAGATTTGTTTGGTCAGCATTTTAATTGCCGATTTAGTTGAGTGGTAATTCTGGTTTATGATTTGAAATTTTATACAAATTCACAACCTTTAACTTGGCATGTAAATATTTACAGTGATAGTTTTATGCTGAACCACTAATTTAGCAACAATTTTGTTTTGCTTTTGTTTGTTGTTTCTAAAACAATGTTACCAAGGCTGAACAGTTTCAGTTGTGACAAGAGACTTCAGAAGATATTACTTATTCACTACATTTGAAAAGGTTTAGGGATGACCTGATTGAGGTCTTCGAGATTATAAAGGTTTTGATAGGGTAAATTGTAATAGGGTATTTATACTGGTATATTAGCCAGTAAGTAGAAGACACTCATTTAAGGTAATGCAAAAAGAATTGAAAAGAAGATTGGAAAAACATTACAGCGAGGAGGTGGAATTTTTTTCTCTGCCACTGTTGTTGAGGCAGAGTTCATTATTTTTTAAAGAGTAAATTAGATGCTTAAAACACACCAACATCAACTTTATGGGCCAAATACCTGTGATCAGTTTCTGTGCTATAAAATTCTATGATTCAGTAATTTAGCATTTTACAAATGCCTCGAGATTACCACTTGCCATCCAGTGGTGATGCTGATGATTTTCATAGAATCCTATGGCACAGAAGGAGACCATTCGGTCCATCATGTCTGTGCCAGTTCTTTGAAAGAGCTGTCCAATTAGTCCTACTCCCCTGCTCTTTTCTTGGAGCCTTTTCTTTTCAAGTAAATGTCCAATTCCCTCTTGAAAGTTATTATTGAGTCTGCTTCCACCATCTTTACAGGCAATGCATTCCAGATAGTAACAACTTGCTGCGTTAAAAAAAATTCTCACTGGTTACCAGTGGGAACAATTTCTCCTTATTAACTCTATCAAAACCCCTCATAATTCTGAACATCTTGATTAAATCTCCCCTTAACCTTCTCTGCTGTAAGGACAACAATCCCAGCTTCTCTAGTCTCTCCACATAATTGAAGTCCTTCCAAATGTAAGACATCAGTGCTCAGTATAGTGATTCACTTTCATTATTTCTGTTTGCAGTAATTTAGGAAGCACAGTGAATTTATGGTCTGTACATTGTTTTGTTGGAGCATTTATTTCATTGCCATTGTGCAATTAACACTTATATGTGAAGTTCAAAAGTACTCATCTCCCACATAGATTATTTCAGTTCTGTGCTGCACTCCATTGAAAACAACAACAGTAACAACTTGGATTTATATAGCACTCTTCAACGGGATAGCGTCTTGGAGTGCTGAGAATTGTATAAAATATCTAATTACATCACCCAATTTGAGCAAGTGAGTCTGATTGCTAGATGGCCTTGGGATTCAAGCTTTGAATCATGTAGTTGGGAGTCAAACATTCAACAGCTTCCCCTGCCTCCCCAAGCATAAATTTAAATCTAATGGGATTTGGCAAGCAAAGTGTGTGAGAATGCTGCCCTTTCAGTTCTGAGAATGCAGTTTGGTTTCAGCTCGGCTTGATAAACTTCAAGTGATTGGGTCCGTAATAAATGGTTATAGGAATTATAACCACTGTAGCCATACCATCAAAGTAACTTAACCACCGAGCATCACTTCCTGATTCATGCTGGGAAAGTTTTAAGCCTTCAAGGCCGGTCTCAAAACCTTTCTCTTTGACCGAGCCTTCAGCTCCCCTCTCGACTCTCTTCCCCCTTCTCGCTCCCTCCCATCCCTCCCCTCACCCTGACCATTTCCCCCCTCCTCGCTCCCTCCCCTCCCCTCACCCTGACCATTTCCCCCCTCCTCGCTCCCTCCCTTCCCTCCCCTCACCATTTCCCCCCTGCTCGGGTCATGACCCAACTGTGTAGCGCCTTGGGACGTCCTCCTGACGTGAAAGGCGCTTTATAAATGGAATCTTGTTGTTGTTGTTGTAAGCGCCTTGGGACGTCCTCTGGGAGTGAGAGGCAGTATATGAATGTAAAGTTTTATTATATCAAATGTTGACTGGAAGGCAGAAGGTTATTATTTTTAAAATTACCTTTTAGTAGTATAACTGTAATCTTGCAGAAATAAGGATACTTCTCCTATCCAAGTAGCTTTATCATAGTAATAGTATATAATGTGACTGTCATTGTAGATATCTATGCTTTGATTGGCTAAAACAATTCTTGAAAGGATCATGGAGCTCATCAACAATAACTTGTATTTATGTATCCCCGTCACGCAAGCAGAGGCTCGGAGAACTTACCAGCAGTGGGGTTTGATGCTGAGCTGGAAAGAGAGGGGAAGATGACTGAAGGCATAGTTGTAGAAGAAAGTGTTCAGGTGTGATTTGAAGATGGGCAGAGAAGGGGAATGATGGAGGGATTAAACAGGGAGTTCCAGAGATTTGGGGCATAGTAGCAGAAAGCACTGGTATCAGTAGTAAAGCCGAGGGGACTAAAGGCAGAAAAGATCAGAAGGAAAAGCGCAAAAAAAACCTTTAGAAGAGAAGACTGGAAGGCAGAAGGTTATTATTTTTAAAATTACCTTTTAGTAGTATAACTGTAATCTTGCAGAAATAAGGATACTTCTGCTATCCAAGTAGCTTTATTATAGAGTATATTTCAGTGTAGGAATTGGAAACATTAAGGAAAAGACTGTCCCAGGAAGCTTGGAATTCTGTGCAGTCAGCAGTTGTCTAAGGGTTAACAAATGTTTGTTTTTCTGCTTTTTGTTCAAATTTAACCATTTTAATTATAGTGGGGATAGCCTGCCAGGGAGCTGACTGGGTGCAATTGCTGAATGTGTCAATTGGACACAATGTGTCAGCTGCCACCTTTAACATTCATAGTTATATTTTATGGTATCTGCTGAATTCAGAATGTTAATTCCGGTCTCACGTACTTCTCGGGTTCGTAACCCATTCTGTTTTTTTTGAAGAGAAATATATATACACACGTGTGTGCTCTGATAATATCCAGTATCTTCTTTAGTTTATACTAATAAAACATCTGTCTGCGCTTCAAGAAAGATCTCAATAACCGATTGAATTAGAGTCTTGATTTATACCTCATTGGAAGGTCTTGTAACTGGGAGTGACATGGGCATATTTGTTTTTGGGTATCTCCTATTGCTTTTGAGTCATTTTCAGCTTTGCGTTTTTCGCTGTAGTTACACCTGGTGGCCGCCGAGTCATTGTGATGCTGTGGTATTCTGTATCACAGAGCACTTACGTAGCCAAGCGGCGGAAACAAAATAAACTAGGTACAGCTAGTATATTTATAAATTAACTAAAGCAAGTTAAACGTGATCATAATAATTTCAAATTGTTTTAAGGGCTATTAAAGTTTCATCTTGGATGATTAATCTTTGTTGAGTGAAGTAAGGTTTAGGGTTAACTATTGGGAGTTGGGATGTAGCTGTTTTTTTTAAAAGCTTTGAGTTTTTGAATAGGTATAGAAAGAAACCCTCAAAGCTTTAACAGCCGTTGATGTACCAGAGACACTGCCGATTTCTCAGTAGTAAATGTCCATACAGTACCATTAGAAAAAAAATGGTTCTCAGTTAAAACATTCATTGTGCTTTTTTTCAATTCAAAAGAATGCAGAGAAATGCCTGAACTGTAAGAAGACTTTTTTTTCTTGTAAATTAATTTTAAGTGATCAGGGTTCACTGATATGTGAAATTAGCAGTGCCTTGTAGGATGCTAATAAATTGGATGAAGCATCAGTGACAAAGAAGCTGCAACATAGCCTTCCAAGTTTTGACATCAAAGCTTTGTGTCAGACTGAGACTCCAACAAGTCCCTAGTGGGCACAAGTCCACATAACAGATGTTCTTGAATTCAACATGAGTGTATCTGGCAGTCATACAATAACCTTATTGTAACAATTCAGAAATCTAGAGTGTGGGAAAGTGAGATTACTCACCAAAGTAATCCCTGATCTCCAAGTGAGAGTATTTGTTACGTGGACACTTGCATTTATCAAATCACAGGTGCACACCATAAATTTTAGAAAAAAATGTCGCTACACTCTCTCACGGAATGCGCATGACCCATCACTAAAGACTCTTCTCAGCATCTATTAGTAGGTTTTTAAACATCGAGCTGTTCTCACAAAGAGAAATAGGTGGGTAACTACATTTATGTGGGAAGGGTCTTCTTTGGAGTACAGGAGCATGTTTAAATATAATACTAAAAATAAATTAACAACAATAACAAAATTACATTTGTATAGCGCCTTTCACATCGGGAGGACATCCCAGGGCGCTGGACAGACAGAGTTTCGGACCTGAGCTCGGGGTCGGGGAGGGTGGAGGGCAGACGGGGAAGCAGGGAGATTGAAAGCATGGTTGAAGAGGAGGGTTTTGAGATGGGTCTTGAAGGTGGCAAGCGAGGGGGTGAGGAGGAGAGACTCCGGGATGGAGTTCCAGAGGGTGGAGCAGAGTGGCTCCGCCTGCCAATAGTGGGGCGAGCGAGGCAGGGGACATGAAGCAGGCTGGAGCCCGCTGAGCGGAGGGAGCGAGCAGGATGGTAAGGGGTTAGGAGGTCGCAGAGATAGGGGGGAGCAAGACCATGGAGGGCTTTGAAGGTGAGGACCAGGATCTTGAACTGTATCCTCTGTGAGACGAGAAGCCAGTGGAGTTGGGCATGGATGGGGGTGATAGGGTCACGGAGCCTGGTGTGGGAGAGGACACGGGCTGCAGAGTTCTGGATGATCTGCAGCCTATGGAGGTAGGAATTGGGGAGGCCGACAAGCAGTGAGTTTGCATAGTCGAGCATCGATGTAATTAAAGTATGTATGAGGGTTTTGGTGGCCTGTGGTGTGAGACAGTGGTGGAGCCGGGCAATGTTGCGGAGGTGGGGAAGACAGAGCGGGACATGGCACAGATGTGGGGTAGAAAGGATAGTTGAGGGTCAAACAAGACCCCAAGATTCGGGACTGGCTCAGTGAGGTGGAGTGTGCAACCATGGATGGTGATGCTGTCAGCGCCTGAGGTGAGGAGGCGCTGACGGGAGCCAATCAGGAGAGCCTCGGTCTTATTGACATTCAACTGAAGAAAGTTAGCTCTCATCCAGGTCTTGATGTCTGACAGAGTGAAGGGTGGAGGCAGAGAGGAAGAGTTGGGTGACATGCGCATACATGTGAAAGTTGACCCCATGTCTGTGGATGATGTCTCCAAGCGGGAGCATATAGATATTGAAGAGGAGGGGACCAAGGGCAGAGCCCTGAGGAACGCCATACGAGACTGTGCAGGGGCTAGAGGCAAAATTGTTTGTGGAGATGAAGGGGAGGCGGTGTGAGAGTTACGATCTGAACCAGTCAAGGACCGAGCCGTGAAGGTTGAGGTGAGAGGAGAGGTGGTGAACGAGGATAGAGTGGTCGACAGTGTCGAAGGCAACAGAGAGGTCAAGGAGGACGAGGAGGCAGAGGGAGCCCTTGTCACTTTGATCAGGGTTGTTTCTCTGCTGTGGGCGGCACGGAAACTCGATTGGAGGGGTTCGAGAAAGGAATTAAATTAAATATACTATTTAAATTATAATATTAAATATAATATTTAAATAAAGCATACCTATAAATAAATACTACAAATAAAACATATATATTTAAACGCTGAAAAAATACTTTTTTTCTCCTACATTAAGGATCTAATACTTGGAAGAAGAAGGAAAGGATGATCGAGTGAAACTGAAAGAATATCTGCTGCTGAGGATGCATCACTCTTAGTTGAAAACTCTTAATAGATCTAGTGGGCAGAGATTAACAGTGCCATTGATTACTCATTTGGTGATATTCTGTTTTGTAAATGGGCTGTCATTATTCTCCTTATTTGTAAGGAACTCCTTGATTTTATGAGGTTTGGTCCAATGATCTAGGAGCAATTTGTTTGGACATGTAGAAGCCAATGAAACTTAATCCTGATTTATGAGCCAAGAATAGAAATGTTGTAATTCACAAGTAATTTGAAATTTGAAAGTAATTCATTCATTTTGATGGAACTCTGAAACTTAATTAAATGGTAGTATTTTCAGGAATAAATGAATTGTATAGTTCTTCCTTGAATATGATTACTATTGCAACATCAGTTGTAGGATAAATAACCTGCCTCTCAATAGTCTAAACCTAGCTCACATTTGATATGAACCCAAAACTGGGATGCTGTTGCATCATGATAGGCATAGCCAACATTGAAGGATTGAAAAGCAACATTATTATGAACATTTGGCAACTTCAAGCCAATTATCCATTTAGTAACCTCTTACTTAAAACCCATAAAGTCAGTAGGATTGTGAGCTTCTACTTTCATAATCCATACCCATACTGAAAATGAAAGTCAAGTTTCCAACCTTGTCAACATCGCTCTATAAATGCAGTGGAAGTGAAGATTCTTGTCGTAGCATTAAACTCATGTTTACCTTTCCAATTTGCATCTAATTGAAAAACATGATCTAGAAGTTGGCTTTGTTTTTGAATATTGATATCTTTATGGTTGGATTGTAGCTGAACAAAACACAGTCACCGTGCATCTGTTTATGTTATATCTGACCTAGCAGTTCTTGAAATCTATTGTTACAAATGAGGAAGCTGACCCTTTTTTTGTACCTACATCCATTACCTCAAAGATCCACTTACCTACCCAGCTCAAGACGGATATTGGTTGCATCGATTCACACCATTGGTTTCTTGTAGAGGAATGCCAAATCTCAGCTAGATCTTTAGAGGGAAATACCGAATCGTTGGAAGGTACTTTGAGGAAATTGAAAAGTCATTCTATGCTGATGTCAGCCTGGCTCAGTTTGTAGTATTCTCAATTTTGAGTCAGAAGACTGTGGGTTCAAGCCTTATGTTGGGACTTTGAAGTCACAGAGTCTAGGGTGACGCTCCAATACAGCACTGGAGGTGTACTTCAGTGTAGATGTTACTATCCTTTGGTTGAGACATTTACAGTGCTATGGTTGTAAAAATTGGAGATTTGATTTTCATTTTCATGTGTTAAACGAAGTTCCCATCTGTCTGTTCAGGACTTTGATAAAGATCGCATGGCACATTTCGAAAAGAGAAGGGAATGTCTCCCAAATGCAATTGGTCCTTCACGTCATACTAATAATAATAATCCTTGCATCTGATTTAACTCTGTTCACATCTTTGAGATGTCTCAAAGCGTTTCATAGAATGTACTGTAAAGAGAATTGACTGCATATTTTGTGGGTGAAACGCAGCAGCCAATTGCACACAGCAGTCATGGATTGAAGTGACCAATTTATTTTATTTAAGGAATTATTACCCCCAGAAAAGCGATCTGCCAATCGACTAACAACCGGGTTCCTACTTACTGCTAGGTAAACAGAAGCGTTAGTGGGTTATTTAGTCTGTTATGCCTACACAAACTACTTTTTGTCTCTCTGAAGGCCTGTTTGCCTATAGAAGCCAACACTTACTTTACAGTATATACTGTGAAGCGCTTTGGGACATCCTCCCTGCATGAAAGGCAGTACATCAATTGTAAGGGTTATTACTAACACCCCCTAGGGAACTGCTCCTCATTGTTTTCAGCTCTTTGAACTTGTCATAATCCTGCAGCTCAAACAATGTTTACAGGATGTTGAATGTCAAGTTTGTAAGGAGTTCTCTCTGGTTAAAAACTTCAGGAAGTAGTCATTTAATATGTTTGCTCTCTCCTGCTCATTCTCTTTTTCAACCCCAATTACAACGATACAAGAAAAGAGAAGGGAGTTCCTCTTGCTCTCCTGCCCAGCATTCCTCCAGATTAATTGGTTTCTCCACTCATGAATGTTTGTAGGACTTGGCTGCCAGGTCTGTCTACTGAAACAGTCACTATAATTGACTGCAATTACTTGTGAAGTGCTTTCAGCCGTTTGAATATGATGAGCTGTGATCAAACCGTGTTTGTTTTTCTTGTTGTGTTTCAAATTCCATTTTGTTTTTCTTTGGCTTATAAAGTGTGTTCTAACATAAAATCCCTGAGGCTTGAGTCAGGTGGACCCTGTTTATACAGTGCTTTGGTGTGCAGCGGGGTATACAGGTCTGTATATTGTGTGGGGGCACTGTAGGTGCACTGGAACTATAGTACATTTCTGGTACAGAAGGCCTCCTGGCCTTCCAGCACCCATTAATTAAGAATTCCGCCAGAGCCTCGCCCTTCCTAAATTCTGCACTCTCACTACACCAGTCCTTGCCAAGCTCCTGACCCTCTATTGCTGTACAGATATTTCAAGATGCTTGGCACCTCCCTACTTCTCTGACTTGCTTGATTCCAGTCCACTAACTGCCCCCTTTATCAGCTGGTTTAAACCATCTACACATCCCTTGTCCCCTCCACTCTACCATTGGCTTTCAGCCCCAAGGCTTTGGAACTCTTTGCCCCAATCGCTCTTCCTCCTTGCCTGTCCTCAGATCATACCTGAAGACTTTCCTTTTCAACATTGCCTACGGTCATAGATCTTCTCTCCCTGACTTGGTGTCGAGCTCCACCACTATTAAGCACTCCAAGGTGATACCCCATTTGAAGTGCGATATATAAATGCAAATTGTTGTGGAAGTTATTTGAAGTTATTGCAATGTATGTCAATAGCTGCTATTAAATCTAAGTTATGGCCACTAGATGTCACCCATACACCATAATTCATTAATGCATATTGTCAAATGAATACTTCTTGTATAATTGCAATTTTTACAGTTATAGTTGTAATCATATAGTCCAAGCTGACACTCCAACACAATGCTGGGGATGTGCTGAATTATTGGAGGTGCCATTGTTCGGATAAAACCGAGATCCTGTCTGCCTGTTTGAGTGGATATTAAAGATCTCTTGCACTATTCCAAACGAGAAGAGAGTTTCTTCTGTTGCCCTGACCACCAATTCCCCAAATAAAATTGGCCATTCACTTCATGGCTGTTTGTGGGACATTCCTGTACACAAATAGGCTGTTGTGTTTGCCTATATTATAAACTGTTAAGCACTTTGAGATATCCTGACGTGAAAGACTGTATAAAATTTAAGGTTTATTGTTATTATTTTAATTGATTAGGGTTTGCTGAAGCATTATTGCCTGCTTAGAGTTTAAATTACTTCTAATATAGTATAACTTGCTCTATGCCATTACCATGGTTATTGTGCACAGTATGCACTTGTTATCTCCAGAGGACAATTAATGACTGGAATGGGTTACCAGGAAGGTTGATTGAGGCCAGGACGCTGGACCTGTTTTAAAAAGAAGCTAAATGGTTTCAGATGGAATGGGACGAAGAACATTCTTCATCCGAGCAGCTTTTGAATTTACCCTCTGGGAACTGAAATACTTCTTGGTGTCTGTTCTTAAATTGCCCTTTGCAACCCAAACACTCTGTCCTCTTGTTTTTTCTCTCTCTCTTTCGAGGTGCGTCCAAAACTATTTCTATCTATAATCTTATAAACCTATATTAGGTTCCCATTGAGACTTCTCTTTCCTGGACTAAAGTGTCAGATTAAATTTTTCTAGACTAAAGAACTGCAACTTGTCTAATTATTGCATATAACTCATTGCTCATCCTTTTTTCTCTCCTCTGCACGGCCACTTTTGACATGGGTAGCTCTTTATGTTGGAGCAACCAAAACTGTACACAATTGTGGCTGATTAGAGCTTGAGCATGATGTCTTGGGATCTGAATTGAACTGTTTTGGCAATATAGCCCAACACCCTATTTGCCTTCTTTATTCCTATCACACCGTTTTGACATAGTGAGTGATGAGTCAGCTAATATCCTCTTTCAGCTTCGCCTTTTCAGCTATCCCATCCATCAAATTACATATGCCTTCTATTCCTTTATCAGTGGCACAGGATATTGGAACTACCTTTTTGGTCAGTCAACCAAATGGATTTTTCCTCATGTATGGCCGCGTCATGTGTATCGCAGCTCAGTAGCTATTGGAAACAAGGTATTGATTTGGCGTGGACTTGCCTAGACTAGTGCGGGTGTTTGGTGGGCCACTTTTTGTTGCTCTAAGAAGCCGATCGCAATCAACAAATTGGAGACTCCCGACCTATACGATTTATGTCCCTACTGAATCAAGACTATTAGACTCATTTTTATTTTGCAGCTAGATACTAAGAAAAGAAAATAACTTGCCTTTTTATAGTGTCTTCCATGTCGAAGAGTTTAACAGTAAGTTTTGTCAAGTGCAGTGACTGTTTTTGGTAGCCAAACACGGCAGCCATTTTGTGCACAGCAAGGTGCCCAAATAGCAATGAGGTAAATGATTTATGTGAAGGATTATTGGCCAGGACATCAGGAGCAGCTTCCCTTTCTTTCCAAATAGTGCCATGGGATCATTAATGTGCACAAAGCTTGCAGTGTAATGCACATGCATCTGTTATTCTGCAAGTAATCGTTTTGTATTATAAATCCAGCACGTTCAACAAGGTAGAAACAGTGTAAACTTACATTTTTAGTTGAAATAAAATAAAATTGCTGTTCCAGCAGTATTTCTGGAATGTTTAAGTGGAAAAAAATTACAACATTATTAGGGGCATTTGTTGCACTTTCAACTATTGCTGGGATAGTTATGCATTGAATTTTTTTTATAAATAAAAGTGTTTTTAGGGCTTCTTGAAACACACTTTCCAGTCCATATTGTAGTTGTTTTTCTTTTTTAATGCAATGGTTGGATTTTTTTCTGGGAATATACAGTAAAAGCCTTGCAGCGTTGAGGCTTTGTTCATTCCAATGGGCTTAAAACCCCATTCTGGCCCTGGTTTTGTGTTCTCTAGGCATCATTTTGATTTATAATGACAGTGAGAGCCTCAAAGGTTTCTAGTCCCATGGTGACAAAAACCATGAAGCCAAAAAAAAACTTGTCTGTTGTTACCCTATTAGTTGTTACTTTTTCGAGTCAGTATTGTCACTGTTGTGTGGTTTACATTTTTACATAGTTTACATTCCACCCCCCTCCCCTACCAGTTGTAACAGATTAGTTTACTTTATGTAGTGGGGGAAGGAAACATAATTTTCCCCTTAGAACCTTTGTTCAAATCCATCTCTGATTGTTTTTGCTTTCCGGTGGCGGTAAAGATCCTACAGCATATGAGACATGAATTTAGTCTTAAATCTATTTTATTTGGACCTGTGACCATGAGCCAAACAGAAGAGACAATAAATGTACAGCAGGTAAGTAAGCATCTGAAAGAAGAAAATGTCATACACCAAATTGTTAACCAATTATGAGTTTTGGTGAAAGAAACTTTTTCTATCGGGTGCTGATTGACCTGATGAGTATTTCTAGCATTTTGCCGATTTTATTTCAGATTTCCAGCTTTGACAGTTTTTTATTTCTGGATCACAACCTAAAACTGTCCTTTTAATTGGCAAATCTCACTTAGCGAGGCTACAAAGATGTAGGATATGGGAAATAGAAAGGTCACCATGGTACTGTAGTGGAAGCGGTTATGAATTTGGAGTTGAATCACATTTGACTGTGTAGGGGGAGCCTTAAAATCATTGTGGGATACTCTATGGCAAACTTACAAAAGTTTTTCTTCTTTTGTAAGGTCAAAAGCAGGCCTGCAAGTCAGTCATTTTTGGCAGGGAAGCTGGCTGGTCCATGCACCAAATATAACCCATAGGCTACATACCTGCCATAAACAAATGTACAATAAAGGGGTGCCAAACATTGAGATCCAACTGTATACACATCATAATAATGAATAAGTAACAAGAAAATACTGAATATTATAACAAACAGGACCCAGACTTGTTTCTGATTCATAGCATAGGTAAACATAAATCCATTTTATGGATTACAATATGGGAATAAAATGAACTGATTTACTGTTGATTAAGGCAATCCATTCATGTAAAATGATCTTGGATAGTCTCAATCCAGTTTCTAGTGAACGTGGACTGCAGCACAAAACGGATTGTACTTTGCCACTTAATTAGTAATCTCACTACGTAGCCATTGTAGATAATTGGTGTGGAAATATTCAAACTGGTAGAGAAGGAAATGTTCTATTAAGGTTGAAGGCTGAGGAACATTTTTGGGGAAGACTAATCAAAGCTTTACTTTTACGGGCGTCAGTTGGTAGCACCCTCAGCTGTGAGTCAGAAAGTTGTGGGTTCAAGTTCCTTATGGGACTTTGAACTTTTAGTGCAGTGCCAGGGTGGGGATGGAGTGGGGGGAGCAGGAGGCGGGGGGCTGCATTATCGGAGGTGCCTTCCTTCGAATGAAACATTAAAACCAAGGTCCCGCCTTTCCTAACGCTGAAGATGAACTACTTGAAAAGAGAAGGGATTGTATCTCCTGTTGTCCCGGTCAACAGTCCCCAGATAAAACTAGTCATTTACATCAAGGCTGTATGTGGCACATTGCTGTGCTAATTTGGCTGCTCATTTGCCTACAAATACACAATCACTTTACTATGCAGTATAAGGATTATTATTGTTTATCGTTGCATCTGGCAAATTTAATAAAAGAGTGCCTGTTCCTGTGGAACGTAACAAGATGTGGTCTATTTCTGGACACTGATCTTGATGATGTAAAGACTTTTATATTTACAGTGCAAGCCACTTAAGCCGGATAAACTGGGACCAGTGGTTTTGTCCAGCTTAAGCGGCGTCCAAGGTTAATTGAAGCGATCTTATTCCTCTCATTCCTTCCCTTGTTTCTTCCTTCGTCCGCCACCCCATCACTGATTGACAGCCCAAAGCCACTTGTGAATGGTTGGAGTCCATTTTCAAACCTTCCCACCTCTATCCTGTAGTCGCTGGTGGCTGAATGAAGCCGCTCAAGACACAGAGTGAGTTGACACAGCGGTGATAAGCGAGGCATTTTGTCCGGATTAACCGGATTTTTGTCTGAATTAACAGGCGGATTTAAAACAAGTAAGAAAACAAATGCAAGGCATTTTTTCCGGTTTACCTGGCGTCCAGGGTTAATGGACATCCAGCTAAAGGGCTTCCACTTATTTTACCCATTTTATGCTTTCAACTGCATTGTCCAGGAATCTGTATGCTCCTATAGATGACCTGACTGGTCATTGTATCCATTCATAAAACATTGGCCACTTTCCCAGGCTTGGCACTCTTTCAGCATCTGGATGTCTTAGCGAGCCTAGAACTACCACAGTTGAATTCTTCTCACAATCTACAGGTCCACAGAGACTTGATTCAAAATCCAACATGATTGCAGCTCTGCTGGTGACTTGAACATCCAGAAGCTCCTACCCTCTTTTTTTAAGGGATCAAGGAATCCATAAAAAGGCTGTACCTTGGAGCGATTGCTGTTAGAAGCTACAATCTAGTAGTTCTTCACATCAGGCTGTCATTTACCCAGTGATCTATTTCTGATTGTAGTGAAAAACTCATTGAAATTTGTACAGCATACTCTGTGCTCTTTACTCAGCAAATCTGATGATGGAACATTCTGTTTCAAGACTGATTAGTAGCAGTTTGATCAAAATCAGCTCTCTACATGATATGCCACCCAATATACAAAAAGTGTGCAGCTCAATGTGTGGTTCAAAAATCCAGATTCAGTAAGAATTTGTTAGGTCTGCTTTCACTTACCAGTTATCCTTGTTGAAAGATTTGTTGCTGGATTATTCATACTTTTGTAGATGGAATATTGTCATATTAGAAAAGTATTCTTTGATACTTTTCCAAGGAGTATAATTTACTTCACACACGGTTTTGATTTTGACTGGGACCTTCCTATAGGGAATTCACAGTGGTCTTTAGCTTCGCTCATATTCTTTACACTTGCTAATTGTAGAAGATAAGCTAGTACGTAAATCCATTAGACCCAGTTTTAAAAATATTTTTACCTGAAATTAGTTAAATTTATTGTCAAAGCTACCTCATTTATTTCCAAATTGTCAGACAACATTTACATATGTAATGGAGAAAAAACATTCCCTGCAATCTTTGGAGAGCATGTTTGCTTATGACCTCGGTGAATATCCATTGTAACATATTGCAAACGTGAAAATGTTCCAGTTTTATTTAAGAGACAAATAGGCCGCCGAATAGGGATATGAGCTGGTTCAGCAGAAAAGTGCGGACCCAATTATTCCGTAGAACCCGCTAGAGACACCCTCTTCCACTGCATGTAAAAATGCAATATGCTCGGCCCCAGGCCTCTGTGCGCTGCCGCTTGCTGTTTATTGAATGCCGGGACTGTGGGTGAAGTGGCTCCGGATGCACGCTGCGGTGCGAGCGGGAAATGTGCTTCGCTTACCCTGAGGTCCCGCTGTTGAGATTGTGTGTGTATGTGTGTTTGTGACGTCCTCCTGACGTGAAAGGTGCTATGCAAATGTAATTTTGTTGTTGTTTCTGTTTCTGTGAGTGTGTCTCTCTTTGTGACTATGAGTATATGTGTGTCTCTCTGTCTGTGAGAGTGTGTGTGTCTCTGTGTGTGTGTGTGTGTGTGTATACACGTGTGTGTCTCTCTCTGTCTGTGTGTGGTGACGGGCCCCGAGAGGAAGATGGTGATGTTGCGCTGGTGTTTCTTCCCCCCTCTCCCACGAGTGGGCCACCCACCCAGTTTTTGTTGAAGAAAACATTAAGATGTAGGTTGGCAGTAAAATGAAACTTGATTCAAAATCCAACACCAATCAACCCCCCGGAATTTTCCGCAAAGGTTGCCAAAAGTCCCCGCAATTTTGGGCAAATATTTCTGCAGTTTTCCATTGGCCCTGGATATGAGCCATATTCCACCAGCGGATTCCAAATAAGTCAGGCCTTGCAATACCTAATGTGTATCACTTGATGAAACCAGTCAATGCAAACTTTAACTTATTATTCCAGAATGCAAGAATTTATTGGGAATTTGCAATATGCATTGTTTCTATTTTGTCCAATTCCACCGGTCCCCCAGAAGATAAACAAAGTCAATCTAAGTGTAATTCAATTGATTATCATTTTGTTTACATGCTGGAAAAGCAGCTGATTTTTCGTCTCCCAGTTGAGAAGCAGTCATCAGCAGCAAAACTACTTTAGTTTTAAGCACAACAGACTGGATTGAAAGACAAAAGCTTGTTAAATTTTCCAGGGTAATAATCCTTCCAAAAAAAAATTGGTCACTCTATTCACAATGTTTGTGGGACACTGCTGTTCTCAATTGGCTGCAGTCAATTCACTTAATATATTCTGTGAAGCTTTTTGAGACATTTCAACGACGTGATAGTGCGCTACATCAAATGCCAATATTATTATTGTTAAAAGAAAAGCTGGATGTAACCATCCACACTGTCCATATGTGGCATTGGCTGAGGTTTCTCTATACAAAGATCATTTGATCTTCTGTGGGATCCTGGTTGTCCTGATTATCTGTATGGTGTTGTAGAATCTTGTCTGAAACTCCATTTGGTTGGAGAGCCTGTGGCAGCTATTTCAAGTTTTGTATGTCTTATTACAAGAAAACCTGTGGGGCTACATCCTATGCTTCATGGTTTATGAAAGGAGCCTACAACAGCATCAATTTTCTCAAAAAGCCTTGCTTCAAAGGGTTAGCTGAATCAGGTTCTTCACAAGCACGTGTGTCTTACATCATTTTACAAACCTATGAGAATTAACTTAGCAGACTTATCTTGTACAAAATGCAGTCAACAATAAACAGCATTGGTTTCAGCCAGGAGAACGATAATTTTCACAAGCCCTGATGATACATTCATCTTACTCATGGAGTCCTGTAGTGTATTCTTTAGAGCATTAGTCGCAAGCGATAGGACCTGGGTTCAATTCCTGGCAGGGCGAAACGTAAAGCAAGTTTCCTTACTCCACATGCCTCTGTTTACCTAGCAATAAGTAGGAAGCCGGTTGTTTGGCAGATTGCTTTTCCGGGGGTAATAATTCCTTCAAAAATAATAATAAATTGGTCACTCAATCCATGACTTTTTGTGGGACACTGTTGTGCGCAATTGGTGCCGAGTTTCACAACCAAATCAACAACAAAATTATATTTATAGAGCGCCTTTTACGTCGGGAGGACATCCCAGAGTGCTGGACAGTCAGGGGTCAGGACCTGAGCATGGGGAAGCGTGAGGGAAGGCAGAGAGGTGGGAGGGTGACTGAAGGCATGATCAAAATATACAAAATATACAGTTAATTCACTTTACAGTATATTCTATGAAGCACTTTGAGACATCTGGAAGACATGATAAGGCGCTACATCAAATGCAAGGATTAAAAATGCAATTATAATTCCTTACCAAGTGCTCCAAGACACTACTTGTGAGAAGGGCGCTATATAAATGCAAGTTGTTGTTGTTATTGTACTGTTTGTTTAAAGGAGAATACCCAGCTGACCTCCTTCAACTTCCTGGCCTCTATCTCAAACTCATCGAACCAGTGCACAACTTTGGTGGCCATTTCATTCCTCAATCCTCTTCCTCACTTTTGGTCCTTGATCAAGCCCACTTTCATTCACCTTTGCCACGTTGACCACCCTAGACTTTTCAAACACACTCCTTAATGGTCTCCGTAGTACCAACATCCATAAGCTCCAGCTAACTCAAAACTCTTGTCACTTACATCACCCGCACCAATCTCTGCATGCCCATCACCCAGTTCTTGCCAGGCTCCACTGTCTCCCTTCAAGGATCTCACTCTGACTCCTTATCACCTATCGCTCTATTCGGCTCTATTCAGCTGCACATAATCTGTCCCACCAAAAAACGACCTCTTCAACTGTGTTGTTCACCTCTCTTCTCCCTTATTCAAGGTCTAATGTTTATTCCATCCAACTATTAGAATTACAGTCCTGTATTAACGTCAGTAACATCAACATAGTCAGAATATGAAAGACTTTGTCTGAGAATGATTGACACACGTTTCACTAACCCTTGGAAATTTGTTTATTGTGCTGTTCAGACAAAATAGTGTTAGGAAAAATCATGAACAACAATAGAGACTAACCAAAAGGCAAAATACTACAGATGTTGGAAATCTGAAATAAAACCAAACGCTGGTAACACTCAGCAGGTCAGGGGACATCTATGACGAGAGGAAAGCGAGTTAACGTTTCAGATCTGATGAAAAGTCATTGAGCTGAAGCGTTAACTCGCTTTCCTCTCTTCATAGATGCTACCAGACCTGCTGAGTATTCCCAGCGACTACTGTTTTTATAATAGACATTAATGTTTTTTTTTCTAAATTACCAAACACAAATCTGTAATCTAAAGCCAATAATAAACTGTTATATTTATGTTTCGGCTAGGTTGCAGCAACACTTTATTTGATTAGCATAGCATCATTATTCATTTGTTGGATTTGACACTTCATTCCCTAGTCTCTGGAAGGCAAACCCTAATTTGCAGATTTTGTCACCATCCAGTTTCTCTTTATTTCTGGATCTAAATTTAAAGGTACAAAACTACCTCTTGAGAGGCAATAAATATGATCGATTCCTAAACCAATTAATGTTGGTGTTCAGTTGAAGAATTGAAACGGGTTTGTGCTGCAATCAGTTCTCCAGGTGTGAAAGGCACTATATAAATGCAATTTGTTGTTGTTGTGCAGAAGATCATTTACCTTCCTTAAAGGAGGGTATATTTTTTGTGCTAGGTTCTTCCATCGGTAGTGATTTTGCACCAGTGGTCATTCTCCACAAGCAAATCTGGAGAGAGAGGTTCACTTACTCATTTAACATTGGTGGTGGAGAGAATATCGTGGTTGAGATCAAGCCAGTCCTTATCTCATGCTCACAGACTTGTGCTTCCATCAGGGTCGGGAGTGGAAACGCTGAAATATGTATATATAAAAAATACATGCTCCCTTCAGAGTAATCTTTTTCAAAGGTAAAGATTAGCACCTTCCTGATGATTTCATGGTAATTTTTCATACACGCAGCCTTTCACTTGCTGTTCTTTGTGATTCATAGGAATTAATAATCAATGTGAGCATATCTGACTTCTGCTAAATAATTACGTCATGTAAATCATTCTTTCAGAATCTCTCTCTTCTGTTTAAAACTACTTTGTCAAAAACAACTGAGAATATAAGAAAGCATGGTACGTGAAAAGGTTTTTTTGCCCATCAAACCCGCTTTCCCCATTTACTTTGTACAACAAGTCATATTATGGACTACTCTCATTTGAACTCTTGATAGAAAGTACTATGTCAATAATCTTTGACCTCAATAATAACAATCCTCGCATTTGATATAGCGCCTTATCACGTCTTTGAGACAGTTATCATCGCAAAGCTTTTGAGTATTCATCCATCCTCATTTCCATCAATCCTTCATTAATGCAAATTCTGGACTTCTGCCCCTCCATAGGTAAGATTCACTACTGCACTAGCAACATAGGATCAATACAACACAAATTTGCACTTATATGTGCCTTTCACATCCCAAAATGCTGGACAATTTAAGGTTCCACCCAAGCTGGGGAAGGAGACCAAGGAGGGGAAAAATGGTCGAAAGTATAGGCAGTCAAAGAGGGAAGGGCGAGGATCAATATATTGTATGCAGCTGTTGGTCATCTCAATCTTTATGCATCTGTATAATCTCCAGTTATGATCAGAACCAGATATTTATTTCATTTTATTATAACAACAACAAATTACATTTGTATACCGCTTTTCATGTTGGGAGGAAGTCCCAAAGTGCTGACATGGCATATTAACATGGCAACAACTGCTTTAGGTAGGTTCTACAGAATATGTAATAACAGCTTCACTGGAATCTCTCAATGAATGAGCAATAGTAGTATCCAAATCCTGTTTGTTTTCCACTGTTTTAACAACACTCTTCCTTTGTATACTGCAGTTGTCTACTGCATCATGTTCCAATGTGCATTATGTTGCTTTGATCTGCATTCCAAAGTCTGCTATTCCTTAGCCCATTTACTAAATTTGTCTAGATCTCTTTGAATTCCATTCCTCTCCCATAAATTTTGAACAATTTATTTTTAATAATTTTGGCTGAGGATCAGCAAATGTTGTAATGTTACAATAAATACATTCCAAGTCGTTTATGAAGTGTTAACGGGAGAGGGTGGAATATTTCTCTGTGGACCTCTGCCAGTCAGTGTGCCTCAGACAGGACATTTTACTGTACTTTTTATTGCAATGCAATTTTTCAATTCATCTAGCTAATTTGCTGTAATCCACTGAGAGACTTAACCTTCCATTTACATTTGAAACTTTATCTCATGTATTCTGAAACTTCAAAGTGCTATGCTTTCATTTTCATTTTCATGCCCAAACATCTCAAAGTGTAGTTACTGTTTCTGAAAGCATACACAGCAGCCATTAGCAACAGAAAGGTCCCATAAATAACTGAGATAAATGGGTAACTACTAACTCTTTGAAATAGTGTTCTGAGATGTTTACCAACCACCTGAAAGCTGTTCTTGGTTTAACATCACATCCAAAAGATGGCACCTTCGACAGTGTAGTGGAATGCTGGAATGGTGTGACCAAACTAGACTATCAGTTCAGGTATAAATTGGGGTGTGAATTGTGAAGCTAAGATGTCAGTAACACTTTGACTCATATCACTGCAATATAATTAAAATCGGGTGGAACCAATTGTGTCTCTTCTAAATTGCTTCTATAAAATACATGGGATCTTTAGAAAGACCTTTTTTTAACAATGTTAACGAGCTCCAGCTCTTCAAGAAAATTAAATTAATGAAATTCTGATTTGAACTCAAGATTTGTGTACGACTTTGAAATGAGGTCTTTGTTTTTAACAGCTTCAACTAATGCGATGAGCAAGAAGCATAAATCAGACTTCCCCTCTATCGTTTTGTTGCCAGATATGTAAAGGGGCATAAATCCAAGTGATGACTACTTCTTCTAACCTCCATGCTCTTTAGATCAGCATTTATAACATGTCATATAATCATGGAGAGTTTACAACACTGAAGGAGGCCACTTGGCCCACCATTTCAGATGGTGCTCACTCCCCCTCTTGAATGCTGCACTCCAATCTCATTTCCTTTCCTTGAGCCCTTTAATGTTATAACCCTTAATCCTATAATCCTTGCATTTGGTATAGCACTTTTCATGTCGGGAGAATGTCTCAGAGCTGCTCAAAGTGGAGTGATTGTGTATTTATAGGTGAACTAGGCAGCCAAGAAATGAATGACCAATTTTACTTGGGGGATTGTTGGCCTGGACTCCGGGAGAAACTCCCTTCTCTTTTTAAATAGTGGGATCTTAAACGTTTATCCGAACAGACGACAGAATTCAATACAAAACTCCTTCCCCCCAACACTGCATTGGAATATCAGACTAATCTAAGTAAGTTCAAGTCTCGACATGGTGTTTGAATCCACAACTCTCTGATTCGGAGGCAAGAATGCTACCACTGAGCCAGGCTGACACGCTATATTCCCTTAGGCATTTATCGTCTCTGCCAGCTTGTTGTGCGACAGTTTCAGCAAGACTTCTTTTACTTGTCTCTGGTGTCTGTCTAACTTGAATGCTACAAAAGACATCAATCATTCATTGATAGAAACCTGCATTAAACTTTGGAATAACCTGTGCATCAGACAAGGTTCACTTGGGAAGGTTGACATCCCATGACATCCTTCCACCTTAGCTGAGTGGTCTCTTGTTGCTTAGAGTGACAGTCAGGACAACTTTGGGACTTTGACATTCCCTGACATTCACTTGGCTAAGTGCCCTCTTGGTGCTCAGGATGACAGCCAGAACAACTTGGGGAGGTTGACATACCATGACATCCTTTTACTTTTGCTCTATGGTTTCTCCGTTCTCAGTGAGATGGCCTGGATGAAATGAATAGGAGAAAGCCCAGAAGCTGGACGTACTATATCCATTATTTTAATTATGGAAAGTCTTACTTGCATTAAACTCAATGTGTAATTGTGTTAGTCTCAACTTTCTGAGTGGCTATGTGCGTTGTATTGACTGCCTTGTTGCCTATCTGTAGAAGGCTTCACTTTTGATGTTTGTCTGCATCACCATCGATTCAAGAAAAATAACTTAAGTACTATAATTTGGGGATCATTGAGAGATTTCTTGACATGACACTCTTCGTGCCTATCTAAAAGTTTACTGTACACATTTTCATTAGAAAGCCCTCATTAATAATTGATCCTATACATATAATATAATGTTGAGCACTTTTCTGCAGTTCTTAGACTCACTGTTCATGTTCCAAGTTCATGGCTCTCTTCTGTGTTTAAAAAGCACCATAACATTTGCTATTCTCCTATCCTGAGGTATTAAATCCAGTGCTTTTTGAGCTGGTTGTTAAAAATATTAACCAGGGCAGTCCCCATAGTGTGGTGGATACAGCTGTAGCTTAGGGAGTTTGCTGGTTTAAATCCTGGTCTGTGCTGAATTTGCTTATCTAACCATGACTACATGGGTGGGGGGTGAGGAAGCTATTTGGCCCAGTCTTTCCAGGGTTGGGATGGCTAAAATCAGCCAGGATTTCTCCTCCTCTTCCCGCTTCAGCTATCCTCTACCGCCATATTAAAATTCACTTTGGTTTGATACTTGATGGTATTAACATTGCTGATTATATTATGTGTACAATGGCTAGTTTGGCGACTCACTGTGAGTTTTTAAAGAGATTTTGGGCGGAATACCACATGACCCCTTCATGCATTATATAAGAATGCCTACAAGGCAGCTTTTTGTTTTAGTTCGTTTTCTGCTGTGTTTATGAGAAGCTTTTCTTTGCTGTTGTTTGGCCTCATAGCCTGGAGAACACAAAAAATTGTAATTCTTCCAAAAATACTGTGTACTAGTTTTTAAGCCCTATACTTACTGCGAGTGATTGTACTGTATCTAGCCATGCTCGCTGTTTCTGTGCCTGCCCTTGATCATTTTTAGTCACTGAAACATCAGTTGTAACCACATTTTCTGTTATCTCTGCAGATAAATAGCTGATAAGAAGTATAATGACCACAACAACAATTTGCACATATATACTTGCTTTCTCAAGGCGTTTTTCAAATGTTTGAGTGGAAGCCCAAGCTAGGAGATGGGAGGGTGAGTGGGTGGGGGGGTTGAAAGTGCAGGGAGATGGATGGGTCTTAAGACAGGTTTTGAAAGCAGAGAGCGTGAGGGCAAGTCTGAAGAATTTTGGAAGCGATTTCTAGAGGGCGAGACTTCTGCCCTCCACTGTGCACCGTCCCCCCCACCCCGACCTGATGGTTGGCTAGGAGTCAAGCCAAAAGTGAGCTAGAACTCACTGATTGGAATAGCTGGGGCAATGGGGTTGCAGGAGATCACAGAGATAGGGTGAAGCAAGGTTGTGAAGGCATTTGAAGATGAGGATAAGAATTTTAAAGTTTATTTGATGGAGAAGAGCATGCTGTTGTAGTCAGGTGAGGATGGAGCTCAGTATGGGAAAGGATGCAGAGTTCTAAACACTCCAACATAATGCTACATTGTCGGAGGTGTTTAACGGAGATGTTAAACCAAGGTCCTCTGTGGAGTAGTATGATTGGTTCATTGGCAGGACTTGGAAGGGCAGATCAGTCACTGAGAGCAGGGACTCTTTCCACTCAGCAAACATTAATAATAATAATAATAATAATAATAATCCTTGCATTTGATATAGCGCTTTTCACGTCAGGAGGACGTCCCAAAGCGCTTCACAGAACACACTAAAGTGAATTGACTGTATATTTGTGGGCGAACGCGGCAGCCAATTGCGCACAGCAATGTCCCACAAACAGTCGTAGATTGAAAATGACCAATTTAATTATTGTTTTTGGTTTTGGAGGGATTATTATTAGGCGTGTGGAGTAAGGAAACTTGCCCAAGGTTTCGCCCTGCAAACCAAAGCCCTAATGGGTAAGATAGTCCTAGCTGGACAAGCAGTGGGAAAGCTTGCCAGACAGCAATATTAATGGCAAACTATGCGGTTTTAGCTGATTAGACTCCAGCAGTAACCCAACACACACTCTCGGGTCCCCAAGATTTGGCTCTTGCCAACCTGCGCCTATTACTTTCCGGAATTAGGTAAGTAGGACATTTCCCTCCAGGGAAGAGTGTGCGTTCCATCCAGCAATCTATCCCTGGAATCTCCCATGTGTGTGGATTGTATGGAATTCTCAGTTTGGTTTAGATACTCTTGAGCGTGGTGATGGGTTTCCGCATGTGTCAGTCATGCGACTGACAAATATAAAATTGAGTTTGAACAGTTTTGAAGACAATATATCTTCAGCTGCCTTCCAGACGTCCTGGAGCCCTCACTGTTGACTGCTAGTTATTTTTTACACAGACGCACATAGTGGATTGACAGCTTTTTGATTTAAAAAATTATTACAAAAGGATTATTGTATTTTTTATATAATGCTTGAGGATCCAAATACCTTTTCATTTTATCTTACCAGGTGTGACCTCTGCACCCTTTGAGGAATCTCTCCAGTTGAGTTCCCTAAATCCTTCTGCTCCTGGATTCTCAAGGACACCTTGAGGTTATGATTCAAGCTCATTTATTGGCTGCATTGCTTTAATCACCATTAGATGGTACCTGTCTGCTTCGAACAATTCATTACGAAGGTCTTTAAAATTTCACTACAAAAATCAATTTTCCAGAGGGTGAGGGTTGCCCAATTATCCTGACATTTGTACTTCACCTTGCCTTCAGAGGCAGAGCCCAATCTAAAGAGCAAGGGTGAATGGTGTGAACTGGCAAATCAAGGTCCTAAAATGAACCTGACTTTCCTAAACTTGAATATCATTTAATTTTGTTCATAATTATTTTTACAATTGTTTGAGTAATCTGTTTTAGCCACATATATCTAATAGGCAATTTTATGTTGTAGCTGTGAGAAAGAGGAATGGAGAAGAGGAGGTTAAAAAGTAGTAGCTTACAAGTAATTTAAGAAAAACAGAAGCATTAAGATAATAGAGTTAAAGGACAAACTGAATAAGAAGGAACCTCTAAGATATGGAATATGAAGTGGTTGAAAACTAGAGAAAAGTTATGAGGAAAGATTTCGGAGAGGACAATATAAAAAAAATTGCCTAGACAACAACAACAACAACATTACATTTGTAGAGCGCCTTTCAAGTCGTGAAAATGTCCCAAAGCGCTGCACAGTACAAAAGCAAAATCTTTCTTTAGTTTGGCGCCAGTAATTTCAGTACATACTATCCTGAACCAATGACTCAGAAAAATAGCGTTTCAATTGCACAGGAATGGTAATTTGTTTTTACATTGCAATATTAAAAATTTATTTCAGTACCCTTCAGTAATTATTTGCTTATTTGTGTCATCTGCCAGCTAATTTGGTAATGATGTTGCCAAACATTACAATCTATTTGTAAAAGAACATCTATTTGTAAAAATCCTTGCATTTGATATAGCGCCTTATCACGAGACGTCTTAAAGAGCTTCACAGAATATACTGTAAAGTGAATTGATTATATTTTGTGGGCAAAACGCAGCAGCCAATTGCGCACAGCAGTGACCCACAAACAGTTGTGGTTTGAGTGACCAATTTATTTTTTATATTTTTTTTGAAGGAATTATTACCCCCAGAAAAGCAGTTAGTAACCGGGTTCCTTCTTACTGCTAGGTAAACAGGCTTGTTGCAAAAGGAAATCGAACTCAGGTCTCTCACTTGCGAGGTGAGTGCTCTAACCACTGAGCTACAGGACTCCATGTGTAGAAAGTGGATATTTTAGAGTAAAATGCAGATTGTCTTAGAGTTAGTATGGTGTACCTGCAAAATTTCACTCAGTCCACCCACCATTCAGTACAAAGTTGGTGAGCTTTGTATACTACATGTATTTATAATATATATAATAATCCTTGCATTTGATATAGCGCTTTTCATGTCTTCCAGACGTCCCAAAGCGCTTCACAGAATAAACTGTAAAGTGAATTGACTGTATATTTGTGGGCGAAATGCGGCAGCCAATTGCGCACAACAGTGTCCCACAAACAGTCGTGGATTGAAATGACCAATTTATTATTGTTTTGTTTTTTGAGGGATTATTATCAGGTGTGTGGAGTAAGGAAACTTGCCCAAGGTTTCGCCCTGCCGGGAATTGAACCCAGGTCTCTCGCTTGCAAAGCGAGTGCTCTAACCACTGAGCTACAGGACTCAATTTTCATTGCTCAGTTGTTGCTTTTCTATATATCATATTTGTCTTTGAAAATGGAGATCATTTTACTTCAGAAAATTAAATTGTTTGATATTCTGAGTGAGTAACTCTTCTGGCTTGTAGAAACCCTAGATATTGCCTTCGAATATATATTTGATGGTCAGGTGCGTGTCTGACTCATGTAGAAACCAAGCACTATGCCTAAAAATATCCAAAACAGACAGAATTCCGCATTTAGATGTCAGTGACACATGGACATTTCCCTATGTCTGGAATGGAATAAGTACCCTTTCCTTGGAGGCATACTTACTTAAATAGGGTATTAAGCACAGGATGATGAGTGCCAAGGCTTGGAGACCCTAAAGTACTGTTACAATTTAACCAGCTAAAACTGTACAGCTTTCCTGGAAAAGAGGTGGGGTGGTGGAAATATCATTGTGGTACATTATAACTGCGCCTCCCAAAACAATCTATTAAATTTGCTACCATCAATTTTTTGTAGATTAATTATGCCCTGTTCATTGTGTAATATTTATATATGATTAAAATACCTTTATTGAATATTTTCTTACCGTTACTTTCAGAGAGTAGATGCCGAGATCTGTAAACACAGATCTGCTTCACAGCTAATACCGAGCAACAACATGAAATTCCTTGAGCTAGAACTTCAAGAATGGATTTAAGCAAAGTATCTCAAAGTGCTGAATGTGACTTAATTCAGTTGCCAGCCCATAGAGAACAAAGTGAGAAAGCTCAAGTTACTCTTGCAATCCCAGGATTGCCAGAAGATGAGCAGATGGACAAAACCAATAAGATCACCCACTCCAAACGAAAAAGAAGATCTGAACCAGGAAAGGGAAAGACTAAGGACCTAAATGTAAGTGGCACCTTAGAAATAAAGGCTCGATCGGACAATGCAATTGAAAGTGCTCTAGATTGTGGGAAACAGCAATGTAATGAAGATCCTCCAGCTAAAAGACAGAAATGTGAGACTTTGCAGTCAGAATCTCAAGATGGTGGAAACTGTGCAGAAACTGGAATTTCTGCTTTACCAGGGGATAAAGAACAGCAACAAGAAGAGGTGACATGTGTGGAGAGTGATGATGCACAGATGGAAGGACAAACTGGAGATGATATGAATACGCCTAAGAGTATTGTTGAAGATGGGACAACTCACCTTTGCCCCACTTGTAATTTCATGGCTAAAACGAAGACTGCATTAAAAATTCACACAAAGCGACGTCATTTCAGTGAAAATGTCTTTATTTGTGATAATTGCAACTATACGAGCCACTCAAAGTATGACTATAGCAAGCATATTTCTTCAGTTCTTCATAAAAGCCAAATTATAAGTGAAAGTAAAATTGGAAGTACAAAAGAAGGGTTTAATTGTAGGCTCTGTGGTCATTTAACCCCTTCTCGTTATGACTTGGATAAGCACATTAAAGAGAATCATTCAAGGCGCTCTAAAGCCCACATTTGTCCTCAATGCAAATACAAGGCAGAAAGTGCGGCATCCTTGCATGCACATCTCAAGCACATCCATGTGGAAGAAAGAAAGTATAGTTGTGACCTCTGTGGCTACAAGTGTTTTGATGAAAACCTGCTGAAAACCCACTGTCGTGGTAAAACTCACCTTCGTCGAAAAAATCTTGCAGCTCGGGGAGGATACATACATTTATTATCCCAAAAAAAGCCACCTTGTAAGTTAGATGCAAAAGTGCACAATTCAAAACGGATGAGTAATGATAAACTGAGTTTGGGTGACAAACCTACAAATTTGAGAAGAACAAGGAGCCAAAGCTCTGCCCAGTTTATCAAGGATGTGAAAAATGCCAAATTATTGAAGAAATCTAGGAATACTGGTCGATCAACGGCAATTTCAACCAGCAAGAAGTTACTGGCAGTAAAGGAAGATCCAAAATGTAATGATCACAATGTTGGAAGGCCATCTACGAGAAGAGCTTTAAGAAGAGGAAAGATACAAGGTGATCTATCCCAAGCCCCGGTCAGTGATCCAAGATCAAGGCAGCTGAATAAGGTTAATATTGTCAGCCTAAGAGGGCGTGGCATACCTCTTAAGTGCAGCTTACCTCTCAAGAACAATTCTCAAAGTGTTTGTACAAGAAGTAAGGATAGATTTTCCAAGGAAGAACCAGGGAACCAAAGAGCTCAAAGAAACCTCAAAATAAGAGGTAACTGGTTGACTGCAGATACTGTTGGCCGAAGTAGAGGTGGCCTTTCTGACAGGAAGAAGCTCTTCCTCGAGTTCAGCGAGGTAGAAGCAGAGGCAGGCCTCCTAGAAGAAAGAATACTGGTGCAAAACTAGACAGTATAATTTCCTTCAAAAGAAGAGACCAGCATGAAGCTAAACCCGAGAGTCAAAGCCGTAAAAGTATTGATGAAAAACCATCAACTTCAAATGATGCAAATTTAGAGAATGTAACTGTTTCTGATAAACGTTGCCCAGATGGAAATCAAGAAGGGCAGTTAACACTCATGTCAGATGTTCCTCTTGTGTCACCAGTTGCTGAAAATCCAACTGAATTAACATTGCAGGATGGAAATCTTGAATCACTCTCGGATGTCAATTCGGTTGTTATTAAAACATCCAATGTTGAAAACCCTGAATCAAAACTAAGCCCTGCTGATCGGAAAGCCCTCCGCACCTGCTCCTACTGTGGTCATTTGTTTCAGAACAGAAAGGGCTTGGAGGTACATATCAAGAGACGTCACACAAAAGAAATGGAGTTTCACTGCCAACCTTGTGGCTATGCCTGTGTAACAAAAGGTGACTTTGAAAAACACTGTCAAAGTAACAGACATCAGATTAATTTCTCCAGGATTAACTGTCGAATCTGTTCCTTTGTGACCTCAGATGAAGAGAGTCTTAAGAAACACATGAACCAGGAACACAATATGGCTTTTTACTGTCTATCATGTAAACTGTACTTTGTTTCAGAGGAAGATTTAGTGAACCATGAAGGCACTGAGCAGCATACAAGCCTCATACTATCACAGAGAACAGATGCTGTAGTTCAGCAAGCTGACAAACCACTGCTAGGACCAGAACTTAATAAAGTCCCTTCATCAGATGGAAAGCAAGAAGAACCTACTGAAGCAAAAGAAAGCTCTTTATTAAAAGATCCTCAGAGACTTTCTATAGCAAGAGTAGTTGCGGGAAATATATTAAGGCGTTCAGCACACAGTAGACCACAATTTCAGTGCAAGAACTGCTTTTATAAAGCTAGATCATCCACAGTTCTTATGAGACATATAAAACTTAGACATGCACAAGAATATCACTTTCTTTGTAAAGTCTGTAGTCTCTACACTATTACCAAGGAAGCCATGGAAAAGCATATTAAACGAAGCAGGCATATTGAAAATGCTAAGAAGAAAAACCTTGGGCCATCAGTGGAGGAGTGTGTTGAGGAAGTATCTGTAGGTGTTCGGGATGTTAAGAATAGTATGGAAACTCCTGGGGCTTCAGAAAACGTCAGTACTGAAATAGACAAAGGCTGTGTTCAAGTACTGAAGCCATCGAAATCCAAAGAAGAATTTGTTGTAACGTGGGAAATATCGGAAGGTGACTCAAACAACTCAGACGATCTTCAAAAAGATAGTGATGCTCAGTCGTCAGATAATGTTAAGAGAGGCCGCCCCAAAGGGAATATTTCTAGAACATGTTCTTATTGTGGGTTACTGGCTTCCAGTATTACAAATCTGAACATTCATATAAGGCGGAAGCATAGCCATCAATACAGTTACTTTTGTAAGGCATGCAACTACTACACTGTAACCAAAGGAGATATGGATCGTCACTGCAACACTAAGAAGCACAAAAGTCGAGCTGATGTCACCAAGGCTGCTGAAGTGTGCAGGAAATCTGCTGTAGCTACTGATAAAGGAAATTCAGATGTAGTTGAGACTAGCAATGTTCCTTCTTCTTCGGCTGAATGTGTTGATGACAGCACCAAGGTTTTGGAACCAGAGTCTTCTGATGTTAAGAAACTGACTGAGAACAACGATAATTGCACTGAAGTAAATTTAGTTAGTGTCATTTCAGCAAAGGAACAGCAGAAAATGGAAAATCCAAAAGATATGGTAGATGTTGGTACAGACCACGATACCCCAGCACAAGATGACAGTTCATCACAATCTAAGAAATTCAAAGGAAACCAGGCAACTACCTGTGAGTACTGTGGGTTTGTTGCTTACTCCCTCGCTACTCTGGAGTTGCACGTCAAACGAAAGCACACTAAAGATTTTGACTTCTACTGTATGGCATGTGATTACTATGCTGTCACTCGGCGTGAAATGATGAGACATGCATTCACTGAGAAACATAAGCTTAAAAGTCAGTCCTACCTCAAACTAAATCAGGAAAAGGAACATTATGATGTATGTGAGACGAGCGTAACTGTGACAGATTTGTCACAGAATACAAATCCAAAACAAAGTAGTGATGAATTTCAAGACAAAGGGAGCTGGGATCAGGAGGAGATGGTTTCAGAAGTTACTCAAGATGTACACGAATTTCATACAGAAGAAAAAATATCTGAAGGAGCCAGTGATCCTCAAACACCAACAGTAGGCAGGAGAGAGAATTCTTTACAAAATGAAATGACTAAAGAAGGTGAGACAAATATTGAGACTCGGTTAACAATGCAGAATTCAGAACATTCCTCTGAAGTTGAGGTTGGACTACCAGAAGCTGACAGTGCACATATGCAAATGTCTTTAAACTCATTGAATTCAGCTGAAGAGTTGAATCCTGTATCAGAGAATCTTGTGACACCAGAAGCAGAAAAATTAAATTCTGAGGTTGAGGCACCTGCAGAGAATGATTCTGGTGGGTGTTGTGGAGAACTATTGACGTCACAAAAAAACAGTGTTGAGAATGATCAAACGATTAATGCAGATGCTGAAGAATCCCAGACAGAGAATAATTTTCAACAAGGCTCCCAAGCAGCAGAGGAAAAGCACGATGAGTCTGAACAAAATGTTATCCAACCAGAAGAGATGGCAAAGGGAAGCAGCATCGAGATAGATAGCACTTCAAGAGAGGTAGTCAAGGCAAAAGACGATAGGCCAGATGACAGTGATACGGCAGAACAGAACCACGAAATGCAAACAGAATATTCAGGAGTCTCAAAAGAGAGTAATGCCGAACAAGTCCAAGAAATAATAGTGGAGATTTCAACCCTCTCCAAAGGTGATGGTGCTCAGCAAGAACATCGGAAAACCACAAGCCTGGAGCCATTGAAGAAGAGTTCCAGTCACTTGCAAGATAACCCTGCACAACATGGGGATAGTAACGATGAAGACATCATGGAGACAGCTGAAGCAAAGATATCTGAACCGATTAATAGTGATCAGCAAACTGTTTTTGAAGACAATCAGGCTCTTTTAGATGAACAAAACAAAGCTGAAGCAGGAAACCAGGAAATGGAAAGTAATGCTTTGGAAGTTGCTGAGAGCATGAGTGATGGCCTTGCAAGGTCTGAATTCCAGAGCAAGGGTTTGCAAAAATATTTTGAGTTTGATGCCTCTATCATAAGATTAAAGAACAGTTCGTGGAATGAAAAATCAGATTGTACAGACAATAGTGAAGATAGCCAGGGAAATGAGCCCATCACATCCAATGAGTGGGCAGTTGCCGTGTACAAGACTGATTCTTCACAGACCGTGAAAAAGAAGAGAAACGAAGGAGCTTTGTGTCAGGACTCAAAACGAATACGCTGTGAGGATTGTGGGTTCTTAGCTGACGGTGTAAGTGGGTTAAATGTTCATATTGCCATGAAGCATCCTTCAGAGGAGAAGCATTTTCACTGTTTGTTGTGCGGGAAGTCATTTTACACCGAAAGTAACTTACATCAGCACCTGGCTAGTATAGGCCACCAAAGAATGGAGCAAGAGAGCATAGAAGAGTTACCAGAAGGTGGTGCCACCTTCAAGTGTGTGAAGTGCAACACACCCTTTGATTCTGAACAGGACCTCTTTGTACATATCAAGCAGAAGCATGAAGAAATGCTGAGGGAAGTTAATAAGTACATTGTGGAAGATACAGAGCAAATCAACCGAGAGCGTCAAGAGAATCAAGGCAATGTCTGCAAGCACTGTGGGAAGATCTGCAAGAGCAGCAATTCACTGGCTTTTCTAGCTCACATCCGCACACACACTGGTATGTATTGTACATTCAGGTTACTTACTTGAAGATCTCTTTTGTTTCTCTCTCAGTATAGGTGACTTAAATGAATGTAAAATTAAATATTTCTACCCTGTAAAAAAAACAGATACTCTTCCATTGGGATCAAAGCTGATCCCAGGTGGAAAAGGGGAGGAAAAGCAGTAAACCTAAATGTTATCCAACAACAATTTGCAATTATACAATGTCTTCCATGTAAAAGGAAGTCATGCTGTCAAAGCAGTTGATAAACATTGTGCTGCACATCAAATAAGAAAATAAGAATTAAATACATTGACCAAAGGCACCGTTAAAGGGAATATGTTTTTAGAAATTAATGAGAGAGGGACAGGGGCACAAGGTGAAGTGCTTTTGGAAGAGAGCTCCAGAGGACAAGGCGGTGAAGGTGAAGAAATGGGGGAGCAGTAAATCAGTCAGAAGACCGTATTATATAATGATAAAAGAGGTGAAGTACCTCACAAAGTCCTCTTATCAAAGTCCTGTGTTCACTTCCACATCACAACCTAATGTGACTAAGTGGACATGTTGATAGTCAGTGTGCAGATACATAGCATTCTGGTTTCCTGGTTGCCAATTGAGGTGGGGATAATGGGCAAGTGAAGCCTTATGTAGGAGAGAACGCAAGTTCTGGATCAGTTGAAGTCCTTGGAGAGTGAAATAGGGAGGTTCACAAGGAGAGCGTTGGAAATATTGATCCATTGGCGGAGTATGTTAAGGGCTTAAGAGGACATTATTTTGGCAGTGGAACAAGGTGGTATTGAAGATGAATTAGTTGTAGGATGTGAAACTCAGCTCAAGTAGAACACCAAGTTTCAACATGCCCGATAGAGAAGCAAAGGAGGCTGCTGGAGGAAGGTAGTACAGAGGGGCAGTTTGGCGCACAACTACATATAAAATATTAAACAATATAAATAAACTGATCCCTGTCTTCTTACTTCCCCAGCAAAACAAGGAATTAGGACCAAGTGAAAAATAGTAAAAAGTAAATTTGGAATAGTTATCAGAAAAATAATCTTTACTCAAGAGAGGCAAAAACCATTATTTAAATTACAATTAGATGGTGTGTTGAAAGAATGAATGTACAAGAAGTGGGCCAAATGGCCTATTCTCTGGCAGCTAGTTCAGAAGTCTTAGATTTTAGAGGGCCAGGATTAACCATTTTATATTACTTGATGTTTATTGACAAGATGCAGAGCTAACTCAAGCGGTGTATATGTTGAAGATCTTTATGCAATTGTCTGGTTCAGGCATGTTACCTGTAATTGATGTGTCTATTACTTGTAATTATGGTCCATAAGTCTTGTAAATGTGTTAAACCTCACTAAAAGCATACCAAATCCAGAAGAGAGTAAAAGATGCATTATGTTCTAGGACCAATAATTTAAAATAATCGATGTAGGCTTTTCAGCACTTAATTTCCCTTGTGTTTTGATAGCTAATCATTCTTTATGCATTAAGATTTATTCTATAACTTAAAATGCAAAATATGTTTGCAGTGGATACACTTAACATTAGGAGATGTCTGCCAGGTTAAGTATTGTTGAACGCAGTTCACTTTTTCTGTTTGACAATATGTGTTAATTCTATTCAAGATCAAGTTAATGTGACAGCTGAAATGATGTAACTACCCATAAATGACACTACAACCTTTGAGTGAGAGTTGCAGCATTGCTAGCAGTTCCCAGGACCAGTCAGAACAGTATTGACTTTCACCCCTCTATAGAGCCAAAGCTGTCATTTTAGGTTTGCATCCACTTGATTATGAGAAGGGAGATATTGAGAGAAATAAAATTGAATGTTGCTGAATAATACACGATTGGGGTTAAATTTGCAACAAACAACAAAATTACATTTATAGAGCGCCTTTCATGTCGGGAGGATGTCCCGAGGCGCTGGACAGTCGGGTCAGGACCTGAGCATTGGGGGAGGGGTGGGGTAGGAGTGAGGGAAAGCAGAGAGGTGGGAGGGCGACTGAAGGCATGATTGAAGAGAAGGGTCTTGAGACCGGCCTTGAAGGAGTCAAGGGAGGAAGTGAGGTGAAGGGACTGTGGGATGGAGTTACAGAGTGTTGGGGCAGAGAGGCTGAAAGCTCGGCCATCAATGGTAGGGCGAGTCGGGCGGGAGACATGGAGCAGGCCAGAGCCCGCTGAACGGAGGGAACGGGCAGGTTGGTAGGGAGTCAGCAGGACAGAGAGCTAGGATGGGGCAAGGCCATGGATGGCCTTGAAAGTGAGGACAAGGATCTTGAATTCGATCCTCTGAGGAATGGGGAGCCAGTTGGGTTGGGCGAGGGTGGGAGTGATGGGGTCTTGGAGCCTGGTGCTCGAGATGATCTGCAGCTTGTGAAGGGAAGAGTTGGGAAGGCCGATGAGGAGGGAGTATTGAATTGCAAGTATTGGATTGCAAGATTGCGAGCAAATTAAGAATCCCAAACTGTCTAATTTATGAAAGGCCAACAAGCAAATGTCCAGCATTTTCGCTGCTGTTTGCTCGCCAGACTTTTTTCGGAATGCTGTTTTGAGAATCTTACCGATAATCCAATATTATCAAATACAGTAATGTGGTTTGTGAATATTTAATTTTTTACCCAATAATAATCCTTGCATTTGATATAGCGCCTTATCATGCCATTGAGATGTATCAAAGCTTTTGATACAACACTAGGTCTAATTTGTGATAAATGCAAACTGGAATCATTGTATTAATTGCAAAATCCAATTTGCAAAATTCAAGCCCGGTGAATCCCAAGTCTGGCCAGCCCATTGATGCATTTTGGCAGATGAATATTGGTCCCATGCTCTAGTTCATTCCTGGCATTGTCGTCTTTGTCAACTAGCAGTGTTTTGTTTTCATTTCCTCCCATTTCCTTCTCGAGCTCCTCCAGTCTGGTTTCTGCCCAGAACTGAGATAGCACTTGTCAAGGTTACAAAGGACAGCTTCTATCTCTGTGACCAGGGCTCCCTCTACTCTTTGTCCTCCTGGATCTCTCTGCTTTTGACACAGTTTAAATGCCATCCTCCTTGACCACCTCTCCTCCTTCATCACCTCAGTGGGACTGCCCTCTCCCAGTTGAAGTCCTTCTTATCCCACTGCAACCATTTCTACTCTAATGGTTTCTCTTCCCCCACCCACACCACCCCACCCACCCCCCTACAAAGTCACCTTTGGTCGCCTCTCCTTTTTTTCATTTCCCTCTTAGTGATATCATTCACAGACATGGGGGTCAACTTCCACGTGTAAGTTGATGATCCCTAAATCTATTTTCCTCTTCTAGTTGCAACCCCAGTCCTACTGATGTTCTGACTGCTTGCTTGTCTGATATCTTGGATGAGTGCCAACGTTTTGCAGCTAAAATGGAGAAAACAGAAGGCATCCTATTTGGCTCCAGTCAACTTCTTCTAACCTTTGATTCTGAACTGCTTGATCTTCCCATCCTATCTCTCAGACCAAATCAGTTAATAATAATAATCCTTGCATTTGATATAGCACTTTTCACGTCTTCTAGACATCTCAAAGCGCTTCACAGAATAGACTGTAAAGTGAATTGACTGTATATTTGTGAGCGAAATGTGGCAGCCAATTGCGCACAGCAATGTCCCACAAACAGTCGTGGATTGAAATGACCAATTTATTGTTTTTTTTGAGGGATTATTATCAGGCATGTGGAGTAAGGAAACTTGCCCAAGGTTTCACCCTGCCGGGAATCGAACCCGGGTCTCACTTGCAAAGCGAGTGCTCTAACCACTGAGCTACAGGACTTTTTTGGTGTCGGGTTTGATCCCCAGTTATCTTTTCTATCCCACATCCAGTCCCTGACCAAGACTACCTTCCTCCACCTCTGCCACATCGCTTGCCTTCGTCCCTGTCTTCAAATGCTGCTGAAACTCTCATTCATGATTTTGTCACTTCTTGCCTTGATTATTTTTTCCAATACACTCCTCACCATCTTCCCAACTCCACTATTAACAAGGTCCAAATGATTAGAAACTCTGCCGCCTGTGTCCTCACCTGTCCCAGGCTCCACACCTCATCACGCCCGTTCTTGCCAGGCTCTACTGGCTCCATGTTGCAAAATAGATCAATTTCAAGATACTTACTCTCAAATCTGTTCACACCTTGGTATTTCCTTACACAACAACAACAACTTGCATATATATAGCGACCCTCACACAGGGTAGCATCCCAGAGCGTTTATCTGCTCATACTTATCTCATGCCTACCTCTCCCATCTGTTCCTATCTACTCATCTACCTGTCACCTTTGCTCATTTGTCTTGGGTCTTCTGCACATCCTCATCCCTTTGACTCCAGAATTGGTGGCCGTGCTTTCAGCCCCTATGTCCTCCTTTCTGTTTGCATTCAAATCATACCTGAATCCTCTTTGAAGTTATCCCCTCCTCTCCCTTTCCAACTTGGCGTCAAGGCTCACAATTTTAAGTGCTCCAAGACGCTACCCTCTTACAGGGTGTGATGTAAATACAAGTTATTGTTTTCTCCTTATACAGTAAAATTCATTTGGGAGTTTTCTTATTTTTATGTTGTCATTGTCTGCTTTTTCTTGCCTTAAATCTATCTATGGTCCTTTCGATAATGCCAGCATTATATGGTCCCATATCTTGCTTTTGTTGGAAATTGTTGACTCTTCGGTTTGAGTGGGCTAAAAAGAAAACACGTACTGCTACAACAAATTGCATTGATATAGAGCCTTCCATGTCAGATACACTTTACAGCATATCTTATGAAGTGCTTTGGGACATCTTCCAAATGTGAAAGATGCTACACCAAATGCAACGATTATTATTTTTTTTATTATTTTTATTTTCAAAGTGTTTGGCAGCATCAACTTTAGCTGCACCTTCTTTTTGTTTTGTTTGTTGTTGCTGTTACAGAAAGTAGCCATAATGCCCTGTGCCTTCATTCCCACTGTGCATGATGTTATGTATACTGTGGGAACCTTAAAATCAATTTAAAAATAATATATAATCTTCGTACTTTTGATATTTGAAAACAAATTTAAAACATTGGATGAATGTTGAAAGATATAAATATGATGCACTGATAAAGGGGTGAAAACATTTGGGTTCAAAGATCGAGGACGGAACGACTAGGTTTGATAACCCATATTGAAAACTAAGAGTCAGCACCATTGTGGAGATATTTGATGATCCCTGTCTGTAAGTAACAGCTTGGCAGACCTGGTGAGATCGAGTTCATCGCAGCTGGAATGTTGCACAAAAAGATTACGAGGGAAATTGATTTAGTACTCCACTATGTTAAAAGTGCTTTTTGTTGTTCCAATATTCTGGCACTTAATGTTTCTCTGGCTCCACAGTGGCAGATTAATACATTTTTATTTTGCTGATTACAATACTGCAGTTGCTGAGAGAATTTATTTCCTTCGTCATCGTTCTATGTAAATGTTAAATGTGCAAGTATTAGACAAATGGGCCAACAGAGTGGAGAGAGGTTTACCTGTGCTGTACTTGATCTGGGAGTATTTGATGCTGACATTTGATACCTGGACATATCCCAGAACTAATCCCTTACCTTGATGAGCACAGATATTGACTTGGAATTTATTTTCACACCTTTTGCTATTTCCTGCTTTCAAATAAGCACTCAGTACCATGTGTCTTCAGTATCTCCATCTAAAGAATGATTTTTCTGACTATGAAAATAACCAAGGGAGACAATCTCGAGAAAACATGGCTTAAATCTGACTACTTCCCCCTCCCCATCTACCCCTCACACCCCGACCCTACCCATCCTACCCTCCACACCTACGAACCTGTCTCCCTTTCCTCACTCACCACCATCATAACCCACATGAAACCGACCACCTGTTCACTTGACCCCATCGGTACAACCCCTCCTTATCTCCCAGCTGCACCTCCTTGCCCCTGATTCACAGATATGCCAACCCTCTCCCTGTTCACTGGCACTGTTCCCACCCCTTTAAGAATGACCAGGGTTCCCAGACGTGGTGTCAACTTCCACATGTATGCGGATGACACCCAACTCTATCTCTCTGCCTCCACCCTGGACTCCAGGACCACTGCTATCCTGACACAATCTGTCAGACATCAAGTCCTGGATGAGAGGTAACTTTTTACAGTTCAACGTCAACAGAGCACTTAACAGTGGTGAAGCCTGACTCCAAACCAGGGGTGGGTGGGGGAAGGTGGCCATAAGCACGGTCGAAGAGGAAGGTTTTCAGGCGGGCCTCCACACTGACAGCATCACCATCCAAGGATGAACACCACCTCACTGAGTCAGTCTGGAACCTTGGCATCTTGTTTGACCCTCAGCTATCCTTTCTACCTCACATCTGTGCCATGGTCCGCTTTGCCTTCCCCCACCTCTGCAGTATCACCCGGCTCTGCCACTGTCTCACACCGCAGGCGCCGAAACCCTCATACATGTATTCATAACATCCAGGCTTGACTATGCAAACTCTCTGCTTGTCGGCCTCCCCAACTCCTCCCTCCATAGGCTGCATATCATCCAGAATTCTGCAGCTCGTGTCCTCTCCCGCACCAGACTCCGCGACCCTATCCCCCCCATCCTCGTCCCACTCCACTGGCTTCCTATCGCACAGAGGATCCTGGTTCAAGATCCTGGTCCTCACCTTCAAAGCCCTCCATGGTCTTGCTCCCCCCTATCTCTGCAACCTCCTAATTTTGGTGTTGTTAAATTCGATAAGCCTTTGGTTCCTGGTGCTGTGGAAACCGGTTAGTTTATATTATGCGTGGATTTTGCAGCACTCCCATAAGAGAAAAACTTTTACTTTTAAGTGGAGATTTCAGACTTGTACCCATTCTGTTATTTGAACAACAAGATCTGTCCATTATATAACAACAATGTTATCCTTGTTTTGATATAGCACCTTATCACAGATTTGAAATGTCTCAAAATGCTTCCTGGGATTTACTATAAAAGTGTAGTGGCTTTGTGTTTGTAGCAATGTCCTACAAAAAAACATAAATTGAAGGATCAATTTTATCCGGAAGATGGTTGGCGAGGATACTGGGAGAATGTCCTTCCCCTTCTAAATAGTGCCAAAGGATTTTTAAAATCCGACTGAACAAGCGGACAAGACTTCAATTTAACGGTTCATGTGAAGTATGTCACGTCTGACAATGCAGCACACATCCAGCACTGTAATGGAATATCAGCCTAGACTATGAGCTCAAAGTCCCAACATGGTAGACTTTATCCTGAAGAGGATGAGCCCTGGTGTGCTAAGTAGCAGCCACTTATCTGAAGTTTTGGATAGCCATTAAGGAGTACTTCAAAAATTGCATTGGTCCTTTGCCCATTCTAGGTAGACATCTTTTTTACCCTCCCTCTGGTCCAAATGCGTTTTGTAACAGTTGTATACCTCAAATTCGAAGATCAACTTGTTCCTGTCTTGAAAACTAGCCACTTGATGCTATACTCAGGAATTGTTTTATTGTGTGATGTGTAAGACTTTGTGGTGTTTCAGTGTTTGTTACTTGAAGAGATGAACTGCAACAATCCCAAGCTGTAGGTGGAAAAGAATGAAATTGTCACAATTGTTCTTGTTATGTGGTGACAATATTGTATGTTATCCAAGAACAAGTTTTAAATGGTTATCTGACATCCTAATCGAATCATGGTAGGTTTAAAAAATAACTACTCAAAACCATGAACCATTATATACTGGAAAAAATAAACTGTACCAAATTAGGAAATAACACCATCAACAACAGCATATATTTATATAGTGCCCATCACACAGGTTAGTGTCCCAGAGTCTTGATCTCAGAGCCAGAACAATATGTCTTATGTATAACACGCTTATTGTGAAAATGTTGTGAAGTCCTGTAGCTTAGTGGTTCAACACTCACCTCGCAAGCGAGAGGACCTAGGTTCGATTCCCGAGCAGGGCGAAACGTTGAGCAAATTTCCTTACTCCACACGCCTCTGTTTACTTAGCAGCAAGTAGGAACCTGGTTATTAGTCGATTGGTGGATTGCTTTTCTGGTGGTAATAATCCCTTAAAAAAAATAAAAAATATTAATTTATGACTGATTGTGGGACACTGCTGTACACAATTAGCTGCTGTGTTTCACCCACAAAATATACAGTTAGTTCACTTTACAGTATATTCTGTGAAGTGCTTTGAGATGTCTCGAAGACATAATAAGGCGCTATATCAAATGCAAGGACAATTATTTTGCAGAATTGATTGAGGTGTTTAAAATGAACATGATAGATACTTGAGATATAATGGTATTGGAGGATTTGCAAGAAAGGTGGGGAAATGGGTTTAAAAGATTTGCATTGTCTAAAATATGGCAGAAGAGGCCCTAAAAAACCCTATTGTTCCTATGTAGTCCCTATTTGCATTAATAATCTTGTTCTTGTTCATGGTTCCTTCTGTTTCACTTTTTTTTATTTATTTTTTTTCTTCCTCTGCAAATTCTATATTCTGTCATCTTTAGTGGACAGATTTAATGCCACTATTTCCCATACTTGGATTACTCTAAATCCCAACAGGCGTGCAACTCAAAGATCAATATCAACAATGTCAGACCAGGTATTTCTCTATGGCAGTTGATTATTTTTGACACTTGTATTCACTAAAGTGAACCTACATAATACTCAATAAATATTTCAGAGTAAAATCTTGGACATTTCAGAACTACATCTAGGTTCCAGTTTTCTTTATTGAACCTGCTTTATACTGGGACGTAAATGAACTGGTCTGATTGTGATTACTGGATATATGCCACAGAGCTTCCTGTGACACAATTCTGTTTATGGGTGCTATGAATGGGCTAAGAGATGAAAGTTCTGTTGTTACTGGGTGGAGTCAAAGCAAAACTCTTGGCTGCCCTGCTGGTTTAGTTCACTTAAAGCTTCATGCAGATTGGAAAAGAATTGATGTTGGGTGATCATTAGTTAAATGCCTCTAAAAATATAAATGTACCATTTATTTTGCCTCAACAAATTGTTTTACCTGGACAGGATTAAGAGTACTTGGTGTTTGACCTGGACATCTTAGTTTGTTAGTTTCCTCATGCGTTCGATGGTCAAAAGGGTTCACAGACGACTTGCTTCTCCTAGGAGGTACACAAGAACAGAGCTGACAATGGTTGGTTTTTATTTATGCTGCGTTTTTCTTTGAGAACAATTCCTTTTGGTGGAAGTGCCTTGCTTCCACTCCATGGCTCTCCATGATGACTGAGATCATGAACTTGTCCTATGGGAAATTGTTGACAGAAACCTGCACGGTGCAGTACATTACACTGGGCTGCTTCCCTTTTATCATTTCTTAACCACTGTTCAAAAAAACCCTGCTGCACAAAGGGAGGAACAATATCTATTTTTGTACCATACAGCATCACTGCTTATTTCTTGATGCATGATATAATTTCAGTAAACCTAAGTACTGCATAAATATAATTCTTTGTCATTGTACAGAAAAAGCTTTATGGTTCTTTGCAGTTTAAATAGTTTGAATATTGAGTGAATTATTTTTATAGCTGGCAATACTGACTGTACTTTGCAGTTCACAATACATCAAGTTTTTTTCCCTTCAGTGAGCTTTGTATAATTTATGCCGTGTTCAGTCTTAGCTGCCATAGATCTGGGCTAAACTCAACAGCTTCTTACAAGCACATTACTTGAAAGGTGGGCTGGCCATAGAACTATTATACTTTTTTATGCAGTTGCATTCTCACAGCACAATTATGTGATCAATCTCCTCTGTTCACATCTTCTTTAGCAAGATGAGGAGCCATCATTAGCACTTTGGGTTATTTTTACGGATGGCATGAGTCAGCCAGGGAGCAACCAAGCTAAGCACATTGCAAGAAATAATGTTACCATTGCATAATGTGTTGCAGAGAAAGAACTAGAATGGGTCAGTAATGAGGCCAACATACATTCCAGTGCCATTATAAATGTAGAATAACTGTCATTTATTTATTTACTTTTTTTTATATACTGCCCGATTTTCATTTTAGTTGATGAAACATTTTGAGTGCCGAGATTCCCTGACACCGCAAAACACAATCTTGTTTATTTCCTTTCTTGTGTTGTATCTATAAAACTTACCTTTGCTTAAACTATATTTTATTAAGGATACTAGGGATTGGGGATAAAAGTAAACCACAACTAAAAAGCTATTCCCTTGTGTTAGAAAAACTTTGCCAGTCTTGATTTGCTTTTAAATTTATAAAATTGCCTGCCACGTTCGCCTACAAATACAAAATCACTACACGTTACAGTAAATCCTGTGAAGCACTTTCAGACATATCAACGACATGATAAGGTGCTACATCAAACGCAAGAATTATTTATTATCATTTACTTATTGAACCTTCAGAGGCCCTCCGGTTTCCTTTGCTTTAATTTAGTTATTTTCTCCCTAGGGCATTAACCGATTGTAGTGAAATGGGTAGGAATCTACTTCTAAACCTCTGTTGGTGTCACCATGACTTTTTAAAAAACAAAATCCCACCTTTCCTGGTGTAAAAGTATTTTATCTTTACTCTCCATCCCAGCACAGCAGAGATTACGAAATTCAGCACTGTGGAACAATTGAACCAGTGTCTCTCAATTCCATGGCACAATGTATTTATTGTTGCTCCAAAGGTGGCATCTTTACCATAGCTTTTGCAGTAAAATGTTGCTGAATTGGACTGAGTTGAACTAGAATCGGAGAGTATATGCATATTTGTGAAACTGTAACTTATGCACAGGATCTTATACAAAAGTTATAGTTCAAATTATTTCACAGCCCAGCCCTTTTTCTGTTTTGCTTGCCCCCCAAAAAACAATTTCTGCTAAGAATACAGCAGTTAATTGTCTGCAATCTCTCCTGCATAATTGCATAGAATAATAGTAATTGGCAAGTTGGCCTCATACAGTTAATAACTGTCCGCTAATTGAATGTTCTCTGAATGCAGTTTGCCTGGCGGGCTGCTCTGCAGACCAGATAAGAACAAAACATGTTCATCCTTTTGTTGTTAGATCATCAGCAGATCCCTTGTTTATAACTCAGGTTTGAATTTTCTGTATTTCAACAACCATGTTATACTGTATAGCGGGCATCCCTGTGATGGTCCAGCATAGTTGAAAGATGGCACAGTGGATTATTTACATTTTTAATCTGGGATTGAGGGCTTTCAAAAACGCTTTTCATAGTAATGACTGAACTCAGTTTGTTTCTGAAAAGCAACAGCTGAAAGGAGACTCCTGTTTCGAAGATAAGAGTCTTGCTGAGCATGATATTTATATTTTTTCACTTAAGTTACGTTTAGTGCTACTCCTGATATTTCTTTCCGTGTGAAGCCTTTCTTAAACAACGGTAAATGCCAGTAGTTGCATTTCACCAATTCATCTTGTTGATACTTGCAGCGATGAGTGGCATCCGGGTGGGAACAACATGTCAAATTAAAACCCAATCCTTTTCAGCACACAGAGAATCAACCCAACCATGGCTGATCTCTGCTGCACACACTTTGTGCACGTCTCAGCAGCACTTTGACTACAGTCCAACATCACAAACTTCAAGTTGTAGTTCTAATATACAGTATATGTTGGGCACTTGTTGTACTATACAATACAGTTTACATTTATATAGCATCTTTCACCTCGGGTGGACATCCCATAGCTGCATTCACAGTGCTGGGTGGGCATCTAAACTGTGGGTTGGAGGGAAAAGATGACCATAAGCGCAGTCAAAGAGGTATATTTTGATGGGTGCCTTGAAAGAGAGGAATGGGATGAATGTTGTAATCCAAATGGTACCATTTTCACAAAATTACAATTCAGGAACAACAATGAGCCTAGTTATTTCTGATCACTTTTACGATAATGTATCATCAACTTTGGTACCCAGCCCCCTCCACTGCCCACCGCCCTCATTCAGCAGACACAGGCATGCTGCACATCCCCCAATTCCTTCTCACTATCATTGGTGGCCATGCGTCCATTCATTACACCCCTAACCTCTGCCTCATCCCTCTGTCTCTTTATCTACCTTTAAATCACACTTTAAGATTCACCTCTTTAACCTCGTCCCCCTGCTCCTCTCTCACTCGTTATCCCACCCTGTCATTGCACAGCACTTTGAGACTGTCCTGTGAAGGGTGATGAATTGGAAGTTGTTGTTATTGAACCCACAGCATTCTGCCTCAGAGGAGAGAGTGTTACTACCTGAGCCGGGCTGAAACCCAGATAGCAGGGCCAATACAAAAATAATTATAGGATGCATCTTTAGCTCGGTAACAATGATAATTTCTTTTGTGACACAGGTGTATTAGTTTGATCGCATACATCTATTATCCTTGGAGGAGGTACAGTCTGGCGGCGTAAACAAAACTAGCTGAGAATCACCATAACCAAGGGGCTAATATGCCATTTCCATCACAACAAGCCCAAATCAACCAAAGCTAAAGCATTAATTGAATACCCATGTCACATGGATTGCAAATAGCACTAACCTATTTTTGAGGATTTTTTAACTGCTCATTATAGAGAGGTAAACGGTCTGATTATCGGTAGGTTGTGTGGCCATTCATTCCCTCCTGCTCTGACCTTTGTGCAAAAAGGCTGCCTGAAGCTTGAAAGCATGCCAAAAAAACACAAGGATTACAGTTCACATATTCTTTCAACTTTCCATCTACACCATTCCCCGGCTGGGAGCTGCAATTGTTGGTGTTATACCATGATCGACATACAGCCCTTTATAGCTCTTTATAGTCAGCTTCATCACTCAACAGATCATCACTACTTAAATATTAACTTTCTGAGGAAAGACAGATCTCATGGGGTTTTGAATATCTTTGGAGGAAAATTATACAGCAAATGGGAGTCAGATATGGTATATGATTCCCTAGTATTAATTATGACTTCGAGTTGATGGAAACTGAATCGCATTATTTATTTTACAAATGCCTTCTGCAAAGCCAGTTTCTTTGTAAAGAAATTGTCATTATATTCAGCTCTCTGCTCAAAGTCAGTGTGTCTTTCTTTGTCCTACTCAGGTTTTCATATTCATCTAATTCTCAGTCCAAAAAATTGGCATTGCTCAATTGGCTCTAATAATTAGGCTACCCACATCTCGACCAGCTTACTTTGTTGGAACCTGCACGGTTATTTACTCAGTAAACCATGCAAAATCCTGAAGATTCCAGCTCAACCTGAAAATGGGGAGGAAGGGGCAAGATGGAGGGATATAGGGAGAGCATTGCACAGTTTTGGGGTGTAGTGGCTGAAAGTGCAGCCACCAATGGAGGCACGGAGGATATGCAAAAGACTGGAGCCAGTCGAGCGGAGGCAGCAGGTTGTGGGTTGGGGGGTACGCAGGTCAGAGGCGTAGGGAGGTGCAGGACATGAGGACATCCTCAGGCCAGGTGTAGTGGAATATTTGGGACTATCTATTCACGTTAGCAGGAACTCGCAAACAATCCCTAAACATGCTTTCCTGTGTTTTTACTGACGAGGAATTTCAGACTTATTTGTTGTTATGTATTAATGAAAAGCAACCAAGATGAGATTATTGATCTACGATATTATTATAGGCTTGATTTATGCAACATATGCAATACTGAGCCGCATTATTTTCTTCTGATGCTTTCCATTCCACTGAGTACAACCAAGGAAACATTGAAGCAAGGAAGAAAGGAAACTGAATTGTGAACGCGAAACGAGTTTCTACCGAAACATAAAGATATACTGTATAACAATATTCATATAGGATTGCTGTTGCATCTGGTTGTATATCAACAAGTATCAGCTTCTTCACAGGAGTAGCTCCTGTTTTTTTGTGGTACTAATAGATTTGAAAAAAGGTTATTTGCTTTAGCAGAATTTACTTTTTGTACTTCAACAACAACAAAATTACATTTGTATAGCGTTTTTCATGTTGGGAGGACATCCCAAGATGCTGAATGTTGATAAAATCAGCATTTTATGAGTTGAGCCAACAGGTGAATCAAAACTGGTTGCTGCCAGTGTCTCCATTGCACGATGATGATTTGCATGTATACAGTGTGGTTTGTAAACATACATTCACTTTTCTACAGTCCTACCAACAACTGCAAAATTAAGTGGCGGAAAAGGTAAAGGAAATAAATGCTGCCTGGTGTATTTTTGGGGGGGAAGGGGAGAGAAGAAGACAATTTTAACATGGGCTGAGTTTGGGAGTGCAGTAATTTCCCGTACTTTTTGGTAATCCTGGCCTTTCTATATTTTCCCTCCCCACGCTTATTTGTGATTATAAGCAATAATTTGCATATAAGTTGATCATGTCAAAATGGACTCTAATATTTGGGTAGTGAGACTAGAAACTAATTAGCTGTGTGAAATAGATAGGGGATAATAAAATACCAACGTTGTAGACTTGTTATAAGTAATATTTACCTCAATGACATGATCTTATACAAAGAATGTGCCATCAGCTTTACTGTTGCATTTTAATAGTAGTTCGTCTTACCATCCGGCAGACGAGTATTATTTGAGTAATGTATCATTATAAAAAAAAGATTCAGGTTTGAACATTCAAAAGTAACATTTACAGTTAAAATGAGTTTGTTTTAATAATCTGAATGCTCTTTCAGCCTCTTCTCTATGGTGGTATTGGGTCAGCTCAAATATTTCTTGGTTTTCATTCATGGCAGACCTTGTATATAACTATCTCCATGATTAATAGGATCGTTGTTTGTAATTGGAAATCAGAATTGGCTGATGACATGTGGTGATTTGTCATTTCTGATGGACACACCAGAAATATCTGTAACTATAACCTTTAACTTGGAAATAGAAAGGTTACACTCCCAGAAGACAAAAATATGAGTAATTGTGTTATGCAAAAGTGTTAAATTAGAGAATTGTCTATTTATTTAAAAATCATCAGTAAACCTAAAACTCACTTGACAACACCTCGGTAGAATTCATGAACTTCAGTGGCACTATGACAGTTGTACTATGACAGCTGTAATAACCTACCTTTCATCAAAATGTTTAGCACCATTTTGTTTTCTTAAACACATAAGATAATTGGACATCTAAAAATCACTTAAAATTACTAAAACAATTGCTTGCATTTTTAGCTGGGTAATTAGCATAGTCATTACTAAAATGTAATTGTATGCTGTTTATTCTTATCTATAATTGGTTTTGTAAACACTTTTACATAGAGTTGAGTTGGTGTGCAGTGCAATCAACATAGGATGTGAAGATTTGCTGGCCTACCTAATACTTAAAGATAAATCATTTTTTTTCCATTTGAAACTGACATTGTTTATAGCGTTTACCATGAAATGACACCTTTCATAATGGTGTGAAAGCCATAGTAATTGACCACATTCATCTCAATGTTCTTGTGGATTTTTATTCAGAATTTTTGCTGAGTGAAACATGCTCCTATTTTCCTCCCCGAGTGCCAAATTAGGCCTTTTTAAATATGAAAGATTCCAGAAACCCCATAATTTTCAATTCAAGCTGGCTGGTTTCAGCATCTGTCTTATAGTACTAGTGGAGTAAGTTGTTGGACAGTATTGGCAGAGCTCAATATTAACCTTTTCAAGCGCATGCCCTTGGGGTAAGTGCTCAGTGCGTTTTACATACCCAAATGCCTGTCTCACATGTCAGAATTAATAATAAATGGTCAGCCTTGCCTATTTTTTTAAAAAAAATTCCTAATGAATTAAATCCCAGAGTTCAAATGTAGCTTCTTGTTTTAAGACTCTTTAGGAGCTGCAGGGCATAAATTCTTTGCACAAGTGGCACAATAACAAGAGGTTAGTGCTTGAGATTTAAATCAGTGTGGAAAACCTAAACAACGTTGTTGATTATTTTTGCCTGCCTGTTCTGTGCCTCTCATCGCCCCTCTATGCTTATGGTTTCAATGTCTCCTTTCTTCATTGTATATTTTCCCATATGCATTGTACATATTGTTCCTTTAACATTCTGTACCAGTGCATTTGGGAAATATCTTATACAAGGTTAAAATTATCCTTCAAAATATTAAACAGTTATACATCCAGACTCTTTCCCAAATAATCAAATTGTAAACTGCTACTTTCGTAGTCCAATCCTGCTTGCGTGTTATTTCTAACATGGTGTAACAGAGTTTTGCATACTTGGGGATCTATAATACAATAGTGAAAATAATTTTGATTTTGAAAATGTTGCATCATTTCTGCAATTTAATTGTTTAGAACTGAGAAGCCAAAGTGTGAAGCCCTTTTGAATTTCATTCTATAGAAGACATTAACTGGAATTGCTCTAATGCTTCATGGAGTCCTGCAGCGAATTGGTTCGTGTGCTCGCCTCGCAAGCAAGAGGACCCAGGTTTGATTCCCGGGGAAGGCGAAACCTTTGGCAAATTTTCTTACTCCACACACCTGTTTACCTAGCAGAACCCAGTTGCTAGTTGACTGATGGATCACTTTCCGGGAGTAATAAACCCTTCAAAAAAAATTAATATTTGGTCACTCAATCCACGACTGTTTGTGTGTGGGACACTGCTGTACACAATTGGCTGCTGCATTTCGCCCACAAAACATGCAGTCAATTTACTTTACAGTGTATTCTATGAAGCGCTTTGAGACATCTCAATGACGTGATCAGGCACTATATCAGATACAAGGATTATTATGATTACGGCAAGGAACCAAGGTTGCATCAGAGCTGAGGTCCTGTGAGTTGGTGTGCCGCACAAGGAACTTTCCAGCTGGAGATTCACTTTAAGCCTTGAGGCACTTTTTCTAGCTTGTCTGCAACTCAATAGATTTTCAACCTCAATGTCCGACTGCAGTGAAGGATTTCTATCGTTCTTTGCACAAGAAAATAATTGTGCTGTAATTATTTTCTGTTGGAAACCATGATGGCTGACCTACATTTCAAAAATAAATACATAATTTATTTGTAAATCTCAATTTGCACAAATATTGAATTTGCTTCAGATGTGTGATCTAAAGTGTAGCTTTTATGGATATTTTGTCTCAGTTCCATATAGCACCTGTACAGTTCTGCATATTTCTCAACCAAAACAGCATATTAAAAATACATTTACTAAAGTGCCCAATTATTTGCATGAAAGATATCTGTTCAGTGGACTATTCCAATGCTTTCCTCGCTGGTCTTCCCAGCTCCACCATACACAAAATTCAACTAATTCAGAACTCCGCCACCCGTATTCTCACCCGCACAAAACTCAGTACCCCCATTGCACCAGTCCTTGCCAGACTCCACTGAACAGATGAATTTCAAGATCCTCTCACTCATTTTCAAATCCCTTCATGCACTTGCACTTCCTTGCTTATCCCATCAGCTTACCCTCCCACTCCCCCACCCGCTGCCTCTGCTCGGCTGGCTCCGGCCTCCTGTTTGTCCCTTGTCCACTCACCTCCACCATTGGTGGCCATGTCTTCAGCTACTACGCCCCGAAACTCTCGAACTCTCTCCCTCAATCCCTCCGCCATATCCTCCACACTTTCAAATCCCGCCTAAATACCTTCCTTTTTGATCGTACTTACGGTTACTTCCCCCCCTCTCTCTGGCTTGGTGTCAGACTCCACCACTGTCAAGCACTCCGGAATGCTATCCCGCGTGAAGGGCGCTAAAATAAATGCAAGTTGTTGTTAGTGCAGATATAATACTTAAAGTTGCAAAGCTTTAATTTAGTCAATGTAAAAACAAGAATTTCTGTGCTCAGTATGCCATTACTGCTAAACAGAACATCTCAATAACTGAATTTAGGTCAGGTCTCATGAAAAATACTTCCAGCCCACCATAAAATGGTGGAAGATAGAGCTCCAATTCAGAATGATACTGTACTCTAAAATAACTTATGGTAGAGGGCTTAAATGCAAGATATCTGTTCAGTGGACTATTCCAATGCTTTCCTCGCTGGTCTTCCCAGCTCCACCATACACAAAATTCAACTAATTCAGAACTCGACCACCCGTATTCTCACTTGCACAAAACTCAGTACCCCCATCACACCAGTCCTTGTGTGTCAGTTATTGAGATGTTCTGTTTCCCGGTAATGGCATACCAAGCACAGAAATTCTTGTTTTTACATTGACTAAATTAAAGCTTTGCAACTTTAAGTATTATATCTGCCCTAACAACAATTTGCATTTATTATAGCGCCCTTCATGCGGGATAGCATCCCAGAGCACTTGACAGAGGGCTCAAGATCCTCACCATCGTATTCAAGTCTCTGCACTCCTCTGCACACCCCCTAGCTCTCTGACCTCCTCTCTCCTCAAAACAGCACCTGTTGCCTCCATTCCTCCGGGTCTGGCCTCTTCCTTGTCCCCCGAGTCCTCCGCTCCACCCTCGGCGGCCGTGCCTTCAGCCACTATGCCCCGAGGCTCTGGAACTGCCTTTCTCACTCCCTTCGTCTCGCTCCCTCCCTTCCCATTTTCAGGTCTCTGCTGAAGACCTTTCTTTTCGACCGCGCCTTTGGTCACCTTCCCCCCCCTTCCCCTGGCTCGGTCCCGGGATCCGAAACTGTAAAGCGCTCTGAGACGCCATCCGACGTGGAGGGCGCTATATAAATCCAAGTTGTTGTTGTAAATTGGTGTTCTAGATAAAATATGTAATCTATAACTTTCATCTACAAATATAGTCATTACACTTACAGTAAATCCTGTGAAGTACTTTGAGGTGTTTTGATGATGTGATAAGGTGCTATACCAAATGCAACAATATCAGATACAAGGTTATTTAAGTTAGATATAGCATAAACGTTTCTCTTTGATTTTCCGGCTTTTTGTTATATTTTCTCTCTTTTGGAACACCTGTTTTTGCCTATTTTGAAATAGACTTTGATCATGTCTTTATATCCTTGAATTGTCTTACTTTCCACTGAAGTGTCCCAGTTCGATATTTTCATTCTTGTCAATCATCCATACAGCTTCTGAGTGAGATAAAACATGTACAAAATTGTTGGCATTCTTATGCTATAGACTTGTACCTATTTGGACTTAGACTGTCAAACTCATTTCATTTCTCACCCTCCAGTCAGCATTGTGAGATGACTTTCTTCCCATTGGTTTCAGCTACATTTGAACCTAAACCTGCCAAAACCCTCATCCGTGCTTTTTTCACCTTGAGCCTAATTTCTCTAATGCTTTACTCACTGCCCTTCCAACTCATCCAAAACACTAAGCAATACAAAATGTTCATCTTTTATTATAGGCATTGTATATAGGAGCACATTGTTATTGGTGTTAATAGGAGCCAGTTGTTTATTATTACATGTAATGGTGACGTTTTACATTTTACTCAGGATCCAAACCATTCAGATGTACGCTCTGCAACTTTGCCACAGCACAGTTAGGAGATGCCCGGAATCATGTCAAACGGCACCTGGGAGTGCGCGAATACAAGTGCCACATGTGTGGGTAGGTACCCCAATTTTGTTTTTCTGTTCTGCGCCAAAATAATATTTTTTGAAAGAAAAAAAAGTGCACCAGTCAATGTAAAGGAGAAACCTTGATGGTGTAATCATTTTGTATAGATTGCATCTTTTAGCATCCTCTGCATCATTATTATGTCTTAAGAGATGCAGAAATACGTTATGTTTTCTTACATTACTCATTTCCCACCAATAATGAAAGCATGAAAGCTTTTCTCTACATCAAAAGACATTTTTTTGAGCTGCAAATTTCAGTTATATTTATAGCCTAAAATTGTATTCATAACAAGCCCACCATTTTATTTAGTCGATGTTGAAATTGGGTTCCGATTTAAAATGTTCTGCTAGTAAATGCCAGAAGAGTAGCCCTGCAAGACAAAGCCTTAAGAGCTGATAAGGCAAACTTGTATGTATTACATTTAAGGAAAATTATGTTAAATTTATCTTGATGTGTCTTTCTTATAGGGACTGATTAGGGTAATGGCTGACATTGCAAGGGAGTATTTAATGAAAACACTTGAGTTGATAGTTTTAAGGTTTAAACTATCTCTTGAATCGAACACAAAATGTGTGAAGGGGCAAATCTTCTGTGAAGCCAAGAAGTACCTCCTTTAAATAGAACAATGAAGCAGTTTCATCCCTTTCAATCAAACAATTCATGTAATGGAAATCATTGAAATAATGGGAAAAAAAATACATTAAGTGCAAAGGTATCTAGACTGATGCTAACTAAAATGAAAAATTAAATAATTATTTTTAATATATTTATAAATTATGTTTTCAGTTTGCTTTACTGGGTATTAAAACGGAATTTGACAGATATTTGAAAAAGAAAAATATAAAAGGATGTGGGGAAAGGATAGGGCAGTAGGAATAAATGGATAAATCTTTTAGATAGTCAGTGCAGGCGTGATGAGCCAAGTGTAGAATTCCTCATTTGTAGAATTCTCTGATTCTATGTTGCAAATTAATTAATTCTAAATAGAACTTGAATTTTTAAGTTGGTTTTCTATAACTTCTTAAAGAACTCCAGAAAACTGACTTCAAAGTTGACATTGAATTCAACAATTTACCAAATTCTGGACACTCTGAAATACTACATAAATAGAGTGAATCTAGACCAGGAGGAGTTTCTCACCAATGATCTTTTTCATGAATTGAAGGCTACCCAAAAAAGCTTGTTTCAAAATAGAAAAAACTACAACCTCATTCAAACTTTTTTTTCTACTGGGGAAGCTGATGTTATATTTCACATTTCTTTATTAGTTTCCTGGAACTTTTGAGATTATTAGGTTATTTATTTTTACTTGTGCTTGCTATTCCTGTGTTGTTAGTCGAGATAATTATATAGTGCATTACATATGATAGCACCAGTTTTGGTGATCAACCTAAATTGCGGTCTAGTATGAGTTTCGTAATCAGTTGGTAATAGTGGCTCTTCAGTTGTAAATAGCAACAACTACTAGTACCTGAAAATGTATCACGTGGACCCACGGGAACCCCATTCTAAGGAGATCACCAAATGGGTCAGAAGTAGATTGTGGTGTTCCCACGGGTAGACATAATAATCCCTCCAAAACCAAACAATAATAAATTGGTCATTTTCAATCCACGACTGTGGGACACTGCTGTGTGCAATTGGCTTCTGCGTTTTCGCCCAAAAATATACAGTCAATTCACTTTACAGCCTATTCTGTGAAGTGCTTTGAGATGTCTAGAAGACGTGAAAAGCGCTATATCAAATGCAAGGATTATTAGTATCAAATGCAAGGACATGCCTCTGAGTCACTTTTACTAACCCAGATTTTTCTCATACTGTCAGCCAATAAGATTTGGTTTCTAGTGATCACATTGACTCTAAGTTTCAATTTAAGTCACTACATTTCTTACACAGTAAATACTGATTAGTCAAATTAGTCGTTTTTCCCTCGTAAAGAAATTGTGTTTGTGATTGAAAGTAGCATGTGATTTTACTCAGGTCATTGTATGTTGGGTATCGAGCAAGGGGAGCATTCCTGAAAATGCTTGGATTGAAAGGGCAAACATTTCTTTTTTTTCCCCAGTCACTCATGTTCTAAAATGTTCATTTTAATCCTGAAATTAGGGAGATGGGTGGTGTGCGATTTTTGTTTTTAGTAACTATGTAACCTGTGCAATGCCATTAACTTAATTTATAAATAATATAGCTTGATAAAATGGAATAGCGTCTTGACATCTTGCACTTTACATGATTGTGCACTAATGTAAAAACTGAACCAAACTTAATCAGTGTCAGACCTGTCACTGTAGTGCCATGTTTTAGTCGTCAACCTTCTGTAATGCAGCTACAGAGTGGAACAAAGAATAAGGTAAGGCTGATAAACTTGTTTATGAAATGAACCATGCTTTGATGATGTGATTTTCTTTTGTTGCTTACTGGCACATTTCTCTCTCCTGCTTTACACGTGGTCAATTTTACATGTCGTGGAATTCTTCCAAATCTACTAAAGATTGTCAAATTTTAATTTCAATTGTATTTTATTGTGAACACATGTAACTACTACTTTTCTGCGAAGAAAGAGTAAAATGTTTGAGAGACCTGTTGATCAAAGGTGACCTTTGCACTAAAACTGAAGCAAATTACATTACATCACAATGTGACGTGTGATTTTTAAATATCGTTTGGATTTCTGGTTGAGTTTTGTAATAGACTTCAGAAAAAGAAGCCATGGGAACAAACTTGAATGAGCCTCAGCAGAAGTTACAAAATGGCAGCTAAAGATGAGTACGTTTGCAAGAATGTTAATTGGATTCCCTGATAGAAAGCCAAAAAAATCCCATTTATCAAACTGTTACCATTAAACAGCACCTGTTAGTAACAATTTAAATAGAATTGTAATAAATTACAATACTATTTAAAGTCCCTGAGAAATGAATAATTAACCATGTCTCAATTTAACTGCCATCATGTGTATTTTTGAAGAGAAAGGAAAGATATTTTGTTTGCTATGAAAGAATAGTATACATGAACCATACTATGCTGCTCAGACAACCTCAGAACGTTCATTTACTGAAACTGGTGTCAAAAGTGGCAATTCACATTCATTGTTTTGTGGATTTGTTTACTGCAAAAGTTTGTACTGTGTACTAAATTGACTTCCAAATGTTGCAATGCCATTATAAACCTGATTAAAACACTATTTTAGATTCATAGCTTTATGTTATTACAATATGGCCTTACTTTCATTAATGCTTTCAGTTTACAAAGCCTACATGTTCTGTGCTGATTCGTGCTTCTGCAGCTGAATTTCCAGTTCAAGTGACAGGAATAATCTCTGTTTTACTGAGCCTGTTAAATAATAGGGGAAAATGCACTGGTAGTTTCTTAAAATGCTTTCCAATCTGGAAGTTCTGGTTTGCAAGGGTTAATAATGATGGTCTAAGACAAGCTGGTTATGATTGAAAACACCAATGCTTTATTTGACCAGTTGGAGAGGGAGATAGGGCTGAGACAAAAGAATGCTGCAGATTACAGCTGTCGGAGATTTGACCCCTACGGCATTGTGTTAGGACTTAATATTAATTAAGTGAATATGCAAATGAAGAAACAGTACTATAGTATCATCTTGATGGCTAACATGATACAACATTTTACATTAACATCATTGACAATGTCAATTCATTATCATCTATGGCTAAATAATTTAGGGAATGCTCAATGGACCTATTAGTTCCTGAACATAAGCAGCTCATGCTGCATTTCTTCATTACCATAAAATTTTACCTTTTTTAGTATTATACTTTAAAGGGTGAAGTGATCTTTCAGCAACATTAACTCTGCAATTTTGTGGTCAGAAGCCACAGTCTAGGCTGGATGCTTTTCTTTGCTGCAACAGCTGATATTTCATCTGTAGAATAGAACATATTCAGTAAAATAGTGTTAAAAGTAGAATGTATATCTCCAGTCATCTTTATAACTACATACTATGTATGGTAAACCACTTCTGATTTCTACAGATTACATTGGTATCTGTGTATGCAATTTTACATTTGAAATGCAATAGATGTTCAGTATTTGAATGTTTCTGTTAACATAATTTAATAATTCTGTCCATTACAAAGCATAGATACCTGAGTTACTGTAGGCAGGTTAATGTATATTTTGCATCCCATGCTTGTGGCTGCCAGATTGTAGATAAAATACAGCTGTAAACAGTTACAACTGCAGTAAAATTGTTGTTAGTTGCATTACCTTGTTTTGAGGATGTGAGGGGATCTCTTTGAAGATGATTATAATGTCACTTTCTGACCTTTGCAGCTTGAATAATTGTAAATCATTGCTTCATAATGTGTCAAAGAATGTCTGAACTAGGCAATTAAATGGTGGAATATAATAGACCAAATTATTGCCTGTCATGTTTTCAACAACACAGTTAGTATTTGAGTTACACTTAATCATTACATGCATTAACAACTTCATTGGAATCTGGCACCAGGCTGGGCATGAAATGCATTGCATTATTTAAATCTTCAATGGTTTTAGTCACTTATTTCTAGTGAATTGTTCAACATAGAGATTTTCTTGAAGCTACCCAAAAAGGCATATTTCACATTTTAATTTTGTACATGAAAGATTTTGAGAAGATGGCACGGTGTTTTTTTAGAGCTGAAGAAAAAGAAATTTAATTTTTTTGTGTACAAATAACTTGTAGACAGAGGCGTTAATTATCCAGTCAAACCTGTGTGATATTACAGTTCTCTTAGTCAGTATATTTAAGGCTGAATGCTTTGTATTTAATGAGATATGGGTGTCTCTGTTTGCATGAGTTTGCCCTCAAATGCCATTCCCATATCTATCTCTTTGCTTTAAAAAAGGGTAAAACTGAAAACTCTTACTGTTATTATCATTGTTTTTTGGGAAAATATATATTTGAAAACAGAACTTATTTTTTTTGGAAAATATATATTTGTGATCAACTTTATTTCTTTACAAGGTGACAGTTAACCAAAAATAGTGAAATGTCAGAACAAATCCATTTTAAATAATCCTTCTTTTAATAATGTCACAATGTTCTTCACATAATGATTTACTTTGAGGCATACTAAGTGTTGGGTAAACAAATGTGGCAGCTAATCTTCACAAACGATATTCAATAACAACTACAACTTGCATATATATGGTGCCCTTTGCACTGTATATATAGCATATATATATATATATATATAGCATCTTAGAGCGCTTAACGGTGGCGGAGCTTAATGCCAAGCCGGAGAGAGGGGGGAGGTGTCCGTGGGCATAGTCAAAGATCAATGTCTTCAGGTGTGATTTGAAGACTGGCAAAGGCAAAGAGGGGGCAATAGCAGCAATGAGATCAATAAGCAGTTCTTTTTTTGTGTGTGTTTGGATGAAGGAGAATTTCGAGAAAGTGCCCAGGATCTTAATTGATCATTTCAACAAACAGCTAGGATCTCTGTTATGGCGAATCCAAAGTACGGCACTTCTGATAAGTCAGCGTTCCTTCACTCACTCACTGGAGTTTCATCTTATATTATGACCTGTAAATTAATGTCCTGCTATGCACTGTTTCTCTTTTTGCTAAAAGAGTTGTACCTACGATTGTCCTTCAACAATACATGATCTCAAACCATAGAAATCCAAATTTAATTTTACTAAAATATTGGATTGTCCGTAGAAGTTTGTAAAATGCCTATACTAATGAAATGGCTCATCGAAGTTCCACTCCATGCATGCAGACTCTTTCTGGTGATCTTCTGGATGATGAGTTCTCTACCTCAGCAATGCCATTAGTAGGAGATGAATGCTTGAATGTTTCCTTGGAGAGAGAACCAGAGAGAGAGAGGAAATATTGTTAGGTGAATCACAGCAGGCTGCCCTCATCCACTTCCTGGTCAGCTGAAGAGTAGTATTTGTATAAATCTTGGGAGCATGTTTCCAGTCCATCCTCTTTAGTCAGGCAATCGTGTACAATTTAGTGGAACTGGAAGAAAGGTAGAGGAAAAAAAATGTTATGTGACGACTGACTCCGGCCTGCTTCACGTCCCCCGCCTTGCCCGCCCCACCATTGGCGGGTGGGCCTTCAGCCTCTCTGCCCCCACTCTCTGGAACTCCATCCCACATTCCCTCCACCTCTCACCCTCCCTTGCCTCCTTCAAGACCCGTCTCAAGACCCTCCTCTTCGACTGCGACTTAAGTCACCCTCCTACCCCTACTCTCCCCGCCCTCCACCCCTCCTGATCCGAACCACCAGCTCGGGTGAGGATCCCTGACTGTCCAGAGCCAGTCAGTGATGTCCTCCTGACGTGAAAGGCGTTATACAAATGTAATTTGTTGTGGTTGATTATGAAGAGATGGTAACATTATTTAATATGATTACTAGGCACTTGATATTTAAAATATCTAGTGTAATTTAAAAAAAACAGGAACCATATGCTAAATTCTTTATTTAAAATATGGCCATCCAAATCTTATAAAGGTTACATTAGCAAATCTATTTTTACAAGAATAATTTGAGTCTTTGTTTTTTTTAAAGAATTTATCTTTTAATTTTAATTAACAAAAGACAAGCATCTGGTAGAACAAATGTTTTAGTTAGAAGTTGACCCAAGTTTCACCCTTCTGACTTTCCTGATATAAAATATAATTAAATGATACTTTGTTCTCCAATGGTTCACCAGATAAAGCCACTGAGTACAATCAGACTGAGCGATACACCCAATGGATCCAGGTTTAGTATCTGATAGATTTTTCCTGAGTTAACAGCCAATGTTGTTGCATTAAGATCACACAAAAAACATGGAATGAGAGAAGGCTATTCAGACAGTGGAACACTTTATCACAAATTTCACCAACTGATGCTATTTCCTAAGATAGGTCCTGCTTAAATATTCCTTGATTCGCAAAGGTAATCTTTGAGAAATCAAATGCTCCATCCATCTGTATTATTCTAATTTGGCCCTTTTCCCACCCAGACCCCTGCAGCAATCATTGTGAACAATAGGGTATATGTTCATGTCAATCTGCACATATCTTGTATTCTCCTGCACTGTTCTCAAGCAGGCACTTATTTCTTGAGCGAGTATCTATTACCAAGGACCTGCTTAAACAATTCATTTAAATTCTGTGGGTGATAATAATAATCCTTGCATTTGATATAATGTCTTATCATGTTGTTGAGATGTCTCAAAGCACTTTACAGGATATAATGTAAAGTCAATTGACTGTATATTTTGAGAGCAAAATGCAGCAGCCAATTGTGTACAACATGGTCCCACAAATAGTTGTGGATTGAGTGACCATTATTACATTTTTTTAAAAAATTGAAGGTATTATTACCCCTGGAAAGCGATCTGCCAATTGACTAACAGCCGGGTTCCTACATATTGCTAGGTAAACAGAGGTGTGTGAAGTAAGGGAAACTTGCCTAAGGTTCACCATTCCTGCGAATTGCCTCCTCTCACTTGTGAGGCGAGTACTCTAACCAATACGCTGCAGGGCCCATTTGCTAATTGACAAGTGGAACAAAAGAAGGAATGAACTATCTATCTATCTATCTATCTATCTATCTATCTATCTATCTATCTATCTATCTATCTATCTATCTATCTATCTATCTATCTATCTATCTATCTATCTATCTATCTATCTATCTATCTATCTATCTATCTATCTATCTATCTATCTATCTATCTATCTATCTATCTATCTATCTATCTATCTATCTATCTATCTATCTATCTATCTAAGCCCGTTCTGTCATTTTTAGATCATGGCAGATCATTTATCCTTTCCCCTATCTTTTTTCTTTATTTATCCCTTAATACTCTTCCCGAAGTATCCATCTATCTTGCTTTCTTTTAAATGCCTTCAGTTTATTCTGCATTAAAGCCTTCTGGGGCAATGCCGTCCACATTTTTATATACCTTTGGGTGAAAAAATGTTTTCCCTTGCAACCATTTTAGCACAAAGATTGTACCTCCTTGTTTTGAATTGGTCTAACAGAAGGAAAAGTCATAACCTTCTAATTCACCGATTCTCTTCATTATATTTTATAAATAGAACAAGTCTTAGTAAGATAACCCTTAATGTCTCAACTCCAGGAAATATTACCCAAATTTACCCAGCCTTTCATCATAGCAAATCCCTTTATCCCAGGATTTAATCCAAATAACTGTTGGACAATCTTTACAAAATACTTGTACTTAAGCATTTACTTATGAATCCGAGGACAGCCCACATTCCCTGTTAACATTGATTTCCTTCTTTTACAAGAGAGCATGAAAATGAGAGGGGGCAGAACTGATTTCCAGCTCCTTCAGCATGGAGGTTGTGAGCAGAGATCTGAGAGTCAATTAAGTAGTCAGTTTGAGGGTTGCAGGTGAAGGGATGGTGAGACACAAATGTTCCCCAGGTTGTACTATGAATACCAGTGAGTTTTTTTTTAACAAACTAAAATGCTAAATTGCCTGATTTAATCCTAATTGTATTGCATACTTTCTAGCCCTTCAAAGATTGCATTGGGAATTTTGACCATACATCTGAGAGGTTTCCCAAGCTACACTTGTTAACGGTGGTAAAATCTCAAATCTGAACAAAAAATAGTTGAATGTAATTTCAGGTTCTTCCAACAACAATAATAAAATTAATTTGAATAAAACTATAGATTTACTTAAGATCTTCATTTTTAAAGTTTGCTATGAAATGCGAAAATTGGTGTTTCAATACACTAATAATATGAAATGAAAAACTGCAATCTGAAATAAAAGCAGTTATTACAGCAAATGACAATGTTCAAAACTCTGATGAGGTTATTGTTTTTCAGTTTCCAAATTTCATTGCCTTTGTTATCTGAAAATAATTGTATTTCCGGTATGCTTGCCTGCCTCATTAGCTCCATCTATTAAGCAGTCAAATTGTATTTAATTGGAGATTTGTATGATAGTTACTAATGGACCCAAAACAATCACACAGAGAAAATCTTCTTACTCGACATCCGCATTGACTATTGGTGCCTTGTCACAAGGTGAGCCTGCTCCATTTCTAATACTAATACACAATCCTTTCATTTGATATAGCGCCTTATCAAGTCTTCTAGACATCTCAAAGCGCTTCACTAAATATAAAGTAAAAAGTGAATTGACTGCATATATTGTGGGCGAAACGTGGCAGCTAATTGGGCACTGCAGTGTCCCACAAACAGTTGGGGATTGAATGACCAAATTATTATTTATTTTAAAATTAATAAAAAAACAAAATAAATAATAAATAAATGAAAAATAATGGTGGTTAGTCATTGATGTGGTTACTGATCTGGTTAGTGAAATAACTAGGGACGTGGTTTGTGATGTAATGTGTGATGTGGTTTGTGATGTAATAGTATATTACATGTAGTTAGTGATGTAAGTGAAGTGGTTAGTAATGTAGTGATAAGCACCTTATAAGGTCAGACTCATGACTGACTGAAGCATAATTGCCCAAACATCACAATGGGAGCGGGGACCCCACACATCAGTATAAAAAGGCTTCGCTACAACACTACCAGTCAGAGACAGGATTGAATCTCAGTCATGGCAAGAGCTCGTTTCTCCAAGAGGAGAACTGGAAAGAGCCGGAAATTTGGGAAAAAGCGAGGACGTCATCACCGTCGTCACCGCCATCACCGACGTCGACACGGGGGAAAACGAAAGCACCAACTATAAAATACAGCCAGAACATTGAGAACATGGAAAACAAGACACATTTTCGACTCAACAAGTCTTTCTCTCCTCCCCTGTCTCGAGGGATCAAGAGTCTGGACTTGACAAACCCTGCACCGCTTCTATCCTCACCGTCACACTGCTACCCCTCTCCTCCCTGGGACACTCGTCTCCACTTCTCCTCATATCTTGTTGATTTGTTGTCCGTGAATAAAAGCCTCATCAAATGATGCTTGAAAAAAATATGTGTTTCGAGTTTCTTAAGACATTTGGTTTAAGCACCATGCGAGATACCATAGAGTTGTCAATTGAATGTTAATGACTCACTAATAAAATAATGTGGCTGAATTTCTTATGCATTAATTGGGACTGTACAAGGAGGTAGTTAATGCAAATGATGTGTGGCAAATAATGGTATAATAATCTTTATATTTGATATAGCGCCTTATCACATCATTGAGACATCTCAAAATATTGTGAATTATTCAGTTGGTAGCCATCTTCCCAGTCCAGGCTGATGTTCCATTTCAGAGGGAACACTGCATTTTCAGATTCGCCATCCTTAATGATAATAATAATAATAATAATCCTTGCATTTGATATAGCGCCTGATCACATCGTTGAGACATCTCAAAGTGCTTCATAGAATATATTGTATATTGTTAAGTGGATTGACTATTGTTTGGGCAAAATGCAGCAGCCAATTGCACATAGCAATGTCCCCAAAACAGTTGTGGATTGATTGACAACATTTAAAAAATAAATTATTTTGTCTTTAAAATGAAGGATTTATTACGCCCGGAAAGGGATCCACCAATCGACTAACAACCGGGCTTTTCCCTTCTTTCCAATGACCCTTGGTTGGATGTCCCAGCTTGTAGGGTTAACAGGAGCTGAGTGGGAGGATTCCCTGCCCACACCAGATCTCTGGTCTGCTCCTCCAAGTCCTGCTAGTGAGCCAGTCTGTCTGTGTCACCAGTGATTTACAGAATGCCGGCTAAACGGAAATGTTTAAGGAGACATCTCTGGTTACACACACAGAGGATGCACATACAGAGCATTACCACAAAGATAGGCAATTTTTATTTACCATCATTGAAAGGTGAGAGGGGAATTTAGGATGGTTTATTGATGTGGATTTACCACCACAACCTCTGTTGAGTAAGCATCCAGATCCGGATCACTGCCTGCCCAGTAGCATCGCTGAAATTTAGAACTGACTGTATGGCAAATCCTGATATGCACATTATGTTGGAGAACTAGTATACTGCATCATCAGGGTGCAACAAAATCTGCAATTTACACTTATATGTGCCTGTCACATAAGCCAATGTCTCAAAGTGCTTTACAAAGATGAAATGGGGGTCCGTGCTGGGAGGGAAATGAGGGAGGTAGCTAAAGTGTCAGTTGAAGAGCTTTTTAGATGGGTTTTGAAAGCACAGGGAGGAAGAGAGCATGGTAAGGTGGCTAAACTATTGCTCGATGGGGAAACAGGGATATGAAGCAGACTAAGGTTGGGAGAGTATAGGGGGTGGGCAGAGGAGTAGGATTGCAGGAGATGACAGAGTTAGGGTAAGGCAAGTCCACGGAGGCATTTGATGGTATGGATGAGGATCTACTGGAGGTAGGGAGCCAGTAGAGTCAGGCAAGGATGGTGGTGATGGGCTGGTGAAGTTTAGTACTTGAGAAAAAAAAAGGATGCAGAGTTCCAGATGATCTGGAGCTCGTGGAGGGGTATAATTAGCTACCTCAAATCTGTAGCAGAAAAGTGAGGTGACTTGCGCTAGGTCCTGTTAACAAGCAGTTGGTTTATAATTTGTTTTTCTGAAAAACAAGAGTTGGAGAAATTAGCAATTTCGGAGGTTCACTAGTGAACATGTCTTCTTCATGGTGTCGTACATATTTATCTCAACTGTAGAGAAAGTGTGCAGAACTCTCATTTGATTAAAAATGCATACATGGTCTGGCAAGTGCCATCATTAAAATCCGGAGATGAATTTCGCCTGCCAGGAAATTTAACGGACTTGTTGGCTTACTGTAAAAGATGTTCAGATGATGAAGGGCAAATCTTTTATTGTTCGATTATAATTTTACTTTTTCTCCACTCCTGCTATGCATCAGTGATTCCTGCTGGGGAATTGTTTCACAGGTATTTTGCCCAAGAGTTCATATCTCATTCGCAAGTGGAGACAGTGAGTGTTGGTACATTAACTGAGCACAGTTTGGGAATCAGATTTGGAACCTTCCTAATCTCTATACCTTCCTAATCTCTATACAACATGGTTAATTTTCTCACTCAGCCATCAGGGCAACTTGATTAGAATTTTGGAAAGATCAGAACTGAAGTCTTTAAGGAGATAAAAAGGATTTTTTATTCTCTGCATTTCGTTTATTATAATAATAATAATCCTTGCATTTGATATAGCGCTTTTTACGTCTTCTAGATGTCTCAAAGTGCTTCACAGAATATACTGTAAAGTGAATTGCCTGTAGATTTGTGGGCGAAATGCGGCAGCCAATTGCGTACAGCAGTGTTCCACAAACAGTCGTGGATTAAAGTGACCAATTTTATTATTGTTTTTTTTCTTGAGGGATTATTATTAGGCGTGTGGAGTAAGGAAACTTGCCCAAGGTTTCGCCCTCCCGGTAATCAAACCCAGGTCTCTTGCTTGCGAGGCAAGTGCTCTAACCACTGAGCTACAGGACTCCACATTATAACTTAATTCAAAAAGAAAATACCCCTGCAAGTGCTGTTTGCTGCTGAAGTAGCTTTCCAGGCCTACTTGCTTGCTGTCCACTGATATCTCACCAAAGTGACCATTCATGACATGTGAGCGAGGTGAGTGAGTTTTGAAAGACTGTACAGGAGAAGCACAGACAAGGCTGCTCCTGCCCTTCCATGATGCCCATGTAACTTTGCTGCAGTGTTTACCCACCACTTAATAGGAGCAGGAACTCTGGCTGAATTCTTTCTCTCCCTAGCCTTGAGCAACAACAACAACAAATTGGATTTATTCAGTGCCCTTCACACACAACAGTGTCTCAGAGTGCTGTGAGAGGAGTTATAATACTCTGCCTTCCCTTGCAACTGAAATCAATTAACTCAACCCAAGGATCTTCCCAATCTGTACAGCTTCTGTTTCACATAGTATAATTGTTTTTAACCAAGTGAGCCATTGTCAGACCCACATTTCCTTTCTTTTTATTCAACATGGAAAGAAGAAAACAACCTTAGCCTTGTAGTATTTTAAAAAACACTGAATCTTTTTTATATTAAAATATATTTTGTGAGATGGTGCTGCTGTTTTGTGGCTGTGTGGTAATGTTTCCAGTCAGTTCACATTGTCCCTCAATAGAAAATTGGTTGCCAGGTGTCCTCAATCACACGACTGAATTCTGATAAGGTATAATCAAAATTAAATTTTCCCCGACTGTTGCATTCGTGTTAAGCAGTGAAACATGCTTATTATCACATCATTTTATATCATAATCTGATTATCATAGAACTCCAAAATGGCAAACCATTTCCAATTAATTTCCATATAATTTAACCCAGTTTATGTTATTATAGAGCACATTTAAAGCTGCATGAACTCACACTTTTTATTTTTTTATTTTGCGAATTCTCATTAAAATGCACCTCTTGGAAAATCTGCAAAAGGAAAGCTGAAGTTGCAAGAACGTTGAAAATAAACCACAGCTGTATTTCATAAGTAAATTGATGATGGCTTTTTGACTGAACACAAGGCAGCCTAAGTGTAAAATAAAAATAATAAATGATTCTTGAATTTGATATAGGACCTTCCTTCTCGGGAGGTTGTCTCAAAGAGCTTCACAGGAATCTTACTGTAAAGTGAAGTGACTATTTTGTATGCATCCAATTCTGCACACAACCACATCTCACAAACAGCTATGAAGTGAATGACTTCATATAATAAATTATATGGAAATTATATGGGGAATTGTTGGCCTGGACACCATGAGAAACCGTTCTCTTTTTGAATATTCTCATAGGATTTTTAAACCCTGTCGGAACAGGTAGACAGGGTGTCAGATCAATGTCTAATTTGAGGTAGAACAGCACCTCTGACAATAATAATAATTCTTGCATTTGATACAGCGCCCCACCTCGTCTTTGAGACTCTCAAAGTGTTTCACAGAATATACTGCAAAGTGAATTGATTGTATATTTTGTGGGCGAAACGCGGCAGCCAATTGGGCACTTCAGTGCCCCACAAACAGTCAATGCAGTGGTCCCCAGCACTGTATTGAAGTATCAGCCGAGACAATGAGTTAACGTTTCAACGTAGGGCTTGAACTCACAGCCTTCTAACTCAGATGTGAGATCAATCAACTAGCCCAAGGCTAACACCTGAAAGATGGATGTATTTGTGTTTAGGACAGTTTTTTGTGAGGTCAATGCCCTAATTTTGATTGGTTGTGTTGATTTTCACCACAGAGAATTTCCACTGCCCAGATTAGCAGTGTAAACGGATTATAGCTACAACATTTTTCTTTATATAATTGTTTGAATTTTTGTGAACCCCTTTTACTTTTTGCCCCCCCACCCTCTTCAGTCTTCCTGCTCCCCAATGACAATGCAACTTTTGCGAGTGACAGTATTGGCAGCAAAAGAAATCTTGCAGAAACATCAAGTGTATATTAACACATCAAAGTCACTGCATTTCTAATGGTTAGAAAACATGTAATTTAGAAGAAGTCAATAATTTTGGTATCAATCAAGACTGAAGAAGCTTCACTACTTCTGTAGAAAAGTTGCATACTGTTGAAACCCACTGATAACCATTTAACTCGTGAAGTGTGTACTGTTTTAAGGAAATCGCTTAAGCTCACCGAGATGCTACCCTGCTTGAAGAGCACTATATAAATGCCAGTTCTTGTTGTTGAAATTGTCATTTTAACGTAAAGCGAGATGTTATTTTAATTGTAATGTACTGTGCTGTTAATTATCATTTTAGCATCGTCTCCATTACCATGTCTACAATTAACCTTTTTTCCTTTGAAAAATGTAGAGACCATGAGATTCTGAAGAGTTGACTGAAAGATATTGATCGAAATTCAGGAACTATATAATTTATTGTTGAATTATAAAACTGTACTCTCTGCATCTCTGACCTGACTTAAAGAACCTGCAGTTGTAAAAAACTAAGCATACCAGCGACCATATAGAGGCTTCTGCTGCTGATTTTTATTTCTACTCTCAAACTGGGATAAAATGCATGCCAGGGACAGCTGATTGGCAGTTTTCGATGCAGTCATTGTTGCTCACAATAGTCAGCAGAGTTCATGTATGTTCATAGTGTTTTAGACAAGTAAAATTTTCTCCGCAGGCATTGCTCTATTAAATACAGTTGCAGTCAAGGGAAAAGAAATCTGAATATTGTCAAGAATCTCTGAGCGTAGGGAGTAAGCAGAGCTGTAGATTTCTATATTTCCCGAGGCGTTTTAGATATATTTATATTTTTAATCAACGGACTACATCACGTGGTGGTTGAAAAGTTTGTGTCAAAACAAAAATGTTTAGGCTACTTCTACCTTTTTGTTTTACCATATGTGTCCTCAGTACAGTTAACTGTGTAATCTGGTATGTGAAGGGACACAGTGGAATTAAATATATTCTCTGATGACTTATTATTCTTTTGCAGTTTTTAATTGGAAGTTTAGTTGACTTAGCTTTGGCAAAACCAGCTTATTGTCTTTATGTACTTTTTTATTTTATAATGACTGCTACAGCTTTAGAAAGATGATTCATGAAAGTTATGATAAATAGTGCATTTTGCTGTCAGCTTTAAAGGACAGAGTTAAAGTACCATATTTTGAAAATGACATTTATTAATATAGTGGAAATTACATGTTGGTTATGAAAATATGTTTTGAGACGATCCTTGAGTCTTGTACTTGCACCATTTTTCAAGAGATGAAGTTAATGACTGATTAACAACAGCAATTAAAAGATGAGAAAAAGGCATATAATTAAAATTGCAGCACTTGCTTTGTCAAGTAAGCGTGTCATCTATTGTATAGTTGTTAAAAGCAAAAGGAAAGAAACCAGCATTTAATTTAGTCTCGTTTTAAACAGGAGACTAATAATTTGCCTGTAGATGCATGCTTGAAGGTTGTAACTCATGTTTAACTGAGGCTGTGTCATTAGAAGTTCACAGCCATGTATTTTCTGTTGACAGTCATCGACAGCGAATATTTGGCAGTCAGAAGTAATTTAACTTAATTAATGGGATGCATATTTGATGGAGGAATAAAATATTCAGGCTCAGCAAAGTGGAAAAAGGAAAGATTTAGTGGGAGTAAAAGGTTGAAGAATGTAATTTGTGCATTCATTCTGCTGCTCAGAATTATGAATTGTCTTATAGTGATATAAAGCCTAGCTGATCCTTAGATAGAAATGTGCTGTCCCTTAACAAATAAAGCAATCAGGATGACAGTCTGTGATTTAATTGATAGTGGGGGTAAGATCACTGTAACAAATGAGGCAGGAATATTGCACTGAATTTAAAAACTGTTTGGAATAAAAGTTGGCTGCAAAGATTTTGAATATTTAGTATATTTTTAATAGTATTATTATTCCTCTGTTGAAGCATACCGCTGCAAGTTAATGCAGTATCCTTAATCTCTCTTGGCACATTTTAATTGGCTTCCTGTAGAAATAGATTATTTCATGGTAAAATTGCTCTGTAATTTGATTGTGGGGAGAGTGGCACCTGCTTTTAACACCTTGAACACTTGAACTTATTGCTGCCTTGGCAACTACTGATGCAATAAATTGTAAAAGTAGCGGCTTGAGCATGTTTCTGATCATTTTGCAGTCTGATCGACACATTCAAATTCCATTATGAATGTAATCGTATTGTATGTATCCATTTTAATAAATGTACAGTACCGATAATGGTTTAAAATAGAAGAGACTTCACAGAGATGAAACCAGCAATTTAGCAAATGTTAATATCTCACATTTCACACGTGCTTTAGGGATGTTGCCTGTTCTTCCCTTAAAATGCAGGGCACTGTGTGAATGCTGTAGAAAATCAATATGATTTACAGAGTATTGTGCAGGAGGAAGCAAACTGCTGTTATTAGTGGTGAACAGAAGGTGCATTGGTGTCCATTACTGTAATGGATTAGAACTTAAGTAGTGGGTGTAAACATGATCTCACAGCTAGCATGTAAAGTGTAGAAGCTGTAATATCTTTTTCCTTTTTTTCCAAAAAGTGTCACTAAACAAAATGCAAAAACAGTAGAATTAAAGCTCACATCCCAAAGCGAAGGATTAGTAATACATATGCCAAACATTTTTGTCCAAATTCATTGCACTACACATTCTGTATTGTTCGTATATATAGATAACAACAACTTGCAATAACATGTAAAGCCACTTTTATGTGGGTGAACATCTCAAAGTGCTTCACAAAGATGCTGAGAATAAACGTACGGTAGGAGTTGAAGCGTTTGACCTATCATGGAGAGGGTTAATTGGTTGAAAAGTCTGGCATCAAAGAAAGTATGGATTCCAGAATTTTGCCCATCAGGTCTTATGGAGCTGGGAAGAGCCAGTGAAAAGATTGGTGAAGTTGAGAATCAAGGTGAATCAGTACATAAGTAGTCACAAATTGTTGTTGTTGACATCTAACAAGTAGTTGATCAGAACGGCAACGATTCTGGATTTGAGGGTAGAAGTGGAGAGGTAAAGGTTGGTGTCCTTGGCATTTGTGTAAAACCTGATAATGTAACAAGTAGTGCCTTCTCATTTGAAATGATTGAAACTACACTGGTAAAAGTTTTTGGTGAGTAATTAAAATAGTATCAGGTTGTTCTCCACCCCATCCATATCCAGAGAAAACTGATGATTACACTGTTATAGAATATAGAAATTTAAGTGGAAGGAACTTTGTTCTCAAGACTGCATCTGATAGTTGTTTTGCAAGTGAACCTCTCATCCAGTTTCTCCAGAAAGCTACACATTTATTATTTTTAGCTTGTCAGAAAAAGTTGCAGTTGGCAATATTAAAAATGAATGTAAATGTTGCAAATTGCTGCAGGCCAGCCTTTGCATCAATTCCAGCACCCATCACAGGCTTACAGGGAGGTGCTGTGAAAGGTCGGCAAGATGCAAATGTTTACAAAATATTTCCTCCTATCTCATCCATTAACTGACGCCACATCATTCGAAAAGACTGCCAGAAGGCTTTCTACATCAGACTGACGTGTCAAAATTCTGTCCATTTTGCCTTTAAATTTATTAACATTTCTATTATATTTGTTGAACATAACCATTTGTGAAGCCGCGAGGTGTGTGTGTGTTGTGGGGGTCAAACTGAAAATGGGGAGACTTTATTTTTGCTGTTTTAATCGGTGATTTTTCCTCGAAGTTCTATTGCCTTTCAACCTTGCAAATGATAGGCTGTAATATGTTTTATGGACATATAAATATCACAAGAGCAGTTCTTGATTTGCATCTTATTTTTAGTTTTTTTTCCTTGCATGTTCAAGCATGGGGCACCTATTTCTTGTGTAATTGTCATCAGTATGACTTTGTGACTAAATTCAACAAATCGATAATGTTTTGCTCATCCTGATCAAATGATAATAATAATCCTTGCACTTGATACAGCGCCTTATTGAATCTTCGAGACGTCTCAAAGGGCTTCACAGAATATACTGTAAAGTGAATTGACTGTATATTTTGCGGGCAAAATGTGGCAGTCAATTACGCACAGCAGTGTCCCACAAACAGTCGTGGATTGAGTGACCAAATTATTATTATTATTGTTTTTTGAAGGGATTATTACCCTTGGAAAAGCGATCCGTAGGTAGAAGGAAGGCAAGGGAAGTTCCTATTAAGTGGCTGTCGCTTTGTTCTAAAGTTACTGACAGCAGGTAAGGTGGCCATTGGTCACTGTGTAACCAACTATTTTTTTACACTCTGAAATGGTAATACTATCCCAGCTCACATGACAGAACTGCTCAAAACCTTGGAAAGTTTAGTGCTAAAACCACTTTTTATGAGGTACACAATTTGGCCTGGGATAACTCCTTGTAACAAAGTGTCCTTTATCTGCATACTTTGTCCATTGAAATGATTGCTATAAACATACTGAGATGATTCATACATTTTTTAGTGAAGCCTCTTATTTTGGTATGGCAACCAGTTCTTGGAATACCAACTCTGCACAATGAAAACAAGAACTTAGAAAGCACTGATAGAACGTTTCTCTGAAAATATGCCCAGTGCTTCCAAGCAAGCATAAAAACTTAATCTACCCTTCTAATCTTATAGCATGCATTTGGAGTTTAAGGGAAACATTGGGGAGATGATTTAGCAGAACATATTTCTACAGCAGGTTAATTATGAGTGGTCAGGGCATGCAAACCAATTTTTCTTTTCTTATTGAACTCCCAAATAACAAGAAGATGTATATTTGAATTTATTTTGGAGGGAGAAATAGTAGAGGGATGATCAAGCCTTTGAATTTAAATTGTAATGTATTTAGTCCTTTAATCACACCACGTTGTGACACATTTTCCTGCCATAAATGCATCCTGCAGAAAAAAAATAAGGTCACATTAGATTTTGAATTACCTAAATCATATTACATGCTGTCATCTTATACACTTGCTCAAGATATTCACTAACACAAGATTACTCACCGACTTGTAAGAGAGAAATCCAAGTATACTGTCAATGGAGTCAATATCTCACTTGAGCCATGCCCTGTTTGCAACAATTCTATTATTTACATATTTTACATTTTTATACGTTAATCATTTAGGACTTGAAAAAAAATCAAAGAATCAAAATCTGGCTTCATTCAATTAACCCTCACCCAAACATGCAATATTTCCATCATCCCACAGGGGAGGGAAAATAACCTGGAATAATGATCCCTTAAGAGAATCTTGCCTTCAGTGGCCTTCAGCCTTTATCCATTTTGGTGTATATAAAGCTTTGTTTTGGATCATACCTTGTCACTTTCACTCATCATCAACAGAACATCTGTCTCCCACACAAGAAACAGTCTAAAATTGCCATTTATTAGTTTTCTGTTTATTTAAATATGATTCGGATTCACTCCTGACCACCTTCACTAGTTGCAGTTAAAATGTGTTCAGTATCACAGATCCTTCCCAGCTACTACCTCTCACAATACCAGTCTTCATAATAGCACTACTTTTCAAAGGGTGAAACCTATCTCAGGCTAAGCACATGGGCATAAAATGACCACTTTATTTTCTAAAGGCGATGATGGCTATTAAGAATGTTAAAGCTAAGTTCTTTAACCAGTTCTCTGGGTTCATCTCAGCACAAGAGTACTTCTCAACTTCTGAATCAGATAAAGGATAGAGCACAAGCATAATGGGGTAACTGGTAGCAATGAGTGTTTTGGGATCCCAAACAACCTCAACAGTTTAAAGCAGTCATTTAGGCTCTGGAATAAGTGTTGATCCAGAGCAACTTTGACAATTAGCCCCAACTAGACATTGCAAAGTACTGACTCATTGACAATTACAAGAAACACAACAGTTCACGCATCAGTTGAGGAACTTCATCAAATAGGTTGTATCAGTGCTGTACCCTCCAACATTGAGCTACACCCTTTGGGTGTTTCCAGCATGGAATGACCAACCACTTTGTTTTTTAGTAAGTGAAGATGGCCATTAAGAATGTTAAAGCTCAGTTAAAGATTTAACTTAGATGGTTAAACCAAAGTTTCAACCAACTCTGTTTAAGACATAAGTAAAACATGAAATACCCCCAAAGAAATAAAAACATTACCTTTTTAGGATTTTCCCCAGAGACTGAGCTTGCGAATTTATAGCAGGGTCCCAGGAAGAAAAATTAATCCTCCCTCTCCTCACTAAATGATTTCAAGTCACAGGCTCCTTCCACACGCACCCCTCCTCCCCCCACTTCATTTCTTTGGGGAAGGTGGAACTATCTGAGGGAAGTGATGAAGAACATTTTGAGCACCAACTCAAACTTGCTCAATGTGGATGCAGAAAATAAAAGGTTTTGTTCTGCTGGGAAAATTGGAGTTTTATATCATAATCTTTGTAAATGTGGAACAGTTTGAGAGGGAAAACAAGAGTGCTCTTCATAGGAAGAGAACATTTCCTTTTTTTTAAGGGATTATTACCATCGGAAAAGCAATCCGCGAATCAACAAACAGCCAAGTTCTTACTTACTGCTAAGTAAACAGAGGGTTGTGGAGTAAGGAAATTTGCCTAATGTTTCGCCCTGCCTGGAAATTGAACCCGAATTTCTCACTTGCATGACTCCCAGAAGTAATGACTGCTCTGAGCTCTGAGTTCCCAGAAGTTCTAAGCGCTCTGAGACGCCTTCCGGCATGGAGGACGCTATATAAATCAAAGTTGTTGTTGTTGTTGACTGCAGAATCCCAGTGACACAGAAATTCTTGTGTCCTCTGGAGCATTGTTCACTTCAGTCTGCATCTTTAGATACCTGTGCTTCTCTTAACATAAGTGGTGGCCAACCCATGGGCCACAAGTAGCCCACTGAACATTTACACTTGTCTAGGTAACTCTGTGTTAAATCAATATTTTGTCTAGTAGCTGCTGAGCAGTGATATTTATGGTGTGGCCATAAATCAAGAAATATTAATTCAAGAAAAAACTATTAGGTTGGTTGACCAAAAAGTTGGCCACCCCGCTTTAGATGTCCACGTTTTTAACTAGTTAATCGATGCAGCAGCAACAGCAATAATAAATTTCATTAATAGAGTGCCTTTCACATTGGTAGGATGTCCCAAAGCGCTGGGCAATAAAGGGTTTGCACCCGAGCTGAGAGTTGGACTCAAGAGGTGGAGGGAAGGAGGGGTGGATGAGAGTGGGAGGGTGACCAAAGGCAAGGTCAAACAAAGTTAACCCTCATCCAGGACTTGATAATAATAATAATGATAAGAATAATAATCCTTACATTTGATATAGCGCCTTATCACATCTTTAAGACATCTCAAAGCGCTTCACAGAATATATTGTAAAGTGAATTGTTTGTATATTTTGTGGGCATTTTTTTATTTTGTCTGAGATAAACTGTCAGGACAGCAGTTTGAGGGAGAAAGCAGATATAGATTTGGGTGTCATCCGCATACATGTGGAAGTTAACCCTATCTGATCACCAAGTGAGAGTATGTAAATATTAAAGAGTATGTAAATATTAAAGAAGAGAGGAACATTTGTTTTCATTCCGCTATCCATGAAAATGCATAACCACTTCTATGTAGGGAAAAATATTTCTTCTGATCTTGAGTCATGTTTGAAGCTTTTTGTTTTAAATTTGTGCCTTGCAGTCCTGCTCTCACTGTCTTAAGTCAATCTTATGTCAAATAGTCTACTTAGATCAGTGTTTATCATTTTAAAAGCTTGAATCATTTCCCTCCTGAATTCCTCTAGTGAAAACATGTTGAGCTCTTGAGCCTCTCCTCAATAATTCTTTTACTCTCAATTTGTTCTTCTGTGCCCTCTCCAGTAATGTAATTGTTATACACCAATTGTTGGATTGTAATGTTTTCCTTGCATTTGATATAGTGCTTTATCACTTTACAGTATATTCTGTTGAGATGGCTCAATGATGTCATAAGGTGCTATATCAATTGCAAGGATTATTATTATTATGTTGTCAAACTTACTCAAAGCGCTTTGCATGATTTTACTGTAAAGTGTATTGACTGTGTATTGCTGTGTTCCCTTCCCTGTTTGGATTCTCTTGAAATGTCTGGTGTAATGTTCAGAAACAAGAGGTTAGGCATGCAATCTGCTCCTAGGCCACTGCAAAAGCCACTTGTAACCATCGGAGTCCATCCAGGTATGAGTCTCCCATCTGATGTGAATTTCAGAATTCAATGGGTTAAATCTCTATTGCTGGAGAAAAATTGTTAATTATATTTTGATGATAATTTTTTTTTCTGTGATGAGCGTGTTCAACAAGTGAAACTGGCCTTAGGTCCACACAAAGCATTTTTGCACAGTGGCTGATTTTTGGCTCTGGGTAGAATTGTGAATTAGTCACTGTATAATTGCAGTTTCCCCCTTTTTTTAAAAGGTTTGGTAGGTTCACGTTGATGCAGTTAGTCAAATGTTGCAACACAATGAGGTGCAAAATAGTTGAAATGTTAGGCATTTTTATTCCTGATCGAGATGCGTTGTTTTAATGCTGGGAAATTTAGACTCTTTCAATTTGCACAATAATTTATTTTATTCCCCTATTCATATAACTGTTCTATTAAACCCCACACAAGTAGAATTGTTTGGATTTAGTTATTTATTCACATTGCTATATATCATCTACATTTAGTCTTAACTCAAAATTCAATAATTACATAAAATAATTTGCTGTCACTTAAAAATAAAAGGATATGGTATAAATCAATCCGTGAGATGAGATGTTAAACCAAGTTCCTGTCTGCCTGCTGTGGACTTTAAAAATACCACACTTTTCTCAAGCAGTTCTCCAGGATCCCTAAACAAAAATATCTTCCTTATCCAAAATTTGCCTGAAAACACAGATATATTGTTCCTTCATCTCATGATTGCTGTTTGTGAAATGTTGTGAGCACAGATCAAGTGCTTTGTCTGTTACATATCGGCAGCTATTGCACTTCAAAAAGTAACTAATTATGTATAGCTTTGAGAGGTTTTGGCATGATAAAATGGTGTATCAAATTCAAGGGTTATTATTTATAAATCTGTTTTACGAGTTCTACTGTTTTTGTTGACAGTCAGGTCACATTAATGTTGATGTGTGCCTCTGGCTTAAGTACCATAAAATGATCATGTAGAACCAATCATCAGCTAATATTATATAAAACAGGTTATCTCTAAATCCTTTTATTCTGACTGAATGAGCTTCTTTTAGAGGTGGGGCAGAAAAAAATATACCTGTGAAATTTCAAAAAAAAAACATGAAATTTCCGTTGGTGCCTTGAAGAGGCAGGAAGAAATCGCATGCTGTGCCTTTAGCCAGTTCTAGTCCCAGGAAACGCAGGTTTGAGTGCAGGCTGGTGACAAGAGTCCTGTGTGGATCCTGGCTCTTGTTCTTTATTTCCACACCACAGTGGCACCTCGCCTCATCCTCACTGACTGGAGATCTGAAAAACCAAATTGGGAAAGCTCATGAATGGAAGATTATTGTAAGCTAACCATGCATTGTCGAGTAAAAGGTGCGTCTCTTCTCTTTCTTACCACAGACAGACATCAGCCTGAGGCAACACCTATTTTCTGTCTCCCCCCACCTTGGCCATGAAGTGTTGCTTACAAAATCTAATATTCACTGTCTGGGCTTAGACAATTATTTTGGATATCATTTTTGTTCCTGTAAGCAAATCATGTTTTTTAATCATTGGATAGTGCAGAGCTGTAAGTTTGTCACAGGAGTCTATGAATTCAATTAATTCATAATATCCTCCCTTCTGGAAAAAAATTACCATCATAAAGCGATGGCTTTATTTATTACACATGAAATACATGGAATGCACTGATGGCATTCCCACTTAAAGTCATTGCTGGCCCCAAACCTTGAGAGTGAACACAGTATGTCCCCACCTCCACTGAAAAGCAAAACATTTTTATTTCTGATTTATTGCAAAACTATATTGAATGCACAAAACTATACAATCCTCTATAAAATAAAATGAGGGAAAATTTTCATATGAAATGAACAATTCCAGCACCACACAGAACATTTTAATTTGTGACTGATACGAAGAAACATCTAGAAATGCACGTGTTATCTCAAGGAATTGGTATTGTGTCTTCACGACCCCCATAGTGAGGGGAGGAGAATGATCTACTCAGAGAGAGACGCACAAAAAAAGCCCCTAATGCACTTTCTGAATTTTACATCTATAGATAATTAGTTCAAATAGATTTGAAGTAACGGATAACAGGGAGCAATTTCAAGGCTGTTATCTAATTTTGACATTCAAATATAGCCTCCGAAATCATTCTCTTTGGGTTACGAGTGTCTGGACGATTCTGCTCCGCATTTAATAAATGAGTTGTGTGTAACTCAAGTACTATTTTATGTGAAAGTCACCAAATATTGCTGTGTATCTTTTTCTTCTGTTGTTCATTAAAACATGCCACTTTTGTAGCCAGGTCAGATAATTTTCTATCTTTTGTTTTTCCAGTAATTCAGCAGCTTTATGAATAAGTTCCCTGCAAGTCAAAGAAGTGCAGGCAGGTGGCGTCTGGTCATTGTACATCTGCTGGGTGATGCAGTGGTAGATTATCATTGAATCAAATAACTGACGAAATTGTGGTTAGAAATGCCTCATGGTTAGGAACATAGGAACAGGAGGAGGCCGTTCAGCCCTTCGAGCCTGTTCCGCCATTTAATTAGATAATGGCTGATCTGTACCTCAATTAATCTTTTCAATTCCAATTTCCCGCTTTCTCCCCGTATCCCTCAATACCCTGACCTACCAAAAATCTATCAACCTCGCTCTTGAAGGTGTGGTTAATCGATCAGTCCATAAACATTTTCCAATTTCCATTGTGTTGAGCTTAATTTCTCCTCTTTTCCCCCTCCTCCTTATTATAGTAGAGTTGCTTATTCTACTATAATAATAATAATCCTTGCCTTTGATATAGTGCTTTATCATGGTATCAAGCGCTTTACAGGATATATTGTAAAGTGGTGATACTGTGTGTATTTTGGAGGCTATGGTGCAAAACGGATGAAATGCAACATAATGAAAATAAATATGGATTTGTTTCCCTTAACAGTAGAGATTATTTCAGACACAGTACTCATTTTTTTATTCTTTGTAATTTTTAAAATGTTATTAATTGGTATTTACAAATAGAATTAAATAATTATGAAACTACCCATAGCTTATTAATTATTCCTAAACTGGTGGGTTTTGTAATATAGAAATGGACTTGTACCCTGGCAGAGAGGCACATAGAAGCTTTCACTCCATGCTGTGCAACATAGCTTTAGCTTTTAGCCATTGTCCCAAGTTCCCGAACTTAGGCTTATAACTGTGAGCCAAATGGAGTCCTGAGGGAGAGAAACAGATTTATTTCCAGGCCCTGCTTGTGTGCTTCCCAATAGGATAAAGTACTATTAGGAAAGGCTGGGAACAGATCATCTGGTTTGTTACCCAGCTACTTGTGGGGTATAATTTGGGAGGAGGAAAGTTAGAGGATAAATGTCCTTTTTTAAGAAAAAATAGATTGGAGTACATATTTTTAATCTATTGCCTACTGCAGTACATTCTGTAGATACAACCTCTCGTTCATTCAGTCACTGTGGGATGAGTGTCAGCATTTTATTTTAGCAAACCTTGTTGAAAGTGCTGAATCTTTTGACAGGCTCTGCAAGTTAGTCTGTGTAAACGTCCGTGCCTCTTGACATTTGACAGTCATTCTGCTTCACCTGATTATTATTGGCCAAGTTAATCTGGAAGAACATGGCAATGCCCATTTTATTTCAGAATGTGAATGAATTGGTTATTCTAATGTTCTATATGTGTCACATTGGTAAAGTAAAAATCAATGAGATTTTGATTTTATTATTTAAAAATTCCTTTTTTTTGTACCCTAGGATTTTTACCAGGCCTTTAAAGCAAACTGTATGTCATATTTTGAATTTTGTTGCACTTAAATGAGCAGAGTGAACAATGATTTCAGCACAATGCTAAGATTTATTTTATTTGAAAGACGAACCGTTAGCTATTTTTTTGCAGACCTCACCAGATGGACAGTCCCAAGCCATTCATATGAACAGAATTTTTCTTTCACCTGGTAGCAAGGGGGAGAGAGGAGGAAATGGCCTGTGTGAGCTTTATTAGTGCCCAGAGAGTAGAAAAAACACAAATAATGTGCAGGTAAAGTCAGAATGAGGTAACAGAAGGGAGAGAGGAATGTGTTCATGGTTCTGACTAAGAGCAATACTTCGATCCACAACTACATCTTTATTAGATGGAAGATTATTAATTGACAATGTCAGTTCTTTTATTTGTTTCATGTAAAACTGTGAACATTTTGGTTAACGAGTTGAGACTTTTTTTAAAAAAAACTTAAGGAGCAACAGCAGGAAAGGTGACAGAATTTTTATCAAAAGGTTAACACAATACATTTCTATTGTAGGGGTAAATCTTGCATTCATACAGTGAAAGCTTACATTAACTTAAGGTATCAGATGTTTTTGTTATTTAAAAAAAAAGGCAATTGCATCAAAAATAAGCCTGGCTACAGATAGCTGCCTTTCTGAAACTAAATTGAAGACTGCAATCTGTTGTAAATAAATATTCTGGTTTATGTTGATGATATTCTTAGTAAATAAAGACTTCAACTATTTTAACAGCATTTTCCAGGCTGAAGAGAAGAGCCTCTTATGAGAGTTGCAGTTTGCCCAAACTGGACCATGGATTAACTTTCTTTTTCCAATGTTCCATGCATTGCACTGTTTTTCCAACTGGAATAAATCAAGGACACTTCACAGGTGAGGGTGAGTTACTGGTCTTCGTGTTATAAGAGTGAAATGCCAATAACTCACGAGTGCCACAATTATAGCAATCTTTCTTACAAGCAAAGTAATACCAGGAAAGAGCCAAAGACCCATAATTGGTGCTCACAAGTTGTGTGAGTGAAAAAACACCTGGAGTTTCCTGACCGCCAATGAGGTATTCATGTTATATAACATTTCTTTACTTTTGTTTGCAATTAAGTTCTGACAGTGAATGCATACAAAGAACAGCAAACCCGTCATCCCTGATCTCAAGTATCATAAGTGGATGTTCTTACTAGCAAAAATGAAACAATAAACAACTATAACTTGGTTGATTGAATCCAATAACAGAGGTACATTGTCTCTTTGACGACTGTTCCAGCTCAGAACATGGCTCATATCATACAATGGAAAAAAGTGTTACTTGGTCACTTTGGGTATTAACCAATGTAATCCTATTAGGCTTTTACTGTTTATTGTATTGGAAAGGAACAATGTGTAGCAGTCTTTAAATTAATTCTGAAATTCTGCATCAAACTCAAAGGACGAGTGTCGCATTTTTCTTTGCACATCCACAGTTTGTACATCAGAGGGCACTAGAACATGGATTTTGTGCTTTATTCGTTTTCCCTTTCTGTTGTTACCTTAGCTTATGTCTTTATACCCTTTCTAGCTTCTCTTCGGCAGTCTTCTCTTGATCCCAACATTGCATAGGATGGGGGAAAGAAAACCAATTTTAAAAAAATGAAAATATAAAGAGGGGAGGAGACATGAGAAGTAGAAAGAAACCATGTTAAGAGATAAAACTGAAAAGGAAACTCTTAATTAAATGAATACTTCAGGCAAATAGAATTGGAACAGGCAAAAGATAAAAGATTGAGAAATATAAAGCTAAAAAGCAATTAAAGAAAACCAAAGAGGGAAATTAAATACAAATTATACATTTGGATGTGAGAAGACATGACAAAACATGAAACAAAAAATCATGCTATCAAATGATCTGTGATGTAAAGTGATAAGAAGATAGTCTCTTTGCAGAGTATTTGTGAAAAAATATTTTAAGAAATGTACTTTTTTGATATGGTTATTTTATAAATTCACAATTTACAGATCCAAATGATCTGTACTATAAACCAGATGTACAGTGTATTTGTGATGATACCCAATTAAATTGTGTCATTTTGTTTTGCTTCATTTCTGTGTAAGCCACTACATTTTCAAAGCTATTTCAGTTAAAAACAAAAAATAAAAACACACTCATGGAAGACTATTTGCAATTTATAATAGAAACAAATGCTTTCTCCTTTTTCTTCAGTGATGTGAATCTAATTATTACTCCTCTGAGTAGTAACTTGTTTGGTGCAATAGGAACCCAAAAATATTTGCATTGTTCTGCAATGCTTTTTTTGTTCAAAGCATTGTACATATTTGCAAATGGTTAAATATAATGCAGTAACAAAAATTGCCAGCAGTTCTCACTGCCGTATTGCTTCTCAAGCTTTTCATGCTTATTGTATTTCTGATGTGGTATTTGAATTTCACCTGATTGGTATCTGAATTTATTTTTAATAATTTTGTACTGATTGATTGGATCTAGGTGCATTTTATGCATGAATACTGCAAAGGCATTTCCTTAAGTTTTGTACATAAGTTAATTTGCCTATGAAAGAACAACACCATACATTTATATAGCCCATTTTACATAAACAAAAGTCCAACAGAACGAGAATAAATTGAAATTATGTGTATATTGGTTTTGCAGGCAAATATAACAGCTAGTTTACACAGTGTTCCACTATTCCACTATTAACGTCAACGGGATGATTTTTTATTTTGGTGGGGGGGTGGCATTTGGACAGATATTAACCAGGATGTTATTGATGGATACCAAGGGAAGCTGTGAATATATTTTTGTTGATTAATTAGAATCTTATCTGTGTTTTACTATAGTTAATCAGAACTTGTATTTCCTGAGATTTTTACAAGATTGTGAATAAGGAGAAAATAAGCAATGGGTGTTGGAATGAGGGCCTTGTTTTAGGGTAAAGCAGAGACTAATGGCCTGAACAGATTTGGGACACTGTGGCTGGGGAGAATTATCAGTACCCATTGGAATGTTTTATTCTTTAGATTCAAATGGAAATGCTTGTTGAAATATTGCCTTGTTTGTTTATATTCCAAGTAATCCCATTCTCTTTCACCCACTACCGCTCCCCCCCCCACCTCCACCCCGCACACAACAGAAACAGACAAACTTGACATTTCGCAGTGTTGACCTTTTTACTCTAAAGGATTTTATTTTACTGGATATGGTAACAGTTTACTGGGTGGTGTTTATAAGGGTTGACCACCAAAGTGAAGAGTTGAAGTTGTAACTGCAGAAACATCAAGTGATTGAACAGCTCAACTGGTGTTATACTTGGCTTTTGAACAGGAGGTCGAGAAGGCTAGCTGTCACTCAAACTTGCTTTCCCTCAGCTGTTTGAATGGGTGAGATTCACCAGTTTGCTGCTTCGTAGATCCTGAACCAAAGAGTGTGCCATAGAGAGTGGATATAGGTGGTTGCAGACTATTTCCACTTGATACTTCCTGTTGCTCAGTTCCTCTACGTCTCTGTGGGTCACAATGACATGCGTTGGAGGCAGGACTGCCTGCTTTCCTGCAGTGTCCCTTCCAGTTGACATTCTTTATAATCTACCATTTGTGACGCAAGTGGCAAAAACATCTAACATCAGATGTGGACCACAGAATGATTTTTGTTGAATAAAAGGTTCCTCAGAACAAAAGCTGGTGCAGCAATGAAGCACCTTTGTACCTCAGCTTCCACATATTATGTTTCAGCACTGGACTTATTATTATAACTTCTTTATATTTTCAATTATTTCAGTGATCCGTACTTGCTCATTTCCGCCCCTTTTCTGTTCTTCCATTTGCTTCACCAAAATGAGTTTTACAAATGCCATTCCAATCCAGTTGTATACTTGATTCAGATCTTTTACGCACTGTAAAAACCTGTGTGATCTGCAATCTGTAATTTTTTTAAATTTTGTTTTTGCATGACTGTGAGAAGATGTTAAAATAATACAAATTGACACCAGACCCTTATTTTCAAACAGATCATGTTATGAGATTCATTAATATAGTAAATCCAGTGTGGAAACTCCCCCATCCTCCCCTCACCACACACACACAAATCCGCAATGTGTTTTGTCTGTGTGTTTGTGTAAATATATATTATATACATAAAATGAAAAATTGGTATTTTAGCAATTGTTTGTCTTTAGGTCTTTTATTGTGCCCTATTTCTGCGCTGTGACCTCTATTTTGTGTTTAGTTAATGCAGACTATAGGATCAATCTTACGTGATTTTTAAAGCTTAAATGTTAATAGGTCTGTCCCTCCTGGCAGTACTTTTAACTAGGACATACAAGTGCTGCTTTTTGAGTCTAAAACCTTGGGGATGTCTGGATGATCCCTATAGGTACCTGGTTGTGCACGGAGTATCTCGCTCATGGCAGGAATAGTGCCAGGAGGACAATTAGGGAGAGAACAAGGAATACACAATAATGAGTCCCTGTAGCACCTTAATGAACAGCAGTAAGACTGAGCAAGAAAATTAGAACAGGTAACAATAGCCACTGAACAGATATTCTCTTGAAGACTAACAGCAGATTATTTGTATGATTTTAATTTTAATATGATAAGTAGTTTGATTCTAATCCTCTGCCAAATTGATTGCAAGCAATTTGTTACCATTGTGCTTTTTTAAATATATACCCCCAAAAATTGATGATGTAGTCAAATGTTTTCTTTTGCCAAAGAGACATTTAAAACCGTAATGTTACTTGTGATAATGTCTGTGATTTTATTCAAACGCTCGCCTGTGCTGTTCAATTAGAAAATGTGTTCAGCTGAGTGCTAGGAGTTTTGTTATAGCCAAATAGGCTTGAAGTCTTTTAGGTGAATTGTTTTAGTATACAGCAGTCAGATATGGCAAAGTCTTGACAAGTGTATTGGAGGCTGCAATTCTGAGTGCTGGTGGTTTAGTCTTTATGCTTTTTGCCTAGGGAGGTTTTGTAAAAATAGCTGAAACCACCACACACAGTAACTGCTTTCAGTTTACATTTTTTTTTGGTCACATTCGCATGAATAAAGCATGTTTTTTTTCTCGAGCCAAGAAGAATATAATAATCTATTTAGAAATGATTAGCAAATTATCTTCCCCAAATCTTTCAGATCAACCTAAAACTATTTAAAATGTTACCTATTTTTGACGGATTAAGTGAAGTGGTGCACGTTGAAGGATATTTTGCATGATGTGGACAACAAGGATTAAGGTGATATCTGCCATGCTATCAACATTAATTATGTCTAAAATATTTCAACTGCAAATATTTTTGTTTAAGGTGAGCTATCATTGCATGCTCTGCATGCATTGTCTAATATCCTGCACTGGATGCAAGAGGGACAAATTTTAATGAGTGGTTTTTGATTCCACAGCATCTATGTTATCAGCTAAAGCATTTCAGACAGGGGTGACAGAAGACATGTTTGATGGTTGTTTGCAGACTAAATCGACAAAACAGTGGTGGATCTTTAATGATTACAATTCTTGATAGGTTTCATAAGAGTGCACATAATTTGTGACAACTCCAATAAAAAGAAATGGCAGCAAAACTTTCTGAGTTAGCGGCAAAGCAAATAGGGCAGGTTTTGCATTTTGAACACAAATTTTATGAACTGTGATTGAATTTGTCGTGAAAGTGTGTCAGAATTAATAATGTATTTACGCACAAGGTTGCTGGGCTTTGCAGCGTGCTTAGGACTGAGGACTGGATAACATGAAAAGTCAGTCCGCAAATTTTGTACGCGACCTTAGAGGACAAATTTACTCGCATGAATTTTAGACTCTGGTGCTATTCTTGATACTCAACCATTTTTGTCAAAATACCAGTGTGAAACAATGATGCTTTGAGGACATAATTAAAGATATCGTTCAAAGAACAACTTTTTGCATATTTGAATTATTACTGTCGTCAAAAGCATACAAATATGGAAATATGATTGCCAGAAGCACATAAATCAATGATCAGCATGGCCCTGAAATCCAATAAATATGTAGTTAAATACTTTAAAATGCAAATAGCACCTCATAATTTACATATCGCAGAATTTTAAGGCAATTCTCCTTGTCTTACAACCTCCAAGGTAATAGTAAATGTTGTGGGTAAACATAGATTTTTATTCATCACTAACCAAGTCGTGGATTTGATAAATGATAGGAGACTGTTTTCCTGGGTAAAAATGACTGCACTCTTTACTGAATTCTGAAACTGCCTCGAAGTCATCTGAATAATTAAGAGTTAATTATTCTTCATCCATCTAAATCACAAAAGGACAGATTTAGGGAAGGAATTTATAATTTTTGCCTAGCATCCTGTCAGAATGTAATATGATAAACTAAACTGACTCCGAATAATACCTAGTGACCTTATAGTAAATCTGCCTCTTAATATATTTTTGTTGCCTTTCTGAAAATTCCTCGTGTCCATTCTAGAAATTTGATTTCAACAGATTTGTATGTTTGAAGACGTTTGTCAAAATATTTCATGTTTCATGATTTTTAATTTGAAAATTTTTACCTTAAAACACTCCCAACATATTACATACAGATAGGAGAAATCACAAGTTACTGTACCACAATTGAATATATTTGGATAGTTGAAACAAAATGTTAAACTACAGATAAAGGAATTAACTAGCCATGGGCATTTTATGTTTGGTGTGTGTGTGTGTTTTAACAAAAAGGCAAGATTGTGATTGAAGGTATGCATTGTAAAATACCGATAATGGTGAATGTAACTTAATTCTCTGCAAAAATAGTACAGTATTTCCTTTTGAATCATTGTGACCTAGGTTTTAACAATTTTTTTCAAAAAAATGCATTGGAATATAATTTTGTAGCTGGAATCATTTTGTTCCATTTGTTTTTTATATAGTGGTGACCATGGTAATAATGCTCTGTTTCTTTTGAAGCTTCATGTGAAGGAGTGGAATTTAAGGGAGACCCTGTATCAAAATTCTTGTAACATTTCTGATTTGATATTATTTTGTCGTTGTTTAATACTTATGATTTTCCTCGCCTTGCAGAGGACAAGGAGTTAAAAACTTACCATTTGTATTCCACAATTAAGTGCACTTGCATCTGAAGGAAATCTATTGGAATCAATCACACTCTAGGAATTTATTTGTGTAATTGCACAACTTTAAAAATATATATAGTAATCTGCTTGAACTGTGGCCTTTATAAATGTTTTCTGTTGAGAGAGAATTCGAACGAGAGACGGTCATCAGGAAAAAAAAATCAATGTACATGATGTTTCTCATGTAGTACAGCAGGGTTACATTGTTAGGTTAAACACAGGCTATAGAGCTAGATGGTATTCTGTAAAATCAATTTGTTGTAAAGTCTACAGCATCCACTTTATCCTCAAAGAGTCATTTTACATACTGCTCACATTATTGACTACTGCATTAGCTCTTTCAATTTGTAATGAATAGTAGAAAACCTGTGTGTATAGTAACCTGATTCACTTGAAAGTAGTGCAGCAAAATAATTTAATTTGCAAAGAAATTCTGATCGTCCAGTTCGGAGTGTTACATTAATTCCTTATTTTTGAAGCTGATGTATATCCGGCTCTTTTGTTGTGTGTTTCCCCCAAGATATATTAGTAACACTGTTGTACCTTAGCTACTTAATTCAAAGAAATTAATACATTCACCCTTTTTTTAACAGTTACTGCTCAATCTATATTCTTATAAGACAACAATGCTGGGAGGTAGTAGCACAAGAAACAGATACTTTGATTTTGTTCCAGGCTAAAGATTTTAGCTTTTTATTTTTTTATAAAAAGAGGCTGCTATTTAACGTAATGTTATTTTTCAAATTAGTCTAAACGATTCCTGAAAATAAAAACCTTGTATTTTAAACACATTATTTATGTCAACGAATGCTAGAATCATGATCACAGTTTACAATACGTACTTCTGAATTCTTGGCACCATGGAAATGAAAATACATTACAAAGGCTTTCAGAGTTTTTTTTAAAAAAACAAGGTGCAAGACCCAGTACAGTTGCTTATCAACCTGAATTTAGAAAAATGCTTTTAATAAAGAATCCTAATACCTGTTTGTAAAATGTTGTGACTGTCTTTGATGAAATGGTTAAATTGCGGAGACAATCTTTTGCTTTCCTCATGCTTTTCACTGCACACATCTTGACTGACTCTGACTTTTCTTTTTATTTCTGTCAAACCAATTATAGTGGATTATAGCATTCTTTGACCCTACTTGTTTATTTGTAGAATGCGCTTTTGCAGTCCAGGGTGTAAACATAAGCATGTTTGTTTTGTTATGTAGTTGTTTTAAAGCCATACAGGCTACAGTACCACAAAGTATGTATTCATCAGAAGCAGTAACAGACAATGTTGCTGAACAGTGAACAATGTTAATAACAACGTGCTTCTTCAATGTCTAAGGGAGTGGGGGAATCTTGCTTTGCTAACATAGTTATTCCAAATTATTAGCGTATCACAAAACATTTAGTGGAAAGAAATCCACTAATCACCTAGTCTGTCTCTAGTGAAATATAAATTGCTAACTGATTACTTTTTGAGAAATTACTGATGTGCAGAAAATTATTTTGTAGAGTTAAAGTTTAACTGCAGCTTTATGCATTTGATATTGTGCCTTTCCGCAGTTAGATTGTATTGTGATGATATGGCTGACTATGGCTAATATTTTAAAGTCTAAACCTAATTATAAATTGGGAAATGTACCAGTGTGCGAAACATACTAGGAAGGGCAGCTACTTACAAGGGTAGATTTTACCTGGAAGGGTAGTTGAGGCCAAGGCACTTGACTTATTTAAAAAAAAACAGCTTGATGCTCTTATGGGAGGAGAGTTGGGTTGTATTCTGGGGAGATCAAATGGGCCCACTGGCCTTCTTCGACCAAACATCTTATTGTGATAAGAGTATCCAGAAGCTGTATGAACTAAATTCTCGCTGAGAAGATTATGTTTGCCTTTGAGAAGTAAAGATTTGTTTGATTAAGTAATTTAAATTGTTTTAAGCTGTTCTGGCAACTTGAAGGCTTGTTTCACTGTCTATCTGTCACTCGGTTAGTAACGTGGAAAGTGTCTGATTGCCACTCTGTCAGTCAATGGAAATGCAAACTGTCTACCTAATGGATTTCTTTACATCTTTGTCTGTGTGGAGGTAGAAGTGAAATCAATGTGTTGTCATGTGTGGTTCTGCTGTGCTTAGCATCAGTAGAGGTGGAAATGTAATGCTATAATTTTTTACATTTGCATATAGTGACAGAGGAAGGAAGAGATGTTACCTATTGTCTCCAAACAAACACGATACCAATACGATTACAGTGTAAAGCCTTGGATTTCTGAGAAATAGGAAGATTTTTGGCTACAATGTAATTAAAAGAAATGAGTTCACAAAATACCACACCTTGTTACAATACTAAGAGGGTTACATTTACATTTTGAAAGTCTTGAAAGCTTACAGAAAAGAAATAGTAAGTATTCTCTTAACCTTTCGTTCAAATAGGTTTTTTTCTGGTAAAAGACCTTTGCACTCTTCTGTTATGAATTGTGGAGGTGTCTAGATTTTATGAAAGGTCATGTTGGTTCTTGCTCCAGTATATATTTATATATATTTGCTCAATGTATATTTCCTTATTTTTGTTTTTGTTTTCCTTTGTGTAACGTAAAGATTTTTCAGGAGAGATCGATGGAAATTCAAGTTGGTCCATTCTCTAATAATAATCCTAATAATCCTTGCAATATGAATAATACTGCTGGGTGTATTGTATTTTTAAGCTATGAATACTTAAATCACCTTTTTGAATAAAACCAAGATGTTAAAGCTGCATGGATCCTGCTTTTCCAACATAATTTACAAAACCATCCTGAGAATGTTAAGAAATGGAGGCACTTAACAATAATATCAGCAGCACTAAACTGAAAGCAGTCACTTTTATTTAAAAATTTATATCAGCAAACTTTCGAATGTCTATAGATGTACATATGTTTAAATTGTTCTAAGTGAAAACAAAAAAAATCCCTGCCTTAGACGAAACAGATTCCTTTTATAGCTAAAAAGTTTTCATCTATTTTGTTTCCAATTTTTCCTCCCGTATGTTTCTCGATTTTTCTCAAGTTTCCAACACTAGAAATAAGAAAATGATACCCTCAGTTAAAATTAAAGTATAGCTGTTGCACATGGCCTGTTTAGACCATCTACAATCACCTGGTTCTGGTCAAGAAAGTCTGTGTAATACATGTATTTGTTTCTGTGACATGTGATTTCTACTATCTTAACAGGGCACTTCCTCTGTGCTGAAGGAGTTGTCTATTTCTGAGCTAAGCCAGATCTTGGGAAAAAGAAATCAAATTATTTCATCATGTTAAAAATGAAAAGCTGTAATTACTTATAATTAAGCTTTAGTTTCTTCTCTTTCGTACCCTCCCCTCCCCCACCCCATTGAAATTAAGGAATTCTTTTCCAAAGGTTGGACTTGGCCTACATCATGAAAAATGGGAAATAATTCTCCTTTGGTTAAAATTGATTTAATTTGTAGTGCTGACAACAGCTTTACTGTGTTTTGTATTTGAAAAGGGAGATGGAATAATAGAAACATGTTTCAGACTGCAATATTCACTTTCACACACAGTTTATATATGACATTGCTTAATGTATCCAGGGAAATGGTGTATTAAAATATTATAAATGCTTAATGTGGAATGCACCAAAACAAAATCTGTGCTCAGACATTAATGAATGTTAACTGCAATTCATCTCAAATTTAATTTCACAAAAAAGTTTTTTGAAAGTACAAGTCACAGTATTGTATATAGCAGGTTGCATGAGCAGCCTTGTTCAGGGAACACAGGGGACAATAATAATAACATAATCCTTATGTATGATGTAGCGCTCTTCACATTGGGAGGAGTCTCAAAGGGCTTCACAGGTTATACTGTAATGTGTAAGTAACTACGTATTTTGTTGGCAAAACCAGCAACCAGTTTGGGCACAGCAATGTCTGACACGACTCAAAGTTAACGTGATTGAAAGAAAAAAGACCGAGCTTGCCTATCCAGCACACTGCAGTAAACAAGATTTAGCTGTGAATTGATTTTTAATGGGAAAATTGTCACTTGGATTAAAACGAAAGATGACGCTAAACATTTTGGTTGGGTGCTGGTTTACCTGTGCTCCAGAATCGACTTGAGAGAAATTAGTTCTAAGCTGGTGTGAGGTCCTAATCACTGGGAAATGAGGCCATCCAAATTGCAGCTTGCCCTGGGCCAGATCTTGTCATGGGTGTGCTGCAGTCATGTTCTCAGGCAGGACCTGCTTCTGAAACTGTCACAGTAGCTTTTTTTTTGGCAGCATCTCTACTTAATGATAACCTTGCAAAGCCTTGTGGAGAGATTTTATACAGGCTTGATGAGCATTTTTATAACTAAGGGGCAGCAATGTGTAGTGTTAAACTTAATGTTCCTTAAGTCTTTTATGAATTTGGCTACACACTACTTTACAGGATGGATTGCCATGAGAGATTTCTGAGTTACAAAGCTAAAATCCCTATATAGAAACTGTATATGTGTGCATTTTGTGTGTGTGTGTGTATACGTGTCTCTATGGTGTAATAATATGCAAGACAGCTCAGACATGCACATCCACTGTAATTGTTATGTTGTTGGTAGTTGTTTCTTGTTGGTTTAACTGTTGCAGGCTTTGTATGTTTACTACTCATAGAAATTGCATCTTTAAGAATGGCACTCAATTTTTTTGTATTATTTTGCACATTTGTCTCTACTTCAACTTTGTTACTGGCTAATCTGACCACTATTTGCGTTCAGGAATTTTTAATTTGCAGCATAGAAATTCCTGCCGACTGGGAATTTAGTGAGGAATTGAATGCATGGTTGAGTTTTACTTTGTGTAAAATTGCCTTTTTTGGTGAAGAGCATATAATTGCTTTAAACAATTGATTTACAAAACCATTTTGTTTTATTCCAGTGTTGTTTTCATTTCCCCAGTAATATGAAGACTACCTGAGGTAGGGATAAAAAGGAGCAGAAATAATGAAAAATAATCATGTTTTCACAGGATTGATACCACAGTTGTTTTAAACCATTTTCTTGTGGTTTATTTTATTTGACAAAATACTCACTAAAATTATGTTTCTTTCCTTTAAGATGATATACAAATAGAATATGTCACAACCAGCCAACTATCTTCACCATATGATGGTTTCTGTCTTAGACTGTGTTGCTTATCCTGGAGAAATATTTATTGCATGTGAAACCTGGTCATTACATAACTGAAATATTATTATACTGTGATGTTGATCTAAATATAAAAACCTAGAAGAGGCCACAGCAGCAAAATCCACTTAATAGAAATACTATTGAAATGATGTGCTACTTAGTTTTAGTTTACACATGTGAAATGGAAATCTATTCAGATTGAAATTAAAATCAGCATCAAACTACTTTCTCCAGAAGTGTGATGGTCTTCTTGCCCAGTGGAAAGATCATAATAGAGGTTCAGGTGACAAAGGGCATCGGTCATTTGATCTCAACCTTTCAGAATATTCATCCTACTGTTTTCCCATTTCACCATTAAGATGTTTCGTAAATTCCATTGTCCTGGCATTTACTACCCTTCTTGGTAAACCGTTCCAACTATTGATTATTTATGTGTAAAGAAATAGTTCCTGGTGTCTGTCCAACATTTCCCTTCACAGGCCTAAGCTTGGGCCCTTTTGACCCTGCCTTGACATATCTGACATTGTTATTCTGGGTTTATTTTCTCTCTCCCACTTAGCTTCTTATATACCTAACAAGGGTGCCTTTGATGTATTTTGTTTAAGAATGAAGAGCATCAGCTTATCTCCTTAGTTACTTCCTGGTAAATGTTTTCCTTGCTAACACTTGGGAGTATCTTTAGTGCTCTCCTCCACTCTCGCCTCTATGTCCAAGGCAGCCTCTTACGTCATAATGACCAGAATTGTTTGCAGTACATGCTGCAAACTGAGCACAGTACACCTTGAGCATGGCTTATAGTTCACACCTGTTTGCCTACTTTATTTTTTCCATCACTGTAAATTATTAAAAAAGTTAATGAGGGTGTGGGAAGAGAAATTATTCAGCTAAACAAAAATATTTCCCGACATAATAATAAATAATCCTTGCATTTGGTACAGCGCCTTATCATGTCTTCGAGACATCTCAAAGTGCTTCGCAGGATATACTCTAACCGGGTTCCTACTTATTGCTTGTGGAGTGAGGAAACATGCCTTAGGTTTCGTTCTGCCCGGGAAACGAACCCAGGTCCTCTCGCTTGCTAGGCGAATGCTCTAACCACAACGGTACAGGACTTTATGAGTCCTGTGCATATCCATGTTTAATGTTGAACTATAGTATCATGGCAGGTATACTCGTATTTTGCTGGGGAAGAAAAATAGAGGATTTGCTACAGCCGCCCATGAGAAAGTGATAAATATCTCCAAACGTGAAGCCAACCACGTACTTCAGGAGTGATGTACAACAACAACAAGATTACATTTGTATAGCACCTTTCACGTCGGGAGGACGTCCGAAAGAGCTGGACAGTGTACAGCATTTCAGACCCGAGCTGGGGTCAGTGGGGGAGAAGGGAGGGGAGGGAAGGGGGTTGACTGATGGCATGGTCGAAGAGGAGGGTCATGAGGCAGGACTTGGAGGCTAAGGAAGGGACGAGGCGGAGTGATTGGGATTTTACGGAGGTGAGGGAAGGCAGAGCGGGTCATGGCTTGGATGTGGGGAAGAAAAGACAGTTGAGGGTCGAACAAGACGCCTACGTTCCTGACTGGCGGTGAGTTGAAGTGTACAACCATGGAGGTTGATGTTGCCAGAGCCTGAGGTGCAGAGGCGCTGGCGCGAGCCAATCAGGAGGGCCTCAGTCTTGTTCATATTCAACTGTAGGAAATTTGCTCTCATCCAGGACTTGATGTCCGACAGTCAGTCTGTCAGGACAGCAGTGGTCCTGGAGTTGAGGGTGGAGGCAGAAAGATGGAGTTGGGTGTCATATGGAAGTTGACCCCATGTCTGCGGATGATGCCACCAAGGGGGAGCATGTAGATATTAAAAAGGAGAGGGCCAAGGACATCACAGGGAATATATTTATTACACCATGGCTGCCTGTGACATTCTATTCATAACACCTGCAGTATGTTCTCAGCCCAAAATAAACCCAATACTGTATTTTCCTTTTTTGGACCTAAAGGAAATCGGTCGAGGTGGCTTGTGGCATCTCTTGTTCACCATGAAGCCATGTCACACAAACAGGATTTTTATTCACACTATTATTTCTGCTCAATAGCATTCTAAGTCAAACTATTTTTAGAATAAACAGCATCAGTTGTTCTCATGCAGACGGAACCATCTGACACGTAATGAAAAATTTGACTTCAGACTGTGATGATTTTCGGGCTTAAAGGTTTCAGAAGGGAAAAATATATTATGGGTAGATCAATCATTATGATTTATTTTTCAGTGCAAATTGCATGTGTGCAAAGGCCTATTGGTGGTGGTGGTGGGACAGGTGGCCAGGAATACGAGGACGTGGCAACAGGTTTGGGTGTGAAAGAATTTGTTTGGTTCAGAAGTTCTGAAATAAAACTTGGAGCAGAAATGTAGACAAACTACTATTGGGTTTGGCTTTAGGTTTTCAAGTTTTATGAAAGACGACGTTTCAGCTAACTGATTACACCTTTCGACATCCTGCTAATTATTTCTTATTATAAATATCTATGAATCTTTTTGGTTCCAGTGTTGCTTTCGCTGATGATTTTTCAGAAGCTCATTGTCTGAATGAATCTCTCTCTCTTCTGTACTCTGAGTCACCTCAGTTTACTGTAATGATTCACATACTCAATTTCTTTTAAACAATCCCGTGCACTCATTCAGTCACTGATATCTTATAGAAGACCTAAATGCAGATCAGAAGGTTGTAGATTTCAATCTGTTCTAAGTCAAGCTGATCATAGCCAGGGTGGTGGTGGTAGTAGTAGTAATAATAATAATTTAATAGTAATAATCCTTGCATTTGATATAGCGCTTTTCATATCTTCTAGATGCCTCAAAGTGCTTCACAGAATATTCTGTAAAGTGAATTGACCGTATATTTGTGGGCGAAACGCGGCAGCCAATTGCGCACAGCAGTGTCCCGCAAGCAGTCCCGATTTGAAAATGACCAATTTATTATTGTTTTGTTTTGGAGGGATTATTATTAGGTGTGTGGAGTAAGGACACTTGCCCAAGGTTTCGCCCTGCCTGGAACTGAACCCAGGTATCTCACTTGCAAGGCGAGTGCTCTAACCACTGAGCTACAGGACTCCACATAGTTGGGGCAAAATGAATACCAACTTGTACAGGTCAAACATAATCCTATTCATTTGATAGATTTTTTAAAAAGCTTTTATTTTGTGGTAATTTTGTATCCGTTCTTTGGATGAGACATAAAAGTGAGGCTCCGCCTGGCTATTCCATGGCATCATTCCAAAAGACAAGGAAGTTTTACCCAGTCTCCTGGCTAACAATCCCCCAAATAAAAAATTGGTCATCACCTTCATTGGAACTATACAAGCAGATTTGACCTGCATCATATGGTCAAAGGTCAAGTCTCAAAGGGCTTTTTACTGTTTTACTGTAAAGTGGAGTGACTGTGTATTTTGTATGCACACAAATGTCAGCTAAAAAAGCTTTACTAAAATGATTAAGGTAGGAATGCCAAAATGTACTGCCTTGTTCAGGTATTGGTTAAATTCTCCGATAATTAATTACCCAAGTTAGAATTCAAAATGGCTTTTAGAGATATTTCAACCTTAATTATTTCAGCAAAGCTTTTTTAGTTGACATTTTATTCCTGGGGAGAGTGGTATAGTCAGGTCTCTCTTGTGATGGTTGAGCCTGGAGATGATTTAAGGTTTTGCACATGCTCATTAAGGTGTGTATGTGTGTGAGTGACTGACTGACTGGCACCCCCATCATGTTGGCTGAGGTAAAATAAACCCTTTATAATTTTTTGATGGCCTGTGGATGAATGCATTTACCTATATATGTATATATATTGTATGGAGTCCTGTAGGTTATTGGTTGGAGCACTCGCCTCCCAAGTGAGAGGACCCAGGTTCGATACCTGGGCGAGGTAAAACGTTAGGCAAGTTTCTTTGCTCCACGAGCCTGTTTACCTAGCATTAGTCGATTGGCAGATCGCTTTCTGGGGGTAATATTCCCATCAAAAAAAAAGTAATAATAATAATTTGATCCCTCAATCCATGACTGTTTATGGGACACTGCTGTGCGCAATTGGCTGCCGCATTTAGCTCACAAAATATACAGTCAATTCACTTTACGGTATATTCTATGAAGAGTCTCAATGGCGTGATAAGACACTATATCAAATGCGAGGAATACTTTTATAGGGTCATTAATGAGAACCTTTCCTGGACTTGAGAGAAACGTTATAACATGTTAGTTCCAAAAGATCAACGACCGAGAGATTACCTATATATTTTTTCTTTCAATGTTCCAGATCGTCCTCTGAATTCGTCTCCTGAAACACTGATGAGGGTTTAGAAAGTTGAAGAGCAATCCAAGAGTTTGCTGAATCAGTGCAAGGATTATTATAACAATGAGTGTTGCTGAAATACCGAGGCAATTAATTTTACAAAATTGTTGCTTAACACACAAGGAAACATGACCTATAAACCATGCATGAGTAAGGTTGACAACTTCAACCAATAACAAGATACAGCAGCCTTCGCAATTTAAGATTTGCATGAGTTTGTGATGGAGCTAGACTGTTAGAGAAATCGCCATCTCCGTGACTGCAAAGATACCCCAAAGAACCAAGTGTCATGACACATCTGATAGAATAACATCAAATTGTCATACGCATCATGCCAGCATACAAAATGCCTTATGTCCAACTAAACCTATTTCTCATAAAATCTTTAAAAATGGAGAGACAAATTATTTTGATTTATTTCATTGTGTACAAGATTGCGAGAGAGCACATGCATAAATGACCATGTTTTTATCGTAGAAATGCACTGTACCCCAAAAGATCTGTCCCAGCCATATCCATATCTGTGCGGCTTGTCTGATTTTTAAGTAAAACCTGTCTCTGTCCAACATACCATCTCTCCCTGTTGCGCAATGGATGAGATTTAAACCGAGGTCCTGGCTGCCTGTTCAGGTAGGACTTTAAAAATTTTGTAGCACTATTCGAAAAGAGGAGGGAGTTTTACATGGTGTCCAGCCAACATTCTCCAAATAAAATCGGTCACTCACTGCATGGCTGTTTGTGGGAGATTACTGGGTGCAAATTGATTACTACGTTTGCCCACAAAATACTCAGACACACCACTTTGCAGTGTACTGTGGAGTCCTGTAGCTCAGGCGTTAGAGTACTCGCCTCGCAAGGGAGAGACCTGGGTTCGATTCCAGGACGGACGAAATGTGGGAAAGTTTCTTTACTCCACACACCTCTGTTTACCTAGCAGTAAGTAGGAACCCGGGTGTTAATCGATTGGTGGCTTGCTTTTCTGGGGGTAATAATTCCGTAAAAAATAATTTTAAAAAAATTGTTGACTTCAATCCTCGACTGTTTGGGGGATACTGCTGTGTGCAAGTTGGCTGCCGCATTTCGCCCCACAAAGTGTCTGGTCGACTCACTTTACAGTGTATTCTGTGAAATACTTTGAGATGTCTCGAAGACGTGATAAGGCGCTATATCAAATGCAAGGGTTATTATTATATTCTGTGCAGCATTTTGAGAATTCTCGACGGCATGATAAGAAACTAAACTAAATCAAAGAATAATCTATTGATAGGATGTAGAACAGGTGAGGGTGCTTAGTTCCCAGAACAAACTGACCAATTAGAGATGCCATAAAAAATGTAATAGACAACAACAACAACAACAAGATTACATTTGTATAGCGCCTTCCATGTCAGGAGGACGTCCCAAGGCGCTGGAACAAACTGTACATAATAATTTTGTACAGCTCTAATAATAATGTGGTCACTCAATCCATGACTATTTGTGGGACACTGCCGTGCACCATTTGCTGTCCGTTTCACCCACAGAATGTACAAGCAGTTCAACGTGCAGTATATTCTGTGAAGCGCTTTGAAATGACTCAATACCATGATAAGGCGCTATATCAAATGCAAGGATTATTGTTATTACTACATGTAGGGTCACAACCTCTTTTTGCTGTTCAGGAATTAATTTACTTCTTTACATTTTAATACTTTTTTTCCCTCCGCAAACAGCATTCCTTGAGGAGAAGGCTAAAAAAAACTCTATTTAAAAATCCCCTAAATGTCATATGGAGGATATAAACCATGAACTTAGTGTTCACTGGTTTTCAGTCCCCTGTTTGCCGTTTGAAAATTTTTATTGTTAATAAAATGTTGTTTTATAAAGTACTGAAAGAAAAGTACTGGAAGAAGTATGTTCTTTAAAATTTAAACTTAAATACCTTTTTGATATAAAAAATAAACCATTTGATAAGATCTTTAATGGCCAAAAGATTATTAATGGAGTTACCTAGAGTAATACAGCACAAAACCAGGCCATTAGGCCCAGTAAGTCTGTGTTCATACTCCACGAGCCACCACCTCTCTTATTTCCCTTATTTCCTACATACACCTTTCTTCCCTTTTCTATATCCCTTCTCCATTTCCCTCTATTCCCTTCTCCCTTATGTATGCATTACTCATATATATTCAAGCCATGATCTTATAGGTTTCCTGATTCTTATACATTGATATGTTAAATCTTTACTGCCGTTAGTTTCAAAGAAGGAACCCAGGAGTAGAAAGAGAAAGAGAGACCAGAAAGTAAGGTATAGATCTATTGAGCTTGGAGAATGGGAACATAAAAAACTTTCATCTTTCATTGTTCAAAAGAACATATTCAGTGATACAACAATAAAACTTGCATTGGTGCTCATAGCACAGAAACTGCCCTGGTCAAGGTCACCAATGATATCCTGACCATCTGTGACCAGGGCTCCCTCTGCCTCCTCGTCCTCCTCGACCTATCGGCAGCATTCGAAATGGTCGACCACGCTATCCTACTCCACCGCTTGTCCTCCCACCTCAACCTTCAAGGCACTGTCCTTGAATGGTTTAGGTCGTACCTTTCTCACCGTCTTCACTTTGTCTCCACAAATGGCTTCTCCTCCACCCCCCGCACTGTCTCATGTGGTGTCCCTCAGGGCTCTGTCCTCGGTCCCCTCCTCTTCACCCTCTATATGCTCCCCCTTGGTGACATCATCCGCAGACATGGAGTTAACTTCCACATGTATGCGGATGACACCCAACTCTACCTTTCCTCCTCTACCCTCAACTCCACGACCACCGATGTCCTGACAGCCTGCCTGTCCGACATCGAGTCCTGGACGAGAGACAACTTTCTTCAGCTCAACGTGCGCAAAACCGAGGCCCTCCTGATTGGCTCACGTCAGTGCCTCCGCACCTCAGGCGCTGACACCATCAGCATCCAAGGCTGCACTCTCCACCTCTCAAAGCCGGTCAGGAACCTCGGCGTTTTGTTCGACCCTGAGCTGTCCTTTCTCCCTCACATCCGCACCACAACTGGCACCGCCTTCCATCACCTCCGGAACATCGCCAGACTACGGCACTACCTCACCCCTCACGCTGCTGAAACCCTGGTCCACGCCTTTGTCACCTCAAGGCTGGACTATGGGAACTCTCTCCTCGCCGGCCTTCCCGCCACCTCCCTCCACAAGCTACAGGTCATTCAGAACTCTGCAGCTCGTGTACTGTCCCGCACCAGGCTTCGGGATCACATCACTCCCACCCTCGCTCGCCTCCACTGGCTCCCCATCCCCCAGAGGGTTGATTTCAAGATCCTCATCCTCACCTATAAGGCCATCCACAGCCTCGCTCCCTCCTACCTCTCTGACCTACTATCCCCCTACCTACCTGCCCGTACCCTCCGTTCCTCCGGCTCCGGTCTGCTCCACATCCCCTGCCCCAACCGCCCTACCATCGGTGGTCGGGCCTTCAGCCTCTCAGGCCCCACGCTCTGGAACTCCATCCCCCAGTGCCTTCGCCTTGCTTCCTCCCTCTCCACCTTCAAGGCCGGTCTCAAAACCTTTCTCTTTGACCGTGCCTTCAGCTCCCCTCTCGACTCTCTACCCCCTCCTCGCTCCCTCCCTTCCCTTCCCTAACCCTGACCATTTCCCCCCTCCTCGCTCCCTCCCTTCCCTCCCCTCACCCTGACCATTTCCCCAATGCTCGGGTCCTGACCCAACTGTGCAGCGCCTTGGGACGTCCTCCTGACGTGAAAGGCGCTTTATAAATGGAATCTTGTTGTTGTTGTTGTTGTTCATCTGTGTGTCTGTGTGTGTAGTGTGTGTATATAAGAATCTTTTTCTATTTTCCATTTTATGCCACCTTTACTCTATCTTCATTTCTTTCACGTTTTTTTGAAAATTACCTCACTGGAATCGTTAATCTGTACTTTTATGGAGGAGGCTTTAAATGTCATCTTTATAGAAGGAAAAGATTTTGGTTATATAAGTCAAAACATTCTTTTAAAAACGGGAAATGTACCAGATGGCCCCATACGTATATTGATGTCCTTGTGCACCTTGATGGCATGAATAGATAAAATATGAATCCATGTTAATATTAAGATAATATTGACAAAACACACGTATAGTTGTAAATATTCAGGTATCTACTTATAATTTGGAGTATTGAGTATAAAAATGCCAAGACATTACCTGTGGTGAAGGGTGCTCTATAGATGAAAGTTGTTGTAAGAGCTGGTAAACCAGAAAGCAAGCATGAGAGACAAGGAAACAAAGTATAAGAAAGGGCATGAGGAGAGGTGTAGAATATAAATGCCAGCACTCGACTAGTTGGTCCAAATGACCTCTCTATCCTGTAATATTCTATGAGATTGTGTATTTTTCACAGGTTCCACTGGGCTAATAAACACTGCAGATATTGATATCCTACAATCCATATATGTTCAATTTCTATCCCCTTCCTTCCTCTGATTTTCCGATCTTTTTCACTCTCCTCTCTCTGTCTCTCTTCTATCTCTGTTGTTGTTTCTCAAGTTGATATTCTACAAATGATAATCTCCCTTTTTATGAAGAATATTTCAGACTCTCCCGAATTTTATGTAAGATAAGGTTCGGAATGAAGCTGAACAACTGATCCTTATCTAAAAGATCATGTATTTGCCATAAATTCAACTGGGTCACAAAGCATGTACAATTTCACTGATATTTGGGCTTGTTTCTTATCTCTACAGTAAATAAATTCACTGCCCTCCCTCCACCCAGACCCATGAAATTAAATTTCCCATCAAAATTTCATTTTTATTTAGAGCAATTGTATATTTAATTCTCATGTGTTTGTTTGTCTCAACTAAAAGCTCCTTTTACAAGTTATTTTAAGAACTGCAGAAAACTGGCTTCAAAGTTGAGACTGAATTCCACAATTTGCTGAATTCTGGGTACCTGATCTAAAATGCTACATAAGTAGAGTAAATGTACACCCAGGTGGAATTTCTCCCCATGGATATTTAAAGAAGACAAGAGTTCCAATTAGTACCTCTTTCCCTCCACCCTTGACTCCAGGATCACTGCTGTCCAGATAGACATCAAGTCCCAAGTGAGTCTTAACTTCCTCCCCAACTGAACATCGGCAAAACTGATGCCATCCTGCTCGGCTCCCATCACCATTGCCTCACCTCTGGCCCTGACTATATCAATTTCCCTGGATGCTCAGTCCTGCTTATGGAACTTGTGCATAATCTTGGTGCTTTGTTCTATCCTCAGCTCTCTTTTAAGCTTTTCATCTCTCCTTTAATCTGCAAAATTGCCTTCCACCACTCCTACCTCACCGCCAATGGACCTGAAGCCCTCTGCCATGATCATCATTGTTTCTAGACTTGATTTCCCCCTAACCGCCTCTCCGGCCTTCCTACCTCATCCCTCCACAAACTCCAGATTATCCAGAACTCTGTAGCCAATGAGGTTTATAAACTTATCACATGTTTTCTGTATTCACTAACGTTTACAATTTGCCAATCCCAAATCATCAAATGCAGCCAATTAAATGTTTGACTTGGCTCCTTGGTCATTTTATAACTGCTGTATTTTGAGATATCAACACTAAGGATGGATTTGAGAACAGGCTTTGCACCCACCAAGCCTTTAGCCATGTACAATCTACCCCACTGTAGATTCCTATCCAACATTTTTAGTATCCTGGGAGAAAGCCTTGCACAGATATTCTTCAATCCCTGAAGGCAATCCAGCAAAACCTGCTGTACATTCACCCATTCTCCATGCTTTCTCTATGGAACTCTGTTCTGCCAATTCATCACAGCTGCACCAAGACCATTGTTCTTGTATCAGTCTAAATGTTCTTGTTTTGGTTTCCAGTGCTATTCCTATCAAAAGCTTACAATTGTCTAACTAGCCTCTCTATAAACTATTATCTCAAAGCAGTTTGCATGATTTCAGTGAATGTATAATTTTAGTGATGATATCAAAATTAATATGGACTAGGTTTTAAATATTATTGCATAGTGCAGTATTGTCTACATGTTTGTGATGCCATGCTGAAGTTTAGTTAAGGGAGGGAAATTGGTTTGGTCAAGCACCCTGTATACTTTCTGACATGTAAACAATTTGCCTGAGGGATTTCATGTTTTATAAATTTATTATAGGCCGATTATAATGAAGAAACTTTTAGATCAAACCCAGTTGTTTTTTTGTCCAGTGTTTTTAGGTCAGCAATAGTACGGCATTCTGGATTTAAAGTGAAAAATGGGTCTGTTCAGTTTCTCTGGATATTCTACCTAACTAGATGTAAATCAAAGCAACAGACTTTCGTTCAGATCTCACATAAGGTTGGCATGTGGCCTTTTCAAGTAAACTTCTTGACCTTAATACTCCTGAATCGTAGTCATATTTGTCTTACTACACAAAAACAGAGAAAACTGACATACTGCCTGAGGAGGTTTCCTAATACATTTCCATACTTGTCGGTATACATCAGAGACTGATATCTGTGTGTGTGTGTCTGTATGTGTGTCTGTATGTGTGTGTGTGTGTTTCTTTTGCAAAAAGGGATAGTGGTGGTAGTTGTATAAAATGAATGATGCATCTGGTTTGATCAGTTATTAACTTTATTGCTTCAACGTGTTCTCCCACAAGACAAAGACGATACATACCTTAAGAAATAGATTATTTTACGTAACAATCTTATTTCAACTATAATTTAGACTCTTTCAGAGCATTACTTTTACATTTAATGACTATTTTTAAATCTAGCTGGAAATTTATTCTTGTGAGTAGAAATACATAGCCTTTGCGTGTGTGCCATTTTGTTGCTCATCTTCTCTTCTTCATTTCAATGCAGCGTTCAATTATTTAATGAAATACATTTTAATTAAATATAGTCCACATCCCACTTCAATGTTTATATTGTATATTTTTTAAAAAAGTTGCTTATTGCCACTTGCTACGTTGCACACTTCTATCCCACATGTCAAGTCAAATATGCAGAGCCTCCTCTGCAAATGCCTATTCCCTCAAAATGCAATAATTTTTAAACTCGTAATTATGTTTTTATTGCAGAGTGAGAGATGCAGTTTCTAGCTGTCCCACTTTTACAAGGATTTATCTGTTAACTGTAGGGAAATTGGAATTGTCCAGTCGTCTGCAAAATTGTCTGACACATATCACTCCCATAAATATAATCTTCAGTGCATCAAGAACTTTTTAGAGGTACCCTGTGGGTGATTTTCATACAATTATACTGAAAGTGTAGATAGGCAACAAATCTCAGCGCTCTTTCCAGTTCAGTAAAAGATGTTCAAGGGTTGTAATGCTTTGGTTTCATCGTAGGTTCTGGCTAAGTACGTATTTAAATTTATTTTAATATTTTAATATTCTAACATGTTGGCCGTCATGTTCACAAATCTAATCTATTAATTTATCTAATTTTTAAGCACTAAAACAACCGCTTATTTGCAGTTGCATCTAAACAGTGAGGCAGTGAGCAGTCCTTTCATTGTATCTTAATCAATATAAATGTATTTCCAATTTATTAATGTATTGGTGAATATAAAATTATTTTTCTTTTAAGGTCCAAATACACCATACAAAGAAAATGTGTGCTTGATTATAAGACTTACTGAGGATCTGGAAAATCATTCTTTTATGTGTGTTTATCTAAAATAATTGTCAAAAGGAAGCAGTAACTGGCCATTGATAACATCGTTGATAAATTCTTCACTGAGAAAACCACTGGCACCCTGCATGTCTTCACCCTTGATCTACAAGATGCTCCAGGGAATTCTAAGATCCCTATGCTCACTTTGCTGGTGTTTCCAGTTGATGTACTTTGACAGTGAAATAAACCCTAATCTATAGCAATAACACTACTCAGAAGTGTCTTTATTACTGTAGCGTCAAATCTTGCAGAAATGCATCATTTTTGTCCATCCACCTCCCATCCTTCTTCCACATTCTGACGACTATGGTTATCTTGTCGAGCCCCAGCATGGTGATTAAGTGTCCTAAGGGTTAAATGAATGCTCCAAAATAAGGCCTCCTTTGACATATCCAGCAAAATTACCCCACAAATGTTTGTTCAAAAATATTTACTTTTTTTTACAATCGTTGCTATATGTATTATTTATTATTGAATATAATTTATTCAACTACTATTAATTATGAAATAATTATTGATATTTCTCAATGTCTCAGTAGGTGAATTATAATATGTGACAAATTATTTTTACGAAACAAAATTCTCAGTCTTTTGTCCAAAAACTAAATGTTCATCAAATAAATACTTCAAGATGAGACCATATAAGTGTATTCCATATAAGAAATATGCAAAGTAACAGTGAGAAGGTGATTTGTGGGTTGTGTGGCTGCCTTATTGTCTTTGCTGCTTATAAGGGATTGGTGACCATTTTACATTGCTATCTGGCAAGAACCACATAAATGGTTTTGCTAATTTGAACAGTCAGCAGTGTTTTAGTATTTTAATGATAGAAAATGAACATTCAAAAGTAAGCCTCCATTTCAAATACCAGACTCTGAGCAATTTAATGATGTTGTCTTGTGCTGCTGCTTAATTTGTTTGAGCAAAAAAAATCTGAGAAATTGAAAAAAAATCAAACACTAAATGTATGAAGAGGGGAAATACTTTATTTTCTTGTTTTGTCAATAATTGTTTACAGTGTGTTCTGTGAAAAGCGCTATATCAAATGCAAGGATTATTATTATTATTATTATTATTATTATTATTATTGTTGATAGGCAAAACCTTTGAGAGAGGGTGGATGTCCTTTTAGACTTTAACAGTACAGATTGTGAATCTTTAATTGATACCTATTTTCCAATTATTTGTTGAGTAGTTCTTTTCACTGTGACCTATTGCATTTTTAAAAAAATATATATTCTCAGACATTGGGAATAGATTTGTTTTGCTTTAAAATTCATTTTCAAGGAAAAATGCTTTCAAGTATGTTTGGACTATAAACGTGCATATAGAAAGTTTACCACTGCTACACATAACCCTCCTCCTGCTTGGGTGCCTGGTCAACAGCGCCAAGCATTTTGAGAGGGTAACATCCTAATAATTCCACACTGTACTCTCCATTGCTACCATATTCTTCCTGCAGAATGGTTTTATATAAATTTAACATGTCTTCCCTATTTTTCTACTTTCTTCCTCTGGAAATGAAGCGAATGACTCTATTTTCGTTCATTATGGGCTTTTCAACCTGTTCTGCTACTTTAAGACTTATGAAGCTGAATCACCAGATCCCTGTGTTCCTCTATCTCTCTCAGATTCCTTCAATCCAGGGAGCTTTATTCTTCCTACCTAAGTAAATCACTTTACATTTCTCTATATTAAACTTTACCTGCTGCCCAACTTCCCATTCTGCAACCCTGCATCTTTTTACAATCCTCTTTTTGAATCATCCATTCTAAGAGCTAATTTATTATTTACTGAAGCGCTCTCAGACGGGATCCACATGATTGGTGCTATATAAATGTAAGTTGTTGTTATTAACTCACCCTTTGGCTCAGTAGGTAAGTACAAAGTCTTGTATGGAATTGAGGAATGATATCTCTTCAGTATTACAGACCTACAGACCCATTTGCCAACTCTACCACTAAAATTGATTAGTTTATCCACAAAATACACAGTCAATCCACTTTACATCATATCCCGTGAAGTGATTTGAGATGTCTTGATGCTGTGATAAATGTGATGATGTGACGACTACACCAAATGCAAGGATTATTGTTGCTATTAACTTCATGGTGGTTTGTGGGACATTGCTATACTCAATTTGACTGCTGTGTTTGCTTACAGTTACTACCTTACGTCCTCTCGACATGAAAGGCGCTATACAAATGTAATTTTGTTGTTGTTGTTTCATAGTAAAATCCTGTGAAGCATTTGAGACCTCTCGATGGATGTTATAAAGTGTTAAATTGAATGCATTACACTGATTAACATATTTTGTAAGAACCACCTTACTCTAACTTGTCCTTAATGTACTTCTAATAACATTTAATCTCAAAACACTGGTACTAAGTTCTAGAAACTTTCAGCAACAATTCTTTGGAACTGCTAGTTATGTGTACATTATTAATATTTTTTGCTTTAGCAAGTTGTGATGAGTCAAACATTTTGGGTTCTTTGATTATTATTTCATATTATACTTAACTAAAAATAGATATTAGCTGATATAGTATGTTAAACTACTGGTCTGTGTTTTAATATCCACCATTTTGAAGATAATCTGGTAACATTATGGGCAATATACAAAATGTTATGATTTTATCATTGCAAGAGGTGTAAGATTTTGTGTAACAACCCTACGGGGGTAGAGTCCGTAAGTATAGCTTCAGTATTGTAAGTGACAGACGTCTGTCAACAGGAACAGACCATTGAAGGAGAAGGTGGCGTTACAATAAAAAAAATGCTTGGTTAAATTTAAAACTATTATGCAACAAAATTCTAAGCATGATTTTATTTGTTACATTTTGTTGCCCTATAGTTGGTTGTGAAATACTGCAACTTAGATTTATCTAAGGTCTGAAACAAAAGTCAGAAGCATGCAACATTTATATCACAAAAGTGAGTGATACACATCTGTGAATATGGGTATACTACACCAAGACATTAGAGTCTTTTTATCAGGTTGCAGTCTTATAATTCAGTTCCAGTTGGTCATTATCTAATGTACAGATATGCCTATTTTAATTTTGTAAGTCTCCCCTTTTTCAAGTCCCGCCTGAAAATCTACCTTTTCAACCGTGTTTATGGTCACCTCCTCTCCCTTTCCCCGGCTGGGAGTCAAGCTCCGCCTCTGTTAAGCGCTCTGAGACACTGCCCTGAGTGGAGGGCGCTATACAAGTGCAAGTTGTTGTTGTTGAGTTGTTGTCTAGGATTTTAATCTTTAACCAGTTTACATTTAGAACCGCGTTTAGTCATTAAAACATCCTAGTCTGCTTCAAATTTGGGTGTTAACCTTATAGACAGTGGTTGTAATGGGATCACTGTATACAGAGTGATTTCAAGAAGCCACAATTTTCTATCGTTTTTAAACACTAAAGCTGCTTCCCTTTCTCACTCATTCCCTAATGAGAGATTGCCTTCCTTCACCTCCGCCACATTGCTTGCCTCTTTATCCCTATTTCACATTCAGTGCCGTTGAAACACAAATTTGTCACATCCTGCTTAGACTTTCCAATGCACTCTTTGTTCATCTTCCTAGCTCCATGCACAACCTGCAACTCATCCAAAACTCTACTGCCTGCATCCTCACCCGCATTAAACTCTGCATGCCCATCATCCACTACTCGCCAATGCATTAGTTTCCTACTTCCCAGTGGATCGATTTCAAAGTCCTGCTGTGTGACCTCCATCCTCTCTGCACTATCATAGATGGCCGAGCCTTCCTTTAAACTGTGGAACTCTGTCCCCCCCATTACTGTCCGCCTCGCCTTTTACTACCCTCTCTTTCTTTCTTAAAATCGCACCTTAAATCCTACCTTTTCAAATACGGCTATGGCCACCTCTCCCTCCGCACTTCCTTGCTTAGTGCTCCTGTAAAGCACTCCGAGATGGGTGTTATATAAATGTAAGGTGTTGTTCTAATAGAAATAAAGGGTTTATATCCTCAATATTTGCTGATCCACACGGAAGCATTTATGCGAAAGTGGCATGCACATCTGGAACTCTCAGTCTAGTTTAGATGTTCTTAAGCATGGTGATGGGTTTCCAGATGTCAGACGCCCAGGTGATCAAAGAAGGGCTCACTGAATTTAACATTTGAACCTGTGGGAAGCAATAAGTGTAGGTCACACAAGCTTGACAGGAGACATTTTTGGGTGCAGCTGAAAATGATAAACTTCCCTCCCCGCCCCTTTGTAAATAAGAAGGCTCTGGGGACATTCAATTCAATGAGCTGAAACCAGCCAATACACAAAACTACAACCGGGAGAGTAAGCAGAAGATACAATTGGAGTCTGAAGGTCATTCTACAACGTTCCTCTTTCCTTGTAGATCTTCTCTTCCTTATTAGATGTACTGTGTGTAGTTCCGGTCTCTATTTGAGGTATCTTGGGATTGAAGAGGATACAGTGCTGGGCAACTACATTGATAGTTGGAATTAAGCACCTGAGTTCCAGGACAGTCTACGGAAATGGGAAATATTCATGTTGGAGAAGAGAAGACTCCAGGGAGATGTTGTTGGAAGTACAAGTGATTCTAACGCTCCAGATATACTAAATTCTAACATTGTGTTTAACAATCAGCTTTGAATGAGCTGGGGATTGTGCATTGTGGAACCAGGAAGATTGGTGAGGAGTGCCATAGAGAAGTTGAATCGGACGTTGACAAATGCATGAATGAGAGTTTTGTGTGAAATAGAGATGGAGGAGAACAATGTGGCGAAGGTGAAGAAAGTTGATCTTGGCAAGGAAGGAAGGAGAATTCCTACCCCGAGAATAATGTACTTATGACTACATATATAGAGAGATTTGCTTTCAAGCTGTTATCCTTCTTCCTCCCTCTCCATATTTCACTGCAATTTACAGCTTCTGTGAAGTGCTTAAAGATGTCCTGATTTGAAAGGCGCCATACCAAATATAAGGGTTATTTTTGTTATATATATGAACTAATTTCTGCAGAACTGAATAGACAGTTTAAGGTTTTGGACCTCATGCGCTGTGGCACAATGTTGCTAACAGGAACTTAAGAACAGCATTGCTTTACGAGTTTTTATGACAGGAGAAAGATGCAAGGTCTAGGGTAATACCAGCTTTCATTGTTTTAGTCTAACAGAGGTGATGAAATAATAGAAGGAACTGTAAAAATAATACCATTGGCATGTAGGTATTCTAGATCATAATTTTATAATGTGTTGAAGAGTTCTGTGTTCTGCAATCAACATAGAAACACTGTAGTACAGTAAAAAGCAACAAAAAAGGTTTCATGTATGACATGCTTTGAAGCCATATTTGTTTGGGATGTTTTGAGGGTTAATGTGTACTTCTACTTCAATGTCAAACTAGTGATCAAAAAACTCATCGGAAACGAGGAAAGGGAGAAGAATAACTAACAGCTTGAAAGCACATCTTTCTCCATCCCTGAAGAAACAATACATTGGTTTGGGAGCTACAGTTACCGGAGACAATCGGCTAATTTTATACAAAGCACAGTAGTTTACCAAATTCTTGTTTTATACTATTTATTATTTTCTGGGCGATAACGTTGTTAGTTTCATTTGAAATTTGTTGAAAATTTGATTCTTATTTGATTATATTTTAATAATATTTTATTTGTTTCTCTCACAAAATACACTTTACAATATATTCTGTGTTGCGCTTCGAGACATCTCAACAACGTTATAAAGCACTATATCAAATGCAAGGATTATTATTATGTAAATTAATAAACTACAGTTTGTGCTCATTTTAATCAGAGTGCGCAGTTGGCACTTTGTCTCAGTGAAGAGCCAGCAGAATGCCGTGTCTGCAGGTTAATGAACATCGAGTAGCAATAACATAGCATTATTGTCCAGTTAGGGGCTGGTCAGTCTGTCAGAGAAAAGGCAGATTGCTGAGATGTTCAGCAAAGCTAAGAAAACCCAGAGGGTAAGTTGGCACACATTAAGACTTTTTTCCAACCAAGAGAGGCGGGGGTGTATATTACAACCTAAAATTGTGACAGTGCAGAGATCACCACAGTGGGCTTTATATTTGACAGTCTACTCTTTGACAAGGAAAGTTCTTGTGAGCAATTCTTTTCCTCAAATCCTGTTCATCAGAATGCAGTAGAAGAAGCAGTTCATGACATCTTATTAAATACTTTATAGTGGTCATTTAACTGGGGGATCTTGGACATACTCTAAATTGAGAGTGAAATGTAAATCTTGTATCATACCATTTTAGGGAAAATGCAGTTGTGTCCCAATTTCTTCTCAGTCCCAAAACATGCTTGTTTTTCAAACGGGAAATTTGGTTCAGTGGATTTGAGTGACCCAAGCTTCAATAAGCTGATTGAAATCTTGTGCCAATTTCCATTGCTCAAACGCTTGTCTGGTCCATAGAGGAAAATTATACTTCATGAACTGACATTGAATCCATCTTAACCTAAAGCAAGCACACTGCTGAGCAGTGAAACAACATTAACACTGGAAACTGCCTGCTTGTCTAGTTCAGGGGACGCAAGGAACCAGGAGATTAACAATTGTGATTGAGATAAAATAATTTTCCTTTAATCTATTTGAAAGACCTTCTCAAAATACATTTAAATGTTTTTCTTAAAGTCCGTAAAAGGTCCTTTAAATTGTTTTGTTGCATTTATTACAGAGGCATACTATAAGTAGAATATCTGCAAGCTATAAATAGAATACCTCAATTACACTTTTCATGTCTTTAGTGCATTTTTCTTATTTGTATTCATGATGCTAAAAAAAATTTTTTTAGTTAAACTTCTAATGGTAAGTATACAGTATCAATGTGATGTTCACTGATTTGATTTGTTAGATGACGCATTACAAATTCATCTTGAAAGTATGAATAGGCAGGATTTGATTCATTCAGTAAATCGGGATCAGTGGTGCAACCAATGTGAAAAGTCTTATTGCTGTTCCAGCAGATTATAGTTCAAGTTCAAATATAATATGTATTATATTTTAAAAATCCTGCATAGTTTGAAAATGTTGTGAAGTTGCCAACTAGAAAGAGACAGTTTGTTTACAGTACAGAATGGCACAGGACATAGACTAGAATAGTGATACACTCATTTATTGTAAATTGAACGCTGTGCAAGACATTTCAAAGATAACAATGACTTTTGCTCGCCACAGCTATATTGTGCTTTGAGCTACAGAAGCCTGTACCTTCAGGTATACTATTGAAGCTTGCAAGGAATCAAAGCATCTTGGCCAATCAAAGATCTGCCTGATGACCTTTTTCTCTTATCCCACAGTGATGTATTTTGAAGGGGAGAGCTGGTTACAGTCAGGACTGGGGGAACCTGCCGTGGTGTGATGGAAGGTTCAAATCAAAGCAAATGGTTGCTGCTTGTACTTTTTTCACATGTCCTGCCAGCTTGCTGTATGGCTGCCACAATGGTAACACAGGGAGCAGCTTGATTTGCGAGGATTTACATGTGTGCTAATTAGAGTGGAATAAATGATTGGCTGTTTGCTGCATCGCCATAAAGGGTGCCCAGATGTACACACTACGTGAACATAATGTGCACGGGCATGGCGCATCAAAGTTTGTCAGCTGCATTACCTCAGTGGGCTTAGGGCCTGTCGGAGAGAATTTGCTGATAATCATCCCTATGATTCAGTACTTGACTTGGGGAAAAATCAAATCTTCTTTCCAAAAAAACATGATTTTACAAGTCATTAATATACCTGTGCAAAATGACACATACAGACATATCTATACTTAGAACCTTGTGTTGCAGGGAAAGAGGAGTATAATTTGCTTGTAGAAAAATCCAAAGCTGACCAACAAGCATGTTGTGTTTTTATTTATTCTGCAGAACTAATCCTGTATTTGATTTACATTTTCTATCAACTGCGAAAGTAACGGTTTCTTGGTTTTAAGTAAAAAAAACTCCCCCAGAAGAGAGACTGATGACTGCCTCCTTAGACTGCATCATTTACCCCTTGATTTGTGAGTATTTTAGGGGAAGAGAAGTTTCAGTGGGACCTGGTATTGTTTTCACAGACAAATTATGTGCCATTAACTCTGCGTTTACTGTGTTGCTAGAGTAAGAGCTATATGACAGGACTGCGTTCTTTTTTTAAAAAAATAATGAGATTCAATACTTAAGGTCTTTGAACTGATGCAGTGGAAATTGCATCACTTTATTCGATCTCCACATGATACTGGTTGGACAAATATTTCCTTTATCATTATTTTCATCAACCAGACACATCCAATTCTTCCAGAGACTGGTGATAAAGTTATTCTCTAAGGATGTGCATGAGTTCTTTTCAATTCACTTTGGGATTCATTCGGTATCCAAAAATGAGGAATGTAATACACTTAATTTACTTACAATAAGAAATATACTCACAGTTTCAACTCCATTCCAATAACTGCTCATTATAACAAAAGAAACATAACTAAACACACAAGTCCCGAAACAAATGCAAACCGGTAAGTGTTTTATTCTCTCAGGTAACACGTATGCATTGTGCTTCTGATTCTTACCGATCACAGACAACCTGGAGATAACAGGTCAGTCATACATCTACAATCTGTAGAACTCCTGACACAGATCACTGCAAGAGGAGAAAACAACTCAAAACAAAGCAAATAATTGATAAGTTGACTGTACTTGTTGTTGATTCTTGCAAAGTTGTGTACATTATTTTGGTTCAAGAAAGAGATAATTTTGACGATCAATATAAGACATTGCTTCTTTTAGGGAAACAACATTTTCCAGCAAATGATGTTGCAGAAACCTGCAAACACTGTTAATAGGATGAAAGAGTGATGATTGGAAATAGGGCAGTGTAAATAGCACTTCAGTGCTTGCAAAAATACTTTGCATATAAAGTATACCTTCTCTGGGGAACCTCATGCAGACACAAATTTTCTGCTTTGAGACGATTTGGATCCCAAAAGGAGATACACTTTACATCTTGAGGGGCTTTTTCTACCACTGAGGCGAAATTTACATTGCTGCTTTCCCGACGAGAACTTAAACCACATAGAAACGTTAATAAAAACTGATTACAGGGCAAGCATGTTCTTAGACATCACCTAAAAAGGCAGATTCACTTGCCACACAGGTGAGCTGTGGAGTTGGCTTCCCGCTCGAAAATAAAGGGGTGGACCTCCGGATTGTTGGGTCACTGTCAATGCTGTTTCCTGGATGTATGCAGTGTGCAAAAAGCCCCACTACTGTGACTTCTCAATGGAGGTGACATTAGCATAGCCGCCTGCACGTGCGCAGGGCCTGACAACCTGGAAGTTGACCATTTTTCCAAGCTTCACTATAACGCTGTGCCTGAGACATTGGACCCAAAATACCGTGGTATAACAGGTTATTTGACTAATACTCCAGATTTTTTTAAAAAAAATCAGACTTTCTGTCCAAAGATGACCAAAGGCAGGGTCACAAAGAAAGGTCTTGAGATGGGCCTAAGGGGCTGAGGTGAAGAGGCTTTGGGTAGAGAGGCTGAAGGCACGACCTATGATAGTGGAGTAGGCAGGGCCGGAGATGTGGAGCAGACCAGTGCTTGCAGAATGAACGGAGAAGACAGGTTGATGAAGTTTCAATAGGTCACAGAGATAGGGAGGAGCAAGACCTTGGAGGGCTTTAAAGGAAAAGGATCTTGAACTAGATCCTCTGGGGGAAGCAGTTCAGGTGTGCTCTGAAGCCGGGCAAAGAGGGAGCAATTATTCTAATTTTAAATAAAAAATGAAGGAATTGTGTTTTAAATGAGGGACATTCTATAACCCAATTTGTCAAAATATTGTAATGTTATGGTGTACCTGTGAGATTTTTATTAATATCAAAAAGGTTCCTGTTCCAAACCTGGGTTACAGTAATTAGATTTTTTTATTTTCTTTATTTCCCTTTTTGTCTCACAGAGGAACCCTTCTCGTGCCTTGAGGTGTCCTTTCGACGTGAAAGGCGCTGTGTAAATGCAATTGATTGTTGTTGTTATTGGGACCCGTCTTCCAGTCTTTTAACTTTTACTTTCTCTCATTTGCATTATTTAGTTTTAGTTGACTCAACACAAGATGTGGTTAAGATCCTTATAGAAGTCATGTTATGCGTTGTCCTCGTTTTTATCAAGTCAATACAATTATGGTTCTATTTCCAATGCAATTAGCATTGGTTTATGCTGTGCAATATTCCTTTATCAAATACAGTATACAATTCTTCCAAACTAATTTTATAGCCACCAGATTAGTTGAGCTATTATCATGTGCTGCAATCCCATAATCATAAGCGTTTGCCTTAATGACTTTTTAATTACTTAAAACAAGACTTGAAATTAATTAAAATTGCTTCATAAAACTCTGAAAATCTCTATTATATGGTACAATTTATTTTTCTCGTCTTTGATAATTAGACTTAATTACAGCATCACCACAAGCGGTTAAGGTATTTTCTACACTTAAGTTTACATTAGTTGAACTGTCTTGCTATATATCATCATTTTTTATGTTTAGCCCTCATTTAAAAGCATGCAAATGCATTGGAGTTTAGCTGAACACAGACCAATAAAAATTCAAATGAAGCTAATACATTTGTGAAAATTGCGCTATCTATTCACAGCTACATCTGTACAACAGCATAAAAAGTTTCCTATAAAACATCAGCAATAATTATGAAGAACATGGTACAGCGTCATACTTTAATGACTCAGATGGGGGTGCTAGGGATATTGGGATGATCTTATCAAATAATTCAGGAGTTCTGACACATTGCAAATAAGTTCAGAACTTCAAAATAATTGTTTTCCTGTATAGAATGTTTAAATAGAGCTCAAAGTTTTATTTTGCACAATCAATCATTAGTTTACACATACAGTCATGTTTTAGTTTCATTGCTATTTGAATGTGTTAACTTCTCAGTTGTTTTTCCTCTCACCTACACTTTCCTGCCTGAGAACATAGAACAGTTGACCTGTGTGGCAGTTTCCAATCAATACACGCGTAGAGAGGAGTAGAAGTGGGTAGGATTGGATTATATTGAAAGTGTGTTTGTTAATAGAGCTCCACTCATACCCATATCAGTGACGTTTCGTAATTCAGAAAAGCGTTGACAAGGCAGTTGGCTCTATTCTAACACAAAAAAAATGAAAAGTTGTCCAATAGAATATCTCAGTGCTTTTTGAAACACATAGTCATAGTCTCGGCACTTCAGTGCAAGACTGGAGTACTACACATTGATAGAGGTGATGTGTTTTAGATGAGACATTAAGATGAGATCTTGATTCTTCGTTCTTTAGGTGTATATTAAACATCTCATTAGACTAGCTGAAAAGTGAAGCAAGTTTCTCCTGGTGTCCTGGACAACAAACCAATTTATTTGATCACCAACTCATACTGTTTGTGAGATCATGCTGGTAGAAATATCTTGCCTTTAAATTTTTATCTTGAAAAATAGTCACTGCACTTGATAGGAATTATATGTAATAATAATAATCCTTGCATTTGATATAGTGCCTTATCACGTCTTTTTGTGACGTCTCAAAGTGCTTCACAGGATATACTGTAAAGTGTAGTGTCTGTGTTGTGTGGGAAAAACGCAGCAGCCAATTGCGCACAGCAGAAAAGGACTTTGAGATCTTTTGGTGTTATAAGATGCTATAAAAATATAATGTTTTTCCTTCAAAATAAAAAATGGAGTAATAATCTCTCCAAATAATAATAATTTGGTCACTCACATTGTGCTGTCGCAATTGGCTGCGCGTGTTTCCCACAAAATAAGCAGTCAATTCAGGTTACAGAATATTCCGTGAAGCGCTTTGAGACGTCTCAAAGATGTGATAAAGCGCTATATGAAATGCAAGGATTATTATTAAAAAGCTAGCTTCTCACTTGTTGCAGTTATATTGCATGACTGTTTGTGGAACATCGTTGTGCGCAAAATTGGCTGCTGCATTTGTCCACAAAATGCACCCAGTTAGACCACCTTGCAATATATCTTTTGAAATGCTTTGAGACAGTATCAATGATGCAATAAGGTGCAATATCAAAAGCAAAGATTATGAAGTCAACTATACCATTGTGAGAGGCGCTCCTTGAGGTACTGCTAACACTAAACTATTCACACTAAGATCTATTGACAAAAAAATTAGTTACATTACAATCTGAATCAATTTATTACAAAGTCTGCAGTACAACTGGTTCTGTGGAGAGAATCTACTATTTGTGTTTATTCTCAAGCCCCACTGTAAAAGGAGAGGTAATAAATGGTAGCACTGCATGTCCTGATGCAAACCAGAGGGAATGGTATACATGTCATTTAACTCCCAGGAATTGTCACTTTAGAAAGAAACTATAATTTTTAAATTTTTTCTTTACCAATTTTAAGGGGCAATTTCTGTGGCTAAGGAATTAGAATTTTATTATAGTCAAATCAATGCATTAACATACTACTAATTTCAAATTATCTTTAATATCTTTTGAGCACTCAGTGCTTTATATCAATTGGATTGTGGCATATACAAAATGTCTCGGCAAATTCTATCAAAAAGTATTCAAAGAAAATCTAAAGACATTTTACAGGTCATAGGAACATTGGTTCAGGCTTTTGTCCCATTGAAATGTTTTTCTAATTTACACATTAATTTTTATTAATTTTTTTACAAAATTATATTAGAAAATGTAGCCTGTTTTTTTGACGATTCATAAAATATCTGCTTGCAAATTTTAGTGCATACAAAAGTGACTACAACATTTTTGTTTTATTTGGGTTATTTTTTGTAAGTTCTCTGACCTTTCTCAGACATTCACATGTTCTGATACATGTCTTTGAGCATTATTGATGCTATTTTTCGATCAATCCAGTAAGAAGTATCTTTGAAACTGAAGATACCCACCGCACGCCATCCCCACTTCAAATAGTTCATGCCCTTTCCCCAGGACAACTCAATCAAGTCTAGTGAACTCTCCAGTCAGGGAAATTTGAGTGTGATTTAAATTCTGGCCTCTTAATCGAGGAGTCTATTTCTTCAGCGGTAGAGCTACCAGGCTGCCAGCCCTTTTCACAAAGTTGTTTAACAGAGATGGGTGTTTTGCTTTATGTAAAGATGTGAAGATGTTAACCTTACATTTGTCGTCACTTTGGTGTAATTTATGTTCACAAAGGATTTTGTTTAATTCTGGTCAGATAACTTGGTATTGCTCCACAATCTCATTTATTCTGGAAGTAGCATAATTACAAAAAATTAACTTGTCAAATTCTTCAGTCTCCAAAGCTAACAAGTACTAGTCTATGTTCGCAGTGGGTTGTTTTTAATATTTGGCACCAGGCACTGTGGGAAACTGATGGCTTCTATGAAGAAAAGTATTGTAGCGAGCAATTATATGCAAAATGACAGTATGAAATGTAATTATTATAGTTCAGAAAGAGCATTTATGAGTTTTGCAGATAACTGTCACTTTATCTGTTAGTATTTTTCTCTTGCTTTGTTAACTTAATGCCTTAAATATGATTTGTGTAAAAGAACATAGAAAACTGGCTGTTAATTTCTTTTTTTTAAATTGTAATTTCTCTTTATGTTCTGGTGTTGAATAGTGCAGGTATAACTTGTATTATCCCAGCTGCTTGAATGTCAGCAAAGTACTTTTTCACTTCCAAATTAAAATCGAAGTTTATAGAACAATGAAACTGCAAAGAAATGCAACACTTGCAGTTGTAAAGAAATGTAGATCTTTGCTTGGCATTAAAAGCTTCTTTATCTCAATAACAAAAATGGGAGCTTTTTAAAAAAAAGAATTGGTGACCAATAGATGTTTTATTGAAAAATCCTATAATTATAGTTTTATTGAAATAATAAGGTTTATGATATTATTAGCAAGTCTAAAATATAATAGCATTCAGGTTTGATTCTTCCTATAGATTTGTTTCTTGTGGATAGTTGTAGATAAACTGTCTGTTCACAGACACACGTATACAGTTGTTGCAGGTTGGTGTAAGTATTCAGTGGAGAGGATCATTTCCTTAAGTATACCCTGCTCGTTGTTCTCTGTTAGTTATCTAAAACCTACAGTGCTCTGTAACTTCCAATTTGAAAGTTGGGAATATTACACCAGAGCCACTGTGTCTCAGTTGATCTTCCACCTAGCGTCAAATAGATTTGCAAGGATTGCTTTGCTCTGAAGAGCACCCAAACATTATAAATAAAACATGAAGCTTGAAGGAATACTAACCATTGATTCTCATCAATGAATGAGCTCCAATTTCATGCAGGCTATGTTGTCAGTGTAAAAATTATTCTGTAATTATCTGGCCTCATCTTTCTGTGGCACCTTTTGCAGCACTCTGGGCTTGACTAAGCTGGCAGATTGCAGCACTTGTTTTGAGTGTGCACAGTGATTTGATGCCAGATAAGAGGAAGCCTGGCATTGATTAAGCAACTAGTCTTTTGAATTCTATTTACCATGATTAATTCAAGCTCTCGCTGGGAATGTTTGCTTTGAGTAGTAATGTTTAACAGGAAAATAATTCCCTTATTACTTATAATGATGATTATCCATATTTCTATTGTCTGTCAGGTTCCTTTGATTTTTTTTCAACCACAGCCAATAAAAGCAGAAATAAAAGGTTGAATAAAATGTATGTTCCTACATGTACAAATGTCAAAGTAAGATGTTGATATTTGTCCAGCATTTGTTAAGGGAAAGTGACAAAGAGGATTTTTTTCTGAATCATTTTGTTTTATCTTAAGTTGAAGAGATGGTTTATTTAGTAAAACAAAAGGGTAACCTTTTTGCTGATATTTTGTTTAAAAGTGTTCGTATAATGAATCTGTCATACTGAATTTTATGACCATAGGACTTATTTAATTTCATGGATATGAATGACTAGATTCAGATTACCATTTTCGTCAATGTATTAGCTTATATTAGTAATGATTCTATAGATATCCAGTTTTTATATTTTTTGGAGCATACGTACCATTGTCTCCTATTAATGACGCCGCCAGTCTGTGTCCTGTGCAAAATGATAGCATTACTTTAGAAATCAATATTAGAATGCCTGAATTGCCCACCTTTTCTAAGAGCAGATAGGATGACAAATGGTTTACCCCACAAATTTTGACACTTGCAGTCTGTGGTTTCTGTTGCCAAGAGGGAACAGTAGTTGCTATTATATGTTCTGTGGTTCACGTAGGGAAAAGGCGAGCTTTTTGTAGCACCATGATTTCCTCTTAATTCTATTTTCTACCTCATTTGTGGCTGAGTTAGCTCATACTTACTGTTCCACTGTCACTGGTAATGGACCCTTTCTGGTGCCCTGTAATGCTGTACTAGCCCCACATTGATTATATGTAATAGAGTGTAACCATTATTTTGGTTTTCAAGCTGTATTATTCTCATGTGACTACTGCCCACTGTAACCTTTGACTTGAGATTATTATTAGGCTGTAAGACTATTAGAAATTCATTCACTTTTCCACCACATACAAAGTGTCCTTCAGGAATAGCAGGGAATGATATATGGTGCCAAGAGTTTTTAACAACAAAGACACATTTTGAACAGCAGGTTTAATTGAAGGTTGGTAGCCATTAGTCATTAAAGGGACATAGTAGACAAATACAGTACCTTGAATTTCCCTTGAGGGTCTGTGTCGTACATTGGCTGCAGAGACCTTTTTCCTTTGCTCTTGCAAAATCTTACAAAATGTTAAACTGTGTAATACATGTTAAAACGAATCTTAATGCAATTCCAGTTCAGGTAAAATGAACAACATTTAAGTGAGGAAAGTAGAAATCAAATGTCATTACAATGTTGCCTTTTAATAATTTGTAAATATTCTTGTTCTGAACATTTTGCATATCTCTTCACCAATGGCAGACAGCCTGCCCATTTTGTATTTAACTTTGGACAACAGTCGTATAATTCTTAAATTGCATTTAAAATTCATTTTATTGTAATATTGTATTTGGCAGTGAGATTTAAAATGGTTAATCTTTGCTCAAAGGGTCAATTTAGACAGTTGTATTCTTTATATATCCAGGACAATTGCTCCGTGCCAAATCACTTGTATTACTGCATCAGGTTACAATGCAGAAAGTAATGTCACAAATCTTAAAAGATGGTTGATGCATGGATGTCTTCTGTCACATGCAATCATGCTTTTACTCAAGAGCCAGGCCTATCGAAACTGAACTCTGCTGCTTTGCTGCAGGTCAGCTTTCATGGACAATTAGTGTTGTAACAGCACTTTGGTCACAAGTTGTCATGAATGCTTATCATAAGAGCATCATCCTGTGGAAGTGCAGCAGTGATTAGTTAGGCTCCTACTTCCTTCAGCATATTGGAGCCCGCTACCGCTTGGATCGGAGTCAGAAAAACTGTTCCATAAGGCCCTGTCCATCGATTCTCTGAGGCTAACTGCAAGAAGCCTTGGGCTTTTGGAATGTACTTGCTTTTTTTTTCCTATGCTCATGTTGTTTCACGTCTTCCCCTCTCAGTAACTGTCACAGACCCCTGTCACAGCACAGTTTGACAAGAATGAAAACAGCTATCTTCCTGCTGTTTGGCCCTGTGTCAGTATCGACAAGTTCTCTGTGTGACACCACATGCAGTGACCGATTCCAGCAGTATACAGAACCGCACCAATAAATATACAGTATCAGGAAAGCCTGTCTAATTGATCTTTTAATGAAAAGGGTTTGATAAATTGAATGGTGAAAATTGCACTTTTTTTGCTTTCATTTATGACCCTAAAAAAGCAACTCTGAATCCACCACTTTTTAATCCTTACCCCTTACCCCCTCTCCCCCAGCATTAATAGGAATTTGAGTGAAGATTTAGTGTTTATACCCCATAATTGATTTTGATGGTTGGTGGAAGGTACTGAATTCAGCAACTGTTTATCTTAATGAAGTTGTCCAATTCTATTTTCCCTGTATTGTATTTAAGAGATAATATAACAAGATTATTATTTCTAAAATAAAGTGAGTGATAAAATCAGAAATTTGGATTTAATTGAGTATGAGGTGGGAGAGACAGAAAGGTAATACTGTACTACGGGCCAGAATTTGGAAATCATCAATATAACAATATTCCTTGAATTTGATATAGTGCCTTATCATGTCTTCGAGACGTCTCAAAGCTCTTCACAGAATATACTGTAAAGTGAATTCACTGTATATTTTTGTGGGTGAAACACGGCAGCCAAATACACACAGCAGTGCCCTACACACAGTCGTGCATTGAGTGATCAAATTATTATTTATTTATTTGGAAGGGATTATTACCCCGGAAAAGTGATCCACTATTATCAACTAACATCCGGGTTCCAACTTACTGCTAGGGAACAGAGGCATGTGGAGTAAGGAAACTTGCCCAATGTTTCGACCTGCCAGGGAATCTAACCCAGGTCCTCTCGCTTGCGAGGTGATGCTCTAACCACTAAGCTACAGGTCTCCACATATATATTTCAATATTGGAAGAAATAAGCTTTTTATACATCAAAAGACACCTGGATGCTGAGAGGTTGCAAATATCCAACTGTCTAAGTCAAAACTTCCATTTGGAAACTGATAGTGTTTCCTAACTGATAGTAAAAGCTTTCTTTTTCTGCTTTTGTGCCTTCTTTGTAAAACATTTCATAACCAGCTGAAGACCTGTTATCTCAATATTTGTGTTGCTATGGAATTCTCCTAAAGAATATCTTGAAAATAGATAACAAGATCTCCATTCAAATGTTTCCTGAGACTGTGGGATGCCACTGAAGCCAGATTCTGGGGTTAAAGCACCAAGAGTTGCCAAAGTTGTTTCAGATCTTTAAGAAATAAAGAAGGGAAATTGAGAGCTAAAAAGGGAATTTGGACCTTTTTGGAATTGAAAACAGTGGGCAGGTGCCTGAAGCTTGGCTTTGCTCCAAGATTCAGATGGAGCCAGAGCACCAGATGAGTGCAGCTGGTACAACTCGCTCACTTACACTGTACATACTAGTACATTATCTGTCAACCCAAGGAATTGGACTCCTCCAGTGGGTACAGATCAACCGAGACACCAGTATGATCTAATGCTCTGATTTTTAATGGATCTGGGGTGTAATGTCGGCTTCTGGCATTAACACCGCACTCTTAGGTAGGTTTTGTTCTTGCTGATGAATGAGACACTACTGTGGCAGCAGGTCTGCCCTTGAGTTTAGTGCCGCATGAGCTGTTAGAGCAAAATCAACACCACAAGGTCATACTGCACTTCAACCTTAGTGAACACATTTTAGGCACTCAGATGATAATGTGGGAGATATCACTGCAGTGGAGTAACAGATAAGGATGGAGTAGGGTTCTGAATTTGGGTGGGAATTAACAAATCCAGTGAGATCTCTTTTCTGTATGTTGATAAAATTAGCATGTGAGTAGTGGCAGAAAGAAAGATGGATTTTCAGCAGTTTGTAACCTTAGTGCATTGAAATTAGAAGTTGTGATTTTGCTCTGTCAAGAGTGCCACATGCATGTGTTGTTATAAGTTACCCAATTGAGCCGAGAGGTCGGCTGCAATATTCTGTGGCCTCTAGATGTTCTAAATGCAAAAGTATTTAATCAGGGTCTGAATTCTGTAAAGACTTGGATCTGTTTACAGAGAGCTACAGTTTCTCTACTGTGTGGATGCATCTTTATTTGGAAATGTCATTTTCTGAGTTGCGTCTACAGACCTTAAGTATCTTATCTGATCCTTGGTAGATAACAAATGAAATCTATGTTAATAGCCTCTGTCAGGAATACACTGTTTGGGCAAAGAAAGGTACATTGAAGTACCCACCATTGGTAAGCAGAAATGATAGTTCAGATATCATTTCCATATTGATCAAGAAAGTGAGTGATATTCATCCAAGGTATTATGCAAGCAATCAGCGTACTGCACAACATGGCCATTAACGGAGAAGAACCTCCTGAATGCGGATGAAGATCATTGTTAAGCCATCCAGATGAATGAAAGGTGTCGAACGGGTGAGGGATTCATAACTGACACACCAAAACTACCACTTTTTTTATACAATGTGAAAGTTAGTGCAATTTTCACCCAGAGATGTATTGGTGAAATTGTAGGTAGAAATTCTTACATACTGGATTAATATTGCTCCTTCATTTTCCTTCATAGAACAAGCTGATCCACCTGAGGAAACTGCATGATTATGCATGATCACCCCACAATCCTCCCAACAACATTATCTCCAGGTAGCAGCGTTGAACATTCTGGGTCCTTCAAAAAAAAAGTACTCCTCCAAATGGGGGCCTGCGCAGCCTGATATAGATGAGAGTTTATAGATGATATAGATTGCCCCATGTTCTAATGACATGTACATCTCTTATTGTGATGATGTAATTCTTGGTTGTCCAGGTGCTGTCTTGCTAGAAGTTGCACTGTTTGAGGCAGTTGGCCTAACTGAGCAGATTCATCAGTCTTATGGGGACAGTGAACACTCTTTGATATTGTTCTACCGAGGACCAGAATGGCTTGAAATATCACCATGAAAATCTGAGGGCTGTGACTTGAACTCGCTGGATATTTAGCAAAAAATTTGTACCCTGGGAAAGCTGCCCCATTCCTTCTCTGGGGTCTTGTGGATGCCAGTGATGCCAGTGATCTGTTCATACGTGTCGATGAATTGCCTAAGGGCAACTATGAGGTCCCTAAGCACTCATTCAAGGCTGACTGTAATCTATTTCCAAGCCTTTCAACACACCACTGATGACTCCTTGGAGACTGAAATCCATTTGAGAGTTAGCAGCTGTGAAGGCATCCATTAGGGAAGCCCCCCAGCTGCTAATTCTCTGCATTGGCATGTACCATTGGCAGCCAGCCTCTCATCTAGCACAACTGGAGGGAATGTTGGATGTATCCAAGCCTTTCATCCATCAATTTGTATATTGTGAATATCAATTGCACCTTACCAGCTCAAGTATTTCCACATCTCTCATCTTTGTTGTGTGACAATGGGTCAAGGGGTCAGGGAATTATATATAACCTCCTGATGTTTGCTTAGTTTCTCCCTCTTCCAGTGAGGGTTGTAAATCTTCCCCATTTGGAGGAGTGATTTTGTTCAGGTTCACAAATGTGATGACTGAGGATCCAGAATGTTCAACGCTGCTACCTGGTTATATAGTTTGGGTAGCAGATTGTGGGATGATAGTGAGTAACCATGCTGCATCCACAGGTGGACCAGTTGTTCTTTGAAGGAAAATGAAGAAGGAGCACTATTAGTTGACTCATTTAAGAATTTCTACCTTTGATTTCATCAATGCATCTCTAGGTGAAAATAGCAATGCTTGATTTGACACAGATGGCACTAACTTTCAAAAGTGACCAGTTTTGGTGTGTTAGTTAGTGAGGCCGGTCTATGGGTGTGCTGGAGACAAAGTTTCTCCCCCGCCCACTCATTCGACACCTTGTGTGATTGTTGTGCTCAGAAACTGTCTGTACCACATGTTTGATAATGAGAAGTTCATTACAGTACGCACATCACAGTATACAACACCATGTAAGATACCTGGTAGCATCATACAGTCACTTCAGAATCTACACATTGAAGGAATGGTACATCAGGGTGTACAGGTATTGGTGAATTTTGCTATCCAGATTATCATGACGTCATGGTACCTTGTCCTAGTAGCCTTGCCATGTTGATGAGTGTTCTATATTGCAATCATATGGAAAAGATTGCATATTTTCCTGTTAGTTAAGACTGGGGGTGGCTGCTACAGCTAAATGTAATTATTGAGGTATTTCCACTGCATTCCCCCAAAGTGAATAAGACTGTGAAATGGATCTTCCTTGTAAGGGACCATTTCCTGTGCTTTGCGCTCGCTTCCTTTCTTATATGTTAACTACTCATTATCAGACTGTTTGGTCCTTTCGATGAGGCATTAATCCAAGGTCCTGTCTGTCTGTTCAGGTAGCCATTAACGATCCCATGGCACTGTTCAAAAAGAGAAGGGAGTTTCCCGATGGCCTGGTCTTTCTTATCCTGACTGCTTGTGGGACTCTTTTCTGTGTGAAAAATGGCTTTTACATTTGTCAACAAAAAATGGTTACTACATTTCATAATAATAACTGTAAAGCGTTTTGGGATATTTCATTATGATAAGGTGCATCCTTTCTTCTCCTTCCTATTTCTTTATTTTCTGTTTTTTTGTCCTTCCTTCTTTCTGTCCTTCCTTTATACTACCTTTTCCTGGATTGGTTGTCTTAATTTCCTGAACCTCTGGCAGAGCTCAGCTGCCCCAAAGGGAAATTGCAACTTATTCTGTATTCACTAATTGGGCTGAATTACCACCCAATATCTTCTTAATCTTAATAGCTGTAATGACCGCCAGGAGGAGAATTCCTCCCTCTTCACTGCAGCGTCATTGTGCAGGAACTTAATCACATCTAATCTGTATTGTACCTGACCTGGGAGTGCTTGGTGGCAATGATGCAAAGAGGGTAAATGTTCCATTTTCTCACACTTATCCCTCACTTTAATGTGCACCAAATTTACACACACTAAAAATAACCTCATTTTATTTTGCTATTGTTACATCGAGATGTATTTCAATGAATGCAGCACATGAGAAATGACGATACTACTTTGGTCTGTGGATTTAGTGTGAGAGCAGTATCTTTACTATGATGAGAAGCAATGTAGAGGTAGCAAGTCAAACTGAATTGTAACATTTCTAAAAAAAAACTGTGTACCATTAAAAATACTCAATGGACCTCATAGTCTTGACTCTAGACTGACAGTCCAGTGCAATACTGGGGGAGTGCTGAATTGTTAGAGATACTGATCTTCAGTCCTGTCTGCCATGTTTATGATCCCATGGCACAATTTGGTATGGGAACAGAGTTTTTCATGATATCCTGATTTCAGTCCTTCAGATTAATTGGTCATTCACCTCATGACCGTTTGTGAGACCTTGCGGTGCACAATTTGGCTGCTGTGTTTGTCTACAAATACATAGTCAGCACAATTGATCCCAATTACTGTAAAGTGGTTTAAGATGTTTTGATGTGATGAGGCTTCACAAAAATACAAGTTCTTTTTCTTTGTATCTAATTTGGGGGGGTGGATTTTGGGACACCACTACTTTGGTGGTCCAAGAAGGTTGACTTGTTTCTCAAATGTACATTGTTTTTCCATTGAATTACCAAACCTACCGAAATCTTGTTGATTGTGCATTTAGGTTGCACTGTGCTTTCAGAAGGCTGCACTAGTACATTAGCTTTATCAGTATGACTGTGCTTTCATTCAGCGCATTCTCTTCGGCCCGTTTGACGGTTTCCAAAATGTGGCTTCTAGTGTTCCACAGCTGGGAGCAGACCTTAGGGGCAGAAGTAATGAAGAAAGAATTTATTGCAAGAAGGGATTTAAGGTTTAATTTCAGCAAAATGTATCTATTCTTTAAACAAATAATGAGAACGATTTTTGCCAGATCAGGAGTAATTAGCTGTCAGGTTTCTAACATATTTTACAACCTGTGTTTCTACATGTACATCAGGGTAACTGAGAGGTGCAGTCACTCTGGTTAAATTGTTGTCTATTAAATAGATCTTTTAAGGTGCACCTTTTCATTGATTTCATTTTTCATTGCTTTTTTTAATCTGTTTATTTCCATTCATTGAAAAAGACAGGATTAAGTTATCTGTCATGGTCTTAATTTAAACGAGAATCTATATCGCTGTTATTTTTGGACATTTTGATTTGCTTTTTACATTAGAAAAATTAGCTTGTATTTTCAGTTTCCTTAACATCATTTAGGGTTTTGGATCCAACTTTAAATTGTAATGGGGACATGGGGCAGACATACAATTTGCCGTGAACAAACAATTCCAATGTTTTTTTTTGTGTCTGGAACACAGGATCAAAAATTAATGAAACTCAAATGAGAGCATAAGATGAATTTGTGTTCCACTGGGTATTCAGCAAACGAAGCAAAGGTTTGCACTAAGTGTATAATTCATTCCAGATTGGAGTGAAGACTGTGAGTTAGTGATGAATGATTTCTACCTAACAAAAATCCCTATCCAAGAGACAGTATTAGTTTTACTTTAATTACCAGGTCTAGTAATGTTTCCTATCCATTACTGTCTGCAGAATAGACTGTTACCGAGCAGAGGGTATGGCCTGTTTACTCATCCGTTGTAAAGTGCACCTAAGTTTTGCCTCATCTTGCTCATATTCTCGAAGCTGCCTCATGGGAGAGATGCATGATTCTGAATATTTAAATATTAATGTTTAATTTTACAGTTAGAAACATTCAAAGTCTTGGTGAGAAAATGTAGCATCCTCCTTTAAATTTGGTAAATGCAGACTAATCTCAAATGTATGTCGTTTAGATGGACACCACATGCTGCCATTTTGAAAGCTTTGACATATGTTGAGTTCTGTTCCTGCAGTACGATGAAAGATAAGCTGTCTTGACTGGCTCCCTTCAAAATGGCTCATCTGACATTAGCTGCAAATGAGCAGAAAGACACTAACTACTAATTGATTACTGTAATTACACAGTCTTTGGCTAGTTTGTATTGGCAAACTATATATACTCCTTGCATAAATTTGAACTTGCAGAATGCACAGAAAAGGTCAGTCTAATTTGCATGATAGGCTTCATTAGAATATGCTAAGGACAGGACCTAGTGGTTTATGACTCCAGGTGATGAATAGCTACCATATTACAGCTATAGCTGAAAGCATGTTTCAGTCTCCTTAATTTGCATGCTGTTTTTTTAATACTAAGAAAAATTTGTTGGCTGTTAAGAGATCAACAGACGACATTGCAGGGTAATTTTAGCCTGTTTTGCATTTTCTGAAAGAAAGCGATACTCCTTCTGCAGTAGCAAAAATAATCACATTATACTTTGATATCACCTTCCTAAGACATCTATCCTTACAGCCAAGCACAGGAGTTTGAAAAGAAAATGTCTGTTAATTGCTAATCCTGAAATTGACACAGTTTGACCATATTCATATGAATTTTGATGCAGTTAATTGTCATTATGATGAACTACAAATCAAACATGCAGTGTATAAACAGCCTTTTTCAATAAAAAATGTATATACTACCCAAAACAAAAAGTAAAACAAATGACTACCTGGTAGAATTTAAAAGTAATCAGGGTGAAACAAGTCAATAAATGTCTGAATACCACGGTATAAACAGCTTCTCATGTTCATCAACGCTCTTTCTGAACTGACTACCAACCTTCAGTGGTCAAACTAATAGTCTTAACATGTTTGTTAACATGCTTGCAGAAAACATATCACCAGAAGTGACCTCAGGAGCAAATACATTCTCTCTTCTCAGAATATGAACAATTTAAGAAAGAAAGATCAGAGTTAGACAGGGAAGGGAATGTTTATGACTGACTTTTTAAAAAATTTGAATGGGAACAAGAACAACTCACATTTATCTAGTGCCCTTTACATGGGTAGCGGTGTGGAGCGCTCACCTGCGGTGGAGCTTGAAGACCAGCCGGGGAGAGAGGGGAGGTGATCAAAGAGGTCAAAGAGGTCTTCAGATGCAATCAGAAGACGGGCAAAGAGAGAGCAAGGTGACGGGATTGAGGCTGTGGGAAACTCTGGATATTTCTCTGGGTAGGAAATGAAAGCGCAGGGACATGTCTGACGTGAGGGAATACGTTCAACAACACTACAGTCTGGTAGAAGAATAAACAATGTTGACCCACAGTCATTGAGTGTACAGACTCAAAAATCCATTGGTTATTCTGTGGCAATCTCTGTTGATATGAGGTTGTTTTTATGCCTGTAATGTTTGTATAGGAGGATGGTGGTGGCCTTGAGAACGGTTCTGGTCATTCTCTCAAGGAGGACAGTGATCACTGCCTCAAGGGGAAGTGATGGCCTCAAGGAAGATAACTACAGCCTCTGGGTGACAAGTGACAGTGCACAGATATTATCGGATATGAGGAAATGTGTTGGAAGATGCTATAGTCTGGTCCAATTAGAATCAAATTGTTTTCCCCAATAGTTCTGTTTCCAACTGTTATATTCCTTCATTTTAAAATAATGTTGCTTTAATGGAAGCTCTTAATTTATATACTATGGGTAAATCGTGAGTATTTATATCATATACAGGGTTAGGTAAATATATATAGATTGCATGTATAGTTATTTACAGTAAATAACAAAGCAGTCATTGGCAATGTTACACTTGACCAGACTGTAGAACATTTTACCTATCAGGACTGATTTTGAAGTCACTTAAGCAATTTTCTAACCGTTGAGGTCAGACTAGACTTTGTCTTTTGAGTAGCAGTCCATGTTTCATGACATTGTTATTGTTTGGATCAAACCTATTCAACTTCCATTATGCATTCATACTGTGTATACACTTATGTTATTTTGCCACAAAATTCATCTTGATGTTAGTGTGGCTCAGTCAATGGCTCTCTCACGTCTGACTCAGTAGGCTGTGGAATCAAGCCCTATGTAGGGCCTTTGAGCTCATCGTCTAGGCAGACATACTAATATGGTTCTGTGGAAGTGTTTTATTGTCAAGAGGGTGTAGCTCAGTGCTGTAGCTCAGTAGTTGGAGCACTCGCCTTGCAAGCGAGAGACTTGGGTTCGATTCCCAGCAGGGCGAAACCTCAAGCAAATTTCCTTACTACACACGCCTGATAATAATCCCTCAAGAAAAAAAAACGATAATAAATTGGTCACTTCAATCCACGGCTGTTTGTGGGCACTGCTGTGCGCAATAGGTGCTGTGTTTCGCCCACAAATATACAGTCAATTCACTTTACAGTATCTTCTGTGAGTGCCTTCAGCAGTGCAATTGCTGCTCCTGAATATAAGTGAACTTCAGCAAAATACTAAACAACAAATTCAATAACAACAACTTGCATTTATATAGCACCACTCTCGCAGGGTAGCGCTTGACAATGGTGGAGCACGACGCCGAGCCAGGGGGAAGTGACCATAGGCACCATCGAATAGGAAGGTCTTCAGGCCCAACCTGAAGAGAAGGAAGGAAGGGGCAAGGTGGAGGGATAGAGGAAGAGTGTTCCAGAGATTTGGGGTGTAGTGACTGAAAGTGCGACCATCAATGGTGGAACGGAGGGCACGAGGGACATGTAGAAAGCCGGAGCTAGTCAAGCAGATGCAGAGGATTGTGGGTTGGGGGGGTAAGCAGGTAGGGAGGTACCAGGACATAAAAGGATTTGAAAACGAGTGTGAGGATCTTGAAATCGAGTCTAGGTTACATAAAAATAATAGACATGGATGGATTACAATAATTCTCTTAGGAGTTTTGACGACATTAATGAATTTCTCTTTTACAATGTTCACAGCTTATGATATTATTTGAACTCTTACCTGGGTATTTTCTCTTCCATTTCAAAATACATTGTAAAGTACCCTTCCTAGGCTAACCACTGTAAAACCTATAGTAATGTTGTTTTGAGAGTGCTCTCTTGAATTTCATCAATGCGTTATAGCTGTTCAGCTAATCCTGTAGGTGTTGTTCATGAAATGCATAGTTCATATACAGTGAATGTTATTTTTCAATAATAGTGTTTTATATTTGTAGGCCCAGCCTTCCATCTGAGAGTACTAACCTCAAAGGGAAAGGGGAATGAAATACACCAATATTTAGAGGTTGTCTGTGAATTATATTTAGTTTTGCTAAGTTTGAGATTTATTTTCCACAATTGTTATCAATTAATTTCTCTGGTACATTGGTCCCTTTTGTTTTGCCATAAGCAAGTGCATTTTGGGTTTATCTATGATTAACAACTTTTTTTTCTTGAATCTCTCCTTCCAAGAAACATCAGTGATGTGGTTGATTGAGGTATAGAAAAGCACAAGATCATGAGCATTGCAATGCATCCTTGTGGGATCAAAACTGTTGTAAGAAACACTGTAAAACAGCAATAAATCATATGAGAAACTGGAGCAAGAGAACAAATCCCTAGAAGAGACTAGAGTTAGGGAGGAACTGATGTGGTAAGTGAGAACACCAGTGTTATTGCACATTTTATTGTCTTAACGAAAGCATTATAACAAATTGCTTCGAGAAACTAAAGTGTCTAAAGCCCAATGGCCTTGTAAAAAATAAGGGTATGGCAACAGGCTCTTATAAGTTTTTAGAAACCTTAAGCTAAATGTAACAAGGAGTAGCCATCTAACATTTGATGTTAAGGTTTTGACCTGAATGTTATCCGACCAAGTGAAATGACTGAAGCACGAGGAAAAAGGATTTCTGATTCAATGGGTAGAGCAGGGATATGGGTGGCACTAATGCAATGTATTCAGTCGGAGCTTCAATGACTTTTTAAACTGAAAGACCTTGAGTGGTCTTCTTATTCCAATGTTGTTATGGCTGTATAACGTTGAAAATCCCAGCAATTTGCTGTGCGACTTAGTAGCATGCTGACAAATAGCTGTGAGAGGAAATGCAATGCTGTGTCCGCCATTGTAGTCTATTGTGAGAAATGTGCCTGTGAATGCTTTCAAGATGGGAATGTCAAAAGCATTCCAATGAGAAATTGAAGCATTATGGCAAATTTATGTGTTTTTTTCTTTCTAAAATGGTTATTTTTATAAAATAATATTTCTGAAGACTAAACGTTATGTCAAAAAGTAGTGTGGACAAATGTGGTGAATAAAACAATCTACAAATAACTACTTTGTGTTTACAGTAACATTTGCATGTCTCTTTATTTTATTCTCTTCACATCAGATTTGTAGCGTTTTTTGAATGACTTCCAAAACCTTCTCTATCAAGCATTGCTCACATTTCTAGTTTTTTAACATTTGCTTTTCTTTAGTAAAGGGCAGTGATGTCCGGATGACATGATCTGTTTTAACAGCATGATGCTTTCAGGTTTATATTTGTAGACTCACAAATTCTATTCAGCCTTCCAGGCTGCAAAACAATTCACACAGCGCCAAGCAACATTTGGGTTTTGATCCCTTTATCTTTCTCCATAAATACCACCTAGCATATTTTGTGTATTTTAATTGGTAATAAGATGATAATGACCAGTCAAGACAAAATCCTGTTTCAGTGCTGGAAAATGTAGGAACTTTCAGTGTGCAGGGGATTCACTTGTCTGACTAACGTAGCTAAACATCTTAAAGGATTTCCTATTCCAATGTGTTCTAAAATCTTAAAGAATACAGGGAGTCATTCTTACCTCCCTGGTCTATTAGAATGTTTCGAAAAAAAATCCTTAATATATCTGCATGTCTTTTCCATAAAACTATAAGAAGCTGCACATCTCTACAGTAATTAAAGTACTTCACTGGTTTCCAGACATTTTTGTTCATCCTTCATCAGACATCAGTGGGTTGATTCTTCAAGGGTCGATACATTTGTGGACCTTGGTGGTGTGAGTTTATAATGGGATTTTCCAATAAGCCTAATGGTATATAAGGGAACTGAATTAACATGCACATAACTCAAGAACTGTGGGATATTGGAGGTGTCAAGTGTTGTTAATGCAGCTCCCTTTTGCTGTCAGTATCAGCAAATTCTCAAGCCAGTACCCCAATTATGTCATCAGAGCTCTATCTTTAAGCAGTATTCAAATAAACAATGAAAGGGTTTCTTTGATGGCTCAGTGAGTAAATATCCGTGCAGTAATTGGCCTTAAAATCTATCAGCCAAAGAGAAGAAATGGCAGCCACCATGGCCGTGGTGGAAAGTGTGTGTGTGAGTTGCGGCGATGACAATATCTGGCTTACTTATGTGCCCCTCAGGCATTGAATAGTGAATTTCACCGTTGAAAGTTCACAGATGAAAAACTGGCCGGAAATCTCACCTCTTCTTAGCTTGTAACATAAGACCCATTGCGTGTTAAATTAAAAATTTAGAATTCACAAAATAATGTTCCCTCATATACCAAGTACATGTCAATACATGGACCCTTCTGGCCAGGAGACATATCATGAAAATATCCAATTGTGAGTATTTGGAATGTCCACTCACAGAGAGGAGAAATTGAAAACAATTTTCTGAGGAACTTTTTCCTGATCAAATTTCCTTTGTTGACCAAGTAGCTGTTACCCTTCTGAAGTTGCCATTACATTTTGATTTCCTATCATTGGATATTAAACCAGTTACCCATTTGTGAGGTGAAAGCTTCACATTTAAGAATTCACAATTACTAATTTTAGATCAAGAAATAATAGAAATATTTACACAGAATTTGTGATAGGTCAGAAATTGAAAAATGCATACAAGCACAAAAATAGTAGAACCGTATTTTACACTAAAACATATTTGTTTTAGTGATTTTTAAAAAAACTGATGTCTTTTGGTTTATATTGACATTTTCATTGCTATGTGCACTTTCTTCTTCATGATATTTTGACTGCTTTTGAATGATGTCCACAACCTTCTCCTATTGTATTTTCCCCATGGAGATATTTGTGAACATTCCTCACATTTCTTGTTTACTATGATATACATACAGTGTAATACATTAATGTCTATAAAATGCAGCATGAGAACAAATCCGCAATCCACTTGCACAAAATATCATTGCTGACACTGCACAACATTGTAATTTATTTATTATGGTTCCAAGAGACCTTTTAATTTGAAGAAGTTTTGTTAGCCACAATAATAAAGGTGGAACATGACAGGCAAAATATTTAATCAATTCATTTTATGGCACACATTTTTTCTCCCAAAGAAATCAAAAAACTTCTAACTTCTAGCAAAATTACCTTTGAATGCTCAAAGTTTAATCCACTAAAGATGCCTTAGTCACCAAGCACTTTGTGACGCTACCCTGTGTGAGCGGCACAATATCAATGCAAGTTGTTTTTGTTATTGTCTGCCTGTGTCTCAACTAATGATAATATTAGAAAAAAACTAAATTTTGTTATTATTGGGAAGCACATGCTGTTAGCTGGATTGAAAATTTGTTTACAGTACAAAGTGATAAATGAAATAAAAATGTATGTGGGGTCAGTGAGTCACTTGGGCAGTCTTGCAAGCAGTTATTCTGGGTCTGTTCACAATGTTTATTAACAATACGAAGGAGCTACTACTTCTAGTACTATCAAGATTTACTGAAAACATCAGGAATTGTGGCCCAAAGCTCAGCACATTCATTACTCCTCCCAGGCTCCACTGGCTCCCAATAACATATCGGATAGACTTTAAGATGCTTATTGTTGGCTTCAAATCATTCTATCCTATTGATGCTGTTACTTCCAGTCCTACTCTCTTGCCCCTATCATCTGCTTTACTGATACTGGTCTGCTGCCCACTCCTCATTTCGTTTCACCATTGGTATCAGAGTTTTTAATCACCAAGTCGCCTTTCCCTTTGAAAAATCTATTTTTTCTTATTTTCTATCTCACTGCATTCAAAACCCTCTTGAATGGGCATTTGGTCATTCTTAAATTTTTCTTTTTTCCTGTCTAGTCCTCTCTATTCTACATATGTGTTAAGCACTTCAAAGTATTCATTTTAGTTTTGTATGAAGTACTCCCGTTAGACCTTGCTTTAGCTCCAAATGTGCATTTAAATACAAACCAGAGGTATAAAACAATTCAATGCTGACCAGGTGTAATAGCCATTTGCTGAAAGTATCCGTTGATGTAAATCTGGTCTGGCCAATAAGGAACTGCAGATCATCCAAGAGAATTTGTTATCACCTAAAACAAATTATGTCCTTTAGGGTACAAGTCCAGGTTTGAGCTCTGATACAGTCGGAGCCATCATTCTAGATCAGGGCAAGTTAACGTGAATGGCATTTAGAGCAGTATATAACATTAAAGATGATGGTTGGTGAGTTCCCAGCACTAGTCAACAATTGATTTTGATGCTTCCTTTTCTAATAGAATAACTTGGGAAAGTACTTTGGAGTTTCATTATCTTGTTATTGAAATTGAAAGAACTGGTTTATATCAATCTTGCGTCAGCCTGGCTCAGTTAGTAGCACTCTTGCCTCTGAGTGGGTTGCGAGTTAAAGCACCACCCTGGGACTTTGAGCTCATTGTCCAGGTTGACATTCCAGTGTAGGGCTGGGAGATGGTGGAGGTGCTATCCTTTGGATGAGATGTCAAATTGAGGTACCATCTGCCTGTTCAGCTGGACATTTAGATTCCATGACACTTGAAAAAGAGCTTTCTGATGAGACTTTGGATGAGACATTAAACTGAGGTCCTGTTTGACTGTTCAAGTGGACATAAAAAGATCCAGGCAGTATTTAAAAATTAGGGTAGTTTCTCCCAATGTCCTTAAAACATGGTTATTCACTCGTGGCTATTTGTGGGACATTGTTATGTGCAAATTAGCTGCTAAGTTTGCCTACAAATTAAAGTCACTACATTTTACAATATATCCTGTGAAACGCTTTGAGGCATCTTCCTGACATCAAAAGCACTTTATCAAATGCAAGGATTACTATTATTATACAATACATTTCTACCGTATTACATAGAATTACATAGAATGTTACAGCACGCCAACAACTAGTTTTTGCCAATACTTATTATCCATATGAACCTCCACGTACCCTATTCCCTACTTATAGATCCCTTTGTTCCCTTCTCCCTCATGTATACACTGAGTTTCCCCCTAAATATCAATGCTTTTTCATTCAAGCACAGCTTCCGCAGTGAAGTCCACATTCTCACCCGCTATGTAAAGAGGTTGGCCCTAAACTGTCTTTCAGATCTACTCTGGTTGTCTAATATTTATGCCCTCTCAAGAGATATTCCTCGGTCGTAAATTGGACCAGGTCTGACCAGGCTGATTCCTGTACCAATATGTGTGTGTGTTTTTTAAAAATACTTCTGTCTAATATATTTGGATAGTGGATGACAGAATCAACGATAAGAATTAAAAAATCACTATTATACATTATTTTGATGAAGTGATTTTGTTATGCATATTCAACCATCCAATAAACCAATTTTACAACTGTGATATGTGGTAAATGCAAATCTATATCTTTAACTTTTAAGTGGAGCAACGCTTTTCTAATGACATGAACATGGGATATATTTTGTCAAGCATAGCCAGTCGGATCACTACACAATGAATATTGAAAATGCTCCACCATGTTGTATGCTTATGGTAGCCTACAGGCAGCAGCAAATCAAAATGTTATTTATAGATTCTCAAATGTTAATGAAATTATTATTAATGGTATTCATTTATTCTAACTCCATTTGTATCAAGCATTGAAAAGTTCACAGAAAAAGTATGGAAGAGAGAGAGAAAAAAACTGTTGGTCCAGCAGGCATTCTGATTGTAGGGCAGTCTTCGAATGTACTGCAGAGCTACCTTTTGTATTTCAAGTCAATTTGAATATTTTTTTTTATTTACACTAAGTGGTTGAAATAATAATTGTCTGTCAAGGTTACAAAGCCAACATTTCAAGATAACAAAATACAGATGCTATGTGCATTGAAACCATATTTACACATTCTAACCTTTCTGAAAAATATTTATACTGCATAAAGAATGTGATAAGATTAATTTTAGGATTTTTGAACTAATATGGTGCATCATTCTCTGTATCAATACTTAAGAGTAGCACAAGTTTTGGTTTTGAATTCTTCGTCCTCCAATGCAACAACTGGCATTTATATAGTGCCTTTCACATGTAGTACTATTGACTAAATAACATAGAGCAACTTTTGAGTGTTTTGCTTCCCCATTTATTTTATTACCACTAATTTTACATTAAGAGCTTGTTGTTATGAAGCTGTTGTTTCAGCTTCAATGTGGTCAATGTCTCTAAGGCAACCTAGTAGATGTTTATCATATGCTCTGAACATTAATGATCATTAATGATCCATAATTGCATAATAAAAAACTGAAAAATATCAGGGACCTCCACCGTTACTGACAATGCTACTTATCAAAATCAGTACAGACATTTACGACGAGGGCTTTCTTCCATTTCAGTATCTCTGTTAAATTTGCAATCTTTAATGTGCTATACTTTATTTCGTGAATCACGCCACTTAAACCATTATAATATATATCACAGGATATATTGTAAAGTAGTTTGACTGTTTTTTGTGAGAGAAACATAGCAGCTAATTCCACACAGCAATGTCCCACAAACAATCATAGAGTGAGTGACAAATTGTATTTGGAGAATTGTTGGCCAAAATACCTGGATAAACTCCTTTTTCTTTTCAAATAGTGCCACAGGATCTTTAACATCCATGTATAAGAGCATCATCTTAGACTATGAGATTCCAAGTCCAGATGTGGAGCACGAACCCACAACCTTTTGACTCAGAAGCGCAAATACTACCAGGCTGATACATAAAGGAATGATAACTTCTGATGCAAAACATTTCCGTTGAAAATATTTTTCTCTCACAATTCTGCTTGGTATAAAGGGAAATGGACCACCTGTAGATTTGACTCAATTCCCTTGGAATAATGTTAAATTCTACATCCTTTTTGCATTGCTTTATTTGTTTCTTGTGGAGCTGGTTGCATCCATGTGATATTTTATAACAAGCACATGTGAAATAGGTGCAGTTCAGGAACATTAAATGGCACAGCAAGTTGACATGCAGACGTGACCTTGTGATTTGTTATAGAATGATGAGATGTTGCTTTGAGGCTTGGCGCTCTGCGTTACAAGTTCTCAATCTCAATCACACTGTTGCAGGGAGTTACCAAGGAGAAATAGGCATTTATCCAAAGGAACAGTGTAATAATTAGCAGGCAAGTTAGCCTAGACCGCTCTTGGTAACTTCCTTTCAACTAGTTGTAGATTAGTGTTGAATGAGGAGGTGCTGTTGGACAACTAAAATGAGAAAAATGAAATGAAGTAGTACAATTATTAATTTTCATTGATAAAACCATCATAATGTATGAAAGCTGAGCTAAACCTGACTTAATCCTGTACATTTCCAGCATTTTATATGTTTGCTTTTGTAACCGGAGTATTTGGTAAGTACGTGTCAGTATTCATGGATTTTGAAGTTTATCCCTCCAAAAAAACAAAACAATAATAAATTGGTCATTTTCAATCCATGACTGTTTGTGGGACATTGCTGTGCGCAATTCGCTGCCGCGTTCGCCCACAAATATACAATCAATTCACTTTACAGTATATTCTGTGAAGCGCTTTGGGACAACTAGAAGACGTGAAAAGCGCTATATCAAATGCAAGGATTATTATTATTATTAGGGAAACATCATCAGAATTTCATATAAATATATTTTTTAAATAAATCACAAATTAAGTGTTCCAGTTGCGTGGAGTTTTGATCTTGAGGATTGAAAACACACGTCAAGGATGCACAACTGGTGAGCTAGTGATCGAAAACTCAATTTCAATCAGCTATTTTTTCTTGGATGTTCAAAGTTTCAATTGGATCCTCTCTACTCTAAAGTTTTCCATTAAACCATGTTTGTCCACAAAAATGTAGTTTTTCCTGTGAAGCACTTTGAGGCATTTTCCCATTGTGAATGGCCCTTTATTTAATTCAAAGATTAATATTAAATATTTAAAATTTATTATACTGACAACTTGTAAAATGTAATCGGCAGAAAGAACCTGGTATCAGAAAATAATATCGGTAATAATAGTTATATTTGATATAGTGCCTTATCACATCATTGAAACTGTTCAAAGTGCTTCACAGAATTTTACTGTGAAGTGTAGTGGCTGGAAATTTGCTACACAGCAGCATAGCAGCATTTGCATTAAGATGCAGATGAATATCGACTTAACTCTTCCTGCACCACTGTGGGTGAGAGAATCTCAGAACTTTGCTCAAGTGCTCTCAGATGTGATTGCTGTATTGCTGCCTACAAATTAGTGTACGGGTATGTAAATGTATGCTTTTCACATAATAGGCTAATTTCATCCCATGGACAATTGAGTGGTGGCACAGGAGGTTATTTAGGTGCTTTTGTATCATTTTGTCCATATATATATATATGTCTATCAAGTACAGTATAGATCAATGGAATGATAACTCCTGATGCAAACGTTTCCATTGAAAATATTTTTTTCTCACAAATCGAAATATTCTGCTTGGTCTAAAGGGAAATGGACCACTTGGAGATTTGACTTGATTCCCTTGGAATATATATATGAGATATATATGAGAGTTTTGTATATATGTATGTGTTTAATGTACATATAGGTGCATGCTTCGTGGGTTACGGTTTTACTGTGGCTAAACAAATACTTGAGATCCCTTATTACAATTGGAAGAATAGATATCTGGTCATTACTGGTAGTGTTGCATTGTTTTTTGGCAGGGATGAGGAATGTTGCTGCATGGCACCAGCCCAGGAATGCAGAACAATGAGAGCATTAATGTCACTTTCTATTTATTTGTACATTTATTTTACATTATACAACTATATTCATGAGTGAATACTGTTTTTAAAAAATCTATCACTGTGCTGCATTTGTTTTTGAAGAGCTTGTTAATAGTCATTTTTGCAGTGATGTAATGTTGATTTATTAAAATGCAGGCCAATGCATTTAAACCTTAGAAAGTTAACTGATAGACGCTGGGGTGGTGATTGGTAAAATATGCTCCTGATCATTAACTAGCAGTAAGTAGGAACCCAGTTTTTAGTCGATTGGTGGATTGCCTTTCCGGGGATAATAAACCCTTAAAAAAAATTGGAAAAAAATTAATTTGGTCACTCAATCCATGACTGTTTGTGGGACACTACTGTGTGCAATTGGCTGCCGCGTTTCACCCACAAAATACAGTCAGTTCACTTTACCGTATATCCTGTGAAGGGCTTAGAGATGTCGCAACAATGTGATATGGTGCTATATCAAATGCAAGGATTGTTATCATTGATATTCCCCAGTGTATGAACAAGATGAAGCTCAGCTGTAATGTGCCCACACCCATCAGTGTTCACTGTTTAGGTTCACAACTGAAAAATAACCAGACCACTTGCGGGAGATGACAGAGGATAGTAATAATAATAATCCTTGCAATTGATATAGTGTCTTATCACATCTTCGAGACGTCTTAAAGCGCTTCACAGAATATACTGTAAAGTGTAGGATGACTAAACCCTGTGGAAGTAAGAGCTTTAAAAAGAAGTGTAGAACATAATACAATTACATTTTTTTGAGATGATGTTTGTATGTATGTGTGATTGGTATATAGACATGTATATTGAATAAAAAAAGTAAGCCAAATAATAATAGTTTATAATCAAAATTTGTATTTAGGATTTGTATTATTTTAAAAAAAACAAAATCTCTAAGTGCAAGTTTGGCAGCCATAGCTTTGACATGGAGCTATTATTATTATTATTATTATACTAATGATTATCAAATTACGTTCGATGTAGCACCATATCACATAGTCAAGATATCTCTAAACTCTTCACAGAATTCACTGTATAGTGTCTAGTGTCTATGTATTTGTATACAAATGTGGCAGCCAGTTTGCATACAGCAACATGTGGAATACAGCAACATCTCACAAGCAACCATGAAGTGAATGACCAATTTTACCTTAAAGATTATTAGAAGAAATTCTTTTTTCAAAAAGTACGATAGGATCTTTAACGTTCACCTGAACAAGCACGAACTGGACACCACATCCACTAATGCAGCCCTCCCTCAACACTGCATTGGAGTATCAGTCTAGACCATGAGCTCTTCTCTATCTATATCTTTACAGACTTTCTTTATCTGTTGTTAAGGCCTTTCTTATAACTTTTTTCAAACTATTATATTTATAAACTATGACTTGCTGACTTGCAATTCACTAATTGTAAATAATGCTGCTGTGACTTTCAGAGTTTAGTTGCTAGTATTTTTGTTTCTATCAATTTAAATTAGAATAAATTCTTTAAAAAAAACCTTATTCGTGTTTAATAAAAAAACTCCTAGAATTTAAGCACTTAGAGATAGCCTCCTGACATGAAAATCGCTTTATAAATGTAAATGTAAATTGTGTTGTAATTTATCAAAAAATCTCTGTATGGATCTTCACTTCATCCTATTTGGGAGGAATGGGAGGAATATAATGTGTGATATGATCATTAGCACATCATACAGCACACTTTTCCCTATTGGTCGTCATACTGTGAAGTGATGTGCGTGTTGGGAGTTCTGCTCTGAGCCATCTTTAATTTGACTCTAATATGAACCTTCATGTTGCTGTGCCGATAATCAGCTGTACACCACATTATTAATTAAATGCTATGCATTTTACATCTAAAATTATTCCAGGGAGTCTAAAACAGCACCTTGTAGTGACAAACACCTGGGAAGAATCTACCACTTCAAGATATGTTGGTGATATTCATTTAATCCAACTAAATTTGCTATTAAAAACAGAGAAAAGATGCACAGAAACATTAAGGTGCTCGTGTTGAATTCCCCCCCACTGTGATATTTTCCTGAAAGGGCTGTTACTCATTGTGCAGTATCTATCGTCTATGAGCACAGGACAGACATTTTTATAATTCTTATCAATGTTGCTCAATTATCAGCCGATGGGAGGTGCGCTTGTAGCAAACACAGGTGACAATGCTGTTTCAGCCTCCCTTCCCCCCCTTTCCTCAGATGGAGCGTGCTGCCATTGAGCAGCCTGGCGGAGAACTGACAGAAATCTCTTCTAACAGTGGCAAGCCAACTTGATTGACAGGCAGCCTTGGGAGTCAGACCCATGACCATCTGGTTGGGAGGCAGTACCTGTACCACCTGTGGCACCAGGCGTTTTTAATTCTTACAGACACCCTTACAGATACCGCACAAAATGTACTTCAGGAATGACATTTAAAATTATCCAACAAAACATGAAGAACACATTCCTACAGAATAACAAATACTGTGGCGTGTGACCTAAATTATGATGTACGACATAAAAATATTACCATTTTGTCATTAAAAACTACCTTCGCAGAGATCAAAAAATGGTCATTAATAAATGTCAGTATAACAGAGGCACCAAAATGTTTTTTTTGAGGGAAAAAAATCTGATTTTTTTGTTGCTTAAATTACGACCAAAATTAGATTAACAAACAGACAATAAGATATTCCAGAAGCAAAAGAGATCGTCTGGAGATGTACCTGTTGAAAGCTTTTGCATAGTCAGAGGTTGTTGCCATACTGATGACTTTCTGGGTAATTGTCAGATAGCAACTGCCAAAGTGTCAGTTTATATTATCACCTCACCACAGCTCGGAGAAGTCCCTGAAGCTAGTGGAGGTTGCACAGCCCTAGATGAGGTCTTCATGGGTGCTGACCATAAAAAGTTCATCAAAGTAATGAGCCGAGGAGAGAGATTGCTGCTCATGGGCAGAACACAGCATTGAGAAGTGTGAACTGGCTCCAGCTGTGACAATAAAACAGCAGGTGGCTGCAGTCATGAGGGGTGGCAGATGAGGCAGGGGACTAACATGCAGCCTACAGAACTCTCATTTGTTAGCCATATTCACTGTTCCATGCAAAATAGCTTCCATCTCGGTCAATTTTCTTCCTGCAAAATAATGCATAGTGAAAGAGAGCAATAAATTCTGTGGTGTGAAGTTCACAGCTTTCTGGGGATTGGATGCTCACATGTTACACTGTGATTTTTTACTCCTTTCTTGTTCGGTGTTTTCTAATGCTATGAGAAATGTTTACTCACTTCCCACTTTTTGCAATTTTTCTCTTTTGCACACACACACACACACACACGCGCGCGTATTCACACTTGAACACTCTTTTCTCTCTCTCTCAAGTTCTTTCTCTCTCTTTGTGTCTGGAGTCCAAGATGCAATCTTTACAACAGGAGTAGCAAATACCTGTCAGGTACCGGATGTACTTCACTCTGACTTGCAGGAACTCAGCTCCAGAGGTAGATCACATCGGAATTGAATTGCTCTCACATCACGATGCACTTCAGAGTACCCATAGGAGGCGCTATTTGTGGCTCTGGTTGCGAATATTGCATTTTAGATCTTTCAGTTTTTCACACACATTCATTCTTACATTCACTATGAATCAAAGTGTCTGACTTGTCAGGATACACAAACAAATGTACAGAGGGTGCACAGCAATGTCCCCAAAACAGCCATAAACTGAATAAATCATAAATTGCTTAAGTAGTAAGTATGCACCCAAGTCCCATTTAATTTCCTGTGCAACCCAGAGATTTCTTTGTGCTAGTCGTATTCATCATCTCCTAACTTGTTACCCCGCTCCTCCACTACTCCTGCACTTACCGGCTGCATTGAAACGTGAGAAAAGTAATCTTCACCGGTCATCGCATGCGCATTAGCGATAACCTGCTTCATTGAATTACGTGTCCGCAGTGTAGAATATTGATTAAATTGGAATTTAAATTATTTTTACAGTTCGCATAAGTCATATTAGATGTGATCATCCCGACTGATACGAGTTTTATTGCATAAATGTCCTTCCACTTGAAAGTCACAAAACCAAATATAAGGATTATGATCTGGGTTGGGATTTTATGGATCACAAACACAATGCTCCACCGTATTTTTCAAGCACTTTGAGATTTTTTTCACATGAAAAGCGCAATAAATGTAAATTGTTGTCAATCATCTTTCCTTCTGTGCTCTGACAGTTATTCCGTATCAGGCCAACAGTTTTGATGGTGTTAGTGCTAACGTCACTAAGAATATCCAGCCTAATCATTTTTATCCAAATGCTGAAAGAGTGTGAGGACCTTTTCGCTGGCACAGTTTTAGACTTTATCCTATGTCTTCCTTTCAAGAGACAAAGCATGTCTGCCCTGGGAAGCTCTGCTTATAAATATCACTCAATTGGGAGAATCCTATGGTGCTACAGAGAACAGTCTTAGCTGAAACTCATTTGATTTGATTGATTTTTCAGGCCCACCCTCTAAAGAAACCTTGGTTGTGAGATTGAGCTTCAATCCTTTAGAAGTATGACTGCCAGTATATGAATCTTATGCTACAAGTCAATCTGACCACAAAATGGGACAGGTTTATGAGTCATTTGTGGCATTGATGTTTGAGACCGGAATAAAATGGTAACCACGGCTGCAGATTAGGTTCATTGTGTGTCTTTGCTTTGTAGATCTGTGGAATGATACCCTGGCTCACTTACCAGACCCATGTTATATATATATATTCTTATACTTATCATATTTGTCAAACAGTTTTGACCCATGGATGCGCACTTACATGGGCATCCCAATACCCAGAACACTGAATAATGCACTATACTAAAGCAAGGCATGCAGATAAACAGAAATCTTACCCATCAGAATTGCACCTCTTCAAATTAGTCCTCCTTCCCTTTTCAGGTCCTCCATGACCGCCCCCCCCCCCCCCCCCAGTTCAGACTCCAGGTTCAGTTGTGTGAAGTGCTTGATACGACATGGGAAAGGTGCTGTGTAAAATGTAAATTATTGTTCTAGAAAGCTATATTGATGGTACAGCAGAATGACACTTATCTGCATAGTGACTATTGCAATCACCGGATAACCTTTATCTCAGATCATGAAATTAAGTTGGCAAATTTCAGTTGCGTATGCTAGTTTTCTGGGCGCATTTAATGGGTGACATGTTTTTTGCATGTGTGTATTGTTACTGAATGCTCTTATACAATACTATGCAATTTTCAATTGCATAGCAACTTTCACGTTAGGATTACCCCCCAAAGTGTTTAACAGTTCTGGCAGAGCACCAGTGTTGAGGGTGGGAGCTGGAGGGGGGGTGGGGAGAAGGGGAAATACAACCAAAAGCACGGTTAAAGAGGTACATTTTGAGTAAACCTTGAAAGCAGGGAGTGCAGGAGCATAAGCATTTCACAAGTATTTACTAATATCTTGAGGATACTGCTGTATTTTGTAAGCACAGTGCAGGAAATGCGTTGTTTTTGAGCCAACTTTAGGACAGGCGTCAGAGCAGCTCTTTGATTCCCTGCCTCTCTGGGCAGAGCTGAGTGATCACAGAACAGTGTAAACGGTGCCTTGCGATATATCGTGCCTTGTAGGAATGTGGCACTGATCTGTGATAATTCAGTTCCAAGGCCAGATTACTTTGGAGCAGAGTTCTGGAGGAGTCCACTCCAAGTTTTGGGGTTCCCTGCAGGAGATGCACTTTATATCTGGAAGCACCTTTTCAAGCGCGTTTTATATGGAATATGATTTTTTTTAGTGCATGCAACAAGAGTGATATGACCACACTCAAAGAGTTTTGGGGAGCCAAGGACCATTACAAGCAGCTGTTGTAACTTGGTGTGTCTGGCACATTTTACATGGGATACATGTGGGTGTGTAAAAGTAGCATTGTGTTTCAAAAAGTTTATCCATTTGTTTAAAGGGGGCGTAAGGAACAAGCACATCTGTTGTTCATTCTCTTAAGCAATGGGTGCATGCATGCCAATGTCATCTTGTTGGAGCGGAAACAGGTTCTACTTTACTGTGGACTTATTGTACTTTAGAAGTGCAAGTATGTGTGCGGATGTTTTAACCATATTTCTTTTTATCAATGGTTCTTTTACTTTTTTCTCTGACCAGATCCAGAGTCTGTCTATGTTTTCCCTTTGCGTTTCACTTACGTTGATAAAGCTTTGCTTTATTTATATGAATATTTAAAATATTTCTATTTTTAAGTAGTTTGGCGACAAACAGCTGCTCAAAGGTGCCGATTTATTGCTATATTGTTGTTTCCTGCAAGGTAGACTTGCCAACACACATTACCTATTAATCTGCTATCTGGGTTTAGTCTATAAGACTGGTAATTGTTTCCTTTGAGCATAGTGTTCTTGCTACATGTTTCAATGTAAAATGTACCATATTTCATGTGAAATACTAAGGGAAAATACAAATGCTAGATGTAGTCAGAATAAAAAGAAAAAGCAGGCAAATAGAAGGTCGTGAAAATAAATATTGTTAAAACATCTGCGCAGACACTTGGATTTACAAAATACAAGCAGACCACAGTAAAGTATGGGCTAAGGGATGATGGTCCACTACCAGCGATGTTGCCCATGTTATTCTTTTCCACCGTATCTGCTCTCTCTCAGCAACCATCGTCATGGTTCTGTCCTCTCCTAGTTTCTCTCTTACCTATCCCAGAATCTCCACCTTCTCTATTTTAATGGCTTCTCCACCTGCTCCCACTCAGTCACATGCAGTCGTTCCTCAGGGCTCTATCCTTGGCCCTCTCTTCTCTGTCTGTATGTTCCTGCTTGGCCATGCCATTCGCAGCCTTTGGATTAATTTCCAAATGTATGATCTCTACCTCCACCCTTGATTCCAGGATCACTGCTGTTCTGACCTCTGTCAGACATCAAAAATTGCATGAGCTCCAATTTTCTCCAATTAAACCTCAACAAGACAGAGCTCTCCTACTTAGCTCCGGTCAGCACCTTGTCACCTCAGACGCTAACAGCATCAGCCTGCTTGGATGCATACTCCATCTCGTGGAGCCGAGTGACTTGTGACGTTTGACTTTCAACTGTCCTTTAAACTCCACTGACCTGCTCAGCTTTCCCCCACCTCCGAAACATTGCCAGCCTCCACTGCTAGGTCTCCCCTTGGGCCGCCGAGACCCTCATCCGTGCATTTATCCTGTCCAGGCATGAGCTACGACAATGTTCTTGTCAATTGCCGAACTCCCCAGTACTTCCCTACATAAGCTTCAGCCTATCAAGGATTTTACAACCTGTGTCTTCCCAGCAGCAGCTCCATTGACTCCCTAGTCCCCAGCGGATCAAGTTCAAGATACTTATTTCACCCATTGTCTTGCCCCACAAACCTCTGCTTACCTGTTCCACCTTCTGGGGAAACATCAGATTCTTTCACTTGATACTATCAACAATGAATCAATGAATATCAGCTCTTTCACAGTGGACAGCTAATGTTTTGGCTCTAACTACACAATACAGAGATATTGTTTGTTCTTATTTCCTCCTCTTCCAAACCACCATTATATCCAGACAACTTAACCATCTAGTCCCATGGACATCATTATTTCTCCTCGATTAACTTGTCAGAAGATAGACTTGATTGATATTGACAAGTGCCCCCTTCCATCCCTTTTTTTGCTTCCAAACCAGGCTTCTCGGAACGGCACAGACTATTTGGGACAAATAGCTTGTTTCTGTGCTGTATCATTTTGTGTAATTCTCTCTCTAATGGCTGTCCTGGCAAACATCCCCAGGAGAAATCAAAGTGAATGTGAATGTCATTTCATGGCAGGATTTTAATTCAGGTTTCCTAGTCAACTGAGAATCTGAAGGCTATATGATGAATGAAGCATCTTAAGCTTGCAGCTTCAGCTCCCTGATAACCTGGTTAGTAAAGGTAGCCTAGTGTATCACTAAGTTACACAGATTGGTTGTCTCTGCTTGGTTAGCTGATCTCAGTCAAGGTAGCAGTTGTGGTACATCCACCGTTGTCAGTATCCTTGAATTTGGTACGGAAAAAGATCATGATTTCCTCTCGCATTTGCTGTTCCGTGATTCCTGCTAGAACATAAAAGTAAGCGTGTATGTGTGTGTGTGTGTGTGTGTGTGGACACTGGGTGATAACATTATAAGGCTTGGCTGTCATGACATCCATGGTCAAAGAGCTGTGTTCAATTTCTATTATTATTATTATTATAATAATACATGAAGATTAGTTGCTTGGGATGAGATACTGGAGAGCTAATGGTGATCAAAGAACAGTTGCTCTGCATGTGTCACCCTTTAAGTAGAAGATGAGGGGATCAAAGAGGAAAAAATTGACCAAAAGTAAACAATCACTTCTCTTGTGCAAACTGCATTACACTTCTCACAGTAAGTGGCACACGGAAACATGTGTGCAAATGTGTGATGTATAATGCAGGTCAGTATGTGCTTGCTATTGCAGAGTGGTCCATTTCATCCAGATACACACACATTCAATCTACTTAGTTTTGAATCTGCAGGCTTGAAAGAGGTCAGCCTCATACTCGTAAGTGGATAAGGCAGTTTCCATGTGGGTCATGATGTGTATTTGCTTTTAGGGAAGCTGTGCCAGCTGTTAGACTGGAACTGGCATGATGCCACCCCAGCATTAAGCCACCTTTTAATTGGTTGTTGCTGGAGGTGGAGCAGCAGAATTGGACTTCCCCATGCTGGGATTTTCATAATAATTTTAAGCCAATACAAGTACAAATTCAGAATGACAAACCCTAGCAAAACTAAGGTGTAGAGCTCCAGTGTTATATTTTCGAAGCTTCATTTTTTGTATGCTTTTCAAACTTCTGTTACAGCTATTGCATAGATCCCAAAGTGACGACAAAGCACAGTTAGGGGGTTTCTGTAGTTTCACAGAACAGCCTTTGGTTCCAAAGTGGACCCTAAATATCTTTCTGCCTTGAATGTTTCTATTTCCCCCCAAAACTATTTGTTGTTTGAACAGCCATTTTGAGGTACAGGAGTACAACCTTGTCACCTCGGTGCATACTGTTCAGAACAGGTTTAAATTATTTATTACTTTAATGAAATACAGTTTTGTATATCTTCACAAAAGATGAGAACCACTTCAAAAGAATTTCAGTTAGCGATGCTGATTTGTGTCATTTTTACGGTAAGCAAAATATTACTTCAAACGCGTTCCAACATTGATTGACACGTACAGCTGCATTGCTGCTAGGCACCTGCTGGAGGTTACTTTATACAGATGTTATCAAACAGTCACTGATAATTAATTAATAGATGTTCAAAATCTGTTAACTGAAAGAGACACTATGGGAATAGTTGTATAACAATTTTATCAACTGCTTTCACAATTTCACGTTAATATTTAGCACTCATCAACAATTATGATGTGTGGATCTTTTTACATTGAACTGTTTAACTGAACAAACTTACAAACATTCTTGCTGCATTTCCTTGGAGCCAGCATGGTCTCTTGTTAAAACATGTTTTGATGTGTTGGGGTGGGTTGGGGGTTCTAATACATGCAAAGCTTTTATTCCTCCCTGAAGGAGAAATCAGGTATCTAATTGCAACATGTTATTTACATAAAAAATAAGTTGTTTCATGTGGTTAATTTTTTGTACTGTGAGACGATCATTTGCATATAGGTTGCTTTGAGTGACTTCCTGCAGCTGTTAAGGTTCATAAAATGCTTCCAGGGACAACAGATTTCACAGTAAATTTCTCAAAACAGTCACAAAATTGATGAGGTTTGCTAAATTATCAACGGCAAATCTGACAATTTCATTCTTCCAAAAGTATGAACAGCTTTCTGAACGGTTCACAGACTTTTTTGAAATTTACAGTATACATTAAAAAACCTGTATTTTGTTTTCTGGTTGGTCAAAACCGGTATTCACCCAAGCTTTCTCAAATTCACATGGTTCCTTGACATTTTCAGTTGAAATGACTGCTCAAAAGTAATTTTACAAACTGTTAATAAAGCTAGCGATGTATTTTTTTGCAACACAGGTGTTGGATTTTATTTAAAATCCCCTTTGAGAATGTGGGGGATATGTAATGAGAATAATGTGTTGATTAAAACTAATCTAACTATATTAGTCCACTAAAAAGAAAATTAGGTTTCAGTATTGTCGGTTCACCCTGGCTCAATTGGTAGGTATCTCACCTCTGAGTCAGAAGGTTGAGTCCTCCTGAAATGAAAGACGCTATACAAATGTAATCTTGTTGTTGTTGTAGATTGAAAGTCGGTCGTTCACTTCATGTTTGTGCGACATTGCTGTAACCACTGCACCTTTCCCTCTTCTCCCCTCACCTCTTACTTTAATGGAAATATTGTGATTGACAGATTTTCTTCCCCTCTTCTGAAGTTGTTTAGTTCTCTTCTTGCTGGGGTGTGGTTTTACAAAACCAATCCCTTCTGGCTCTCACTCAAGGGGCCATTATTTAGGTGTGAGCCTTGAGCATAATTGTTGGCAGACAATCGGACTGTGGGGTCTTATACTTAAGGCCAATCCTATCTTCCCCTAATTTCTGTTCACTAGCCTCTGGATCAGGAGTGGGAACAATAGCTGATTTCTTTCTCCTCTAGGCATAGACGCTAAGGACAATTGTAGTGCCTGAACCCCTGCCCCATCTAAATCACAGGATAAACTTGCCAATTGTTGTGGTGGTCTCCTTTTATCCTTGAGTTCCAAGTTGTTGATTCAATCACTTAACAAAAAGCATACTGATTTTCAAATTACTGATCTTAGCGTTGCCAATGTGGGAAGGCTCTAAGCACTTCTCATAACTTGAGACAAAGTTGATGTGTTATCACATAATCTATGTTTCTTAGTGACTGAATATAGAACAATATTGGTGGAGGAAAGAGCACAATCAACAACAACAACAACAACAACAACAAAATTACATTTATAGAGTGCCTTTCATGTCGGGAGGATGTCCCAAATCGCTGAATAGTCAGATATTAGGGCCCGAGCATGGGGAAGGGGTGGTGTAGGGGTGAGGGAAGGCAGAGAGGTAGGAGGGAGACCAAAGGCACGGTCGAAGAGAAAGGTCTTGAGACTGGCCTTGAAGGATGCGAGGGAGGAAGCGAGGCGAAGGGACCATGGGATGGAGTTCCAGAGTGTGGGGGCAGAAAGGTTGAAAGCCCGGCCACCGATGGTAGGGTGAGTCAGGCGGGAGACATGGAGCAGGCTGGAATCCGCTGAACGGTGGGAGCAGGCAGGTTGGTAGGGAGTCAGCAAGTCAGAGAGAGAGAGGAGGGGGCAAGGCCATGGATGGCCTTAAAGGTGAGGACGAGAATCTTTACTCAATCTGTCTTTACAGCTGGTAAAATAATAATTCATCAATGTACATTATTTACCTGAATAATAAGTTCACATCATTCTAGCATACATCAGAAAACACAGCAGCCAATTTGCACACAGCAATGTCTTGTTATTGGCTGAGACACTGAGCAAAACTCAACTTTTTGAGTAATGCCATGGGATCTTAAACAACAACCTGAACAGGCAGTGGAGACTTCGATTGAACTCTAATCTGAAAGACAGCATTTCTAACTCCCTCAGCATAGCATTGGACTGTCATCCTAGACAGTGAGTTCAAAGTCCCAGCATGAGATTTGAACCACCACCTTCTGACCCAGAGATGAGACCTCCCAGCTGAGCCAAGCTGATACCTATGTCTAAGGTCAGGTACAAACCCCATGATCATAAAGTAAAAGGTGAAAAGACTGCTGAAAATTGGTCGGATCTGTTTCCAACACTGAGTCCAACCTCACTATTCTTCATCCTAACCATACTGGTCATGTAGAACACTTCTGCATAAAGTAAAGCATCTAATACTCTGGGTAGTAACTTCCACTTGTCAGTAAAGCATCAACCTTGGCACTGTGTGCTTATAATTGGGGAAACCACAGTAATAGTACAATAAATTTACTTACTGAAAGAATTTTGCTTGGTAGATTTGCAACGATGTCATCTGAATTCTAAATGAAGGTGCTAAGTTCCACTGAAGTATGGCAACATAATTAACCAAATTAAGATAAGGCACAAGAAAATGAATGTTCAATACTTGATGCCAGAAAATGTACCACAGTATTGCTGATTACATAGATTGAAACGTTTTCAAAGCTGTACCCAAAGAACTAGTGGGATCAATTTGACTAGTCAATAAAGTTACCTAACTTTATGATGCGTGTGAATAATGGGATTACAACAACAACAGCAACAATTTGCATTTATATAGTGGTCCTCACGCAGGGTAATAATACCTATTATAATGCCTATTATCCTTATCCACTGACACAGATGAATGAGCCATAACCCAGCTAGGATTAATGCTCATAGAAACCAGAATGAATGAAAAACTGTTTTCTCTCAAACTATTTTTAATAATAATATTAATAATAATCTTTGCATTTGATATAGCGCTTTTCACGTCTTCTAGACGTCTCAAAGCGCTTCACAGAGTATGCTGTAAAGTGAATTGACCGTATTTTTGTGGGCAAAACGCGGCAGCCAGTTGCACACAGCAGTGTCCCACAGACAGTCGTGGATTGAAAATGACCAATTTATTATTGATTTTGTTTTTTGAAGGGATTATTATTAGGCGTGTGGAGTAAGGAAACTTGCCCAAGGTTTCACCCTGCCTGGAATTGAACCCAGGTGTCTCGCTTGCAAGGCAAGTGCTCTAACCACTGAGCTACAGGACTCCACAAAAGATAATCAAATTTTGATCTCAAGCCTCCAGTATGGATTTAGCGTTATAGCTCAAAAGAATTCTTAAGCCTTCAATAGAATACACATGCTTTCGATCTCCTTGCTTCCCGCCCTGCCCTCTCCCACTCCGACCCTTAGCTAGGGTCCGTAACTTCTGTCTGTCCAACGCCTTGGGATGGCCTCCTGACGTGAAAGGCGCTATACAAATGTAATTTTGTTGTTGTTGTTACATCCGGGTTTCAATGAGGAGATGGTCTTTTGTGACATACCTCCTGACTGGTAAACTAGATATTCAAAGCAACTCAGACAATGCAGGCAGGAGGCCATGATAAATGGACATTTGCAGTCTTATTTCAATTCTGAAGCTGAGGTCCCTCAGGGAAGAATGATTTATTGTCTTCGTCAGTGTCATCAGAAACATCGTTCTCATTGTTGATGACACCATCCTCTGCAGAGTTGTTAACTACAGTACTCATCAAAAAGATGAGAACTGCTGAGTCACTTGCAACTGAATTTGGACAGTAGATAGATATTATCCTAAGAGCTTAGAAGAACAACTCACTAACTCTGTTGAAAGATGGGCTGTGATGTTCATTCAAGTCCCCAGGGATAACAATCCCAACTCGGGGTTATTTTACCCCATTTTCTTTGAATGTCTGCAGCTTGGAGCAGTTTCAAGTAGGTTCCTGATTTAAAGGTTTTGTGAAACATATACCTATTGATTCACTGTACAAGCAAGTTACAGTTAACCCTTTTAATTGTCCAACTGTCAGTCAAATATATGATGTACTATGACATTCTATTTGCTGATTAAATGAATTAAAGATGGGAGCAGTGGTGAAAGGGAAACTGATGTACTCTATAAAGTAAATGGAAAAGTTGTTGAAATGTTGCAAAAAAGTTGTGAAGTAATTAAAATAATAGTTTATTGGGCAGGGATATTCAAATGACAATTCATCCCAGCAGAGAGTGTCAAGGGAACCCCATTCACAATGACTACTGTTCAACAGAAAACAAGCGAGAGGCTGGTGTTGCATATTAAATGAAAACAAATTTGATTGCTTTTCTAGACAAAGTGGCAATACTGAATGTGCTAAGAGCATATTAAATTACTTTATTAATATGGTGCCAAACTCAAACTCATAATGTGTCTTTTTTATGGTTCTGTGTTTGAGTTGGGTGTGACCTCTTCAATGCTTGTAACTAATTTATGACTTGTTTGGTCAGCTGTAGTCCAGTCTACTAGATGTGGAGACCTGTTGTGGAAACAGTCTTGTTGATCGTGCCTTGATCCATGGTTTTATTTGTAAGTCCCATGCTCAATGCAACATATGTGTTTGAAGCTTGAGAACAGTCTATGTGCTGACTGCTTACTCAAGTCTGAGGATGGGTTGATGCCTATTATAAGCCAGCTGTGTTGCAATGAATAAATATGCGAAAATACTTAACTTTTTGTTAGCCCAGTAGCGCATCAAAATGTTGCAAAGTACTTCCTAGTCAACTGTAGTGAGGGTTTTTGTAGGCAAACACAGCAACTACAGGGTGACCAAAAATAACTACCCTATTATCTAAAAAAATTATAATTTCTTTAAGATTTATTAAATATTGTAATGGTATCACAACTTTTTGGTCACCCTGTGTATAAAACAACAAGGTTCCACCAACATGAGGTGAATGACCATCTAATCTGGAGGATTGTTGGCCGGGATACTTGTGAATATTGCCTTGAGTTCTATGACATCTGCAAAGGCAATTGTTTTGTTTTTCATGCGACAAAAAAAATATTCATTTTATGGGTGCTGTACTCGCATGATCAGGATCTGGGTTTTAATACTGGTCCAAACACTAGTCTCCACAACAGGTCTGTTTTGCTGGTTCTCGGCCAGGCAAATGAACTCAAGGGTTGATCTGTATCAGAATGAGTGGGGTAGAGAAATCAAGTCCACTCACAAGGTGCACCTATTGTCTAATGGTACTGAGCAGCATTGACAACAGCTGCAGTCCAGTCTGAGTCACTTGACTGGATGAATAATATGGCGGTAATAATAATACTCCTTGTATTTGATATAGCGCCTTTCAAGTGGGTATGACATCTCAAAAGCGCTTAACAGGATTCACTGTAAAGTATAGTGACTTTGCATTTGTAAGCAAACATAACAGCCAATTTGTGCACAGCCGTATCCTCAGGACAGGACACTGGGAGAAACTCTTTTCTTTTTGAGTAGTGGCGTGGGATCTTTAACATCCACCTGAACAGCCAGGACCTCGGTTTAATGTCTCATCCTTCAACATAGCTATCGATTGACTTTGATTTTCCTTTATATTTAATTACCTTTTTTTATTAGGTGTGTGCTGGTGTCCTTTTTTATTTTGCCAGCTATTAAATTCATTAATTCATTAATGGCTTTCAAGAAATGCATTCCTGTTGGATGGATCTTTGTTCTCTTCAGTTTAAATTGATTTTATTTCAGTGTTCTGCTGAAACTTGGCTGTTCATGCCTACTTTGTATATGAAATTTTAGACTCTATGCAACAGATACCACTAACTGAGTTTTTACAGTGCTGCTATTAACATAATGTGGCATCTTGCCAAAATGTCTGCATGCATACCATGTTTCGTTCTGTACTAAAACTAAATTAGGTAATTAAACACTAATTAAAAGCTTTTTTCTTACATATCACCTGTGTTTTGCACCACATATTTAATACAAAGAATGGTGCCTCTTAGAGCATGATAATTGGGTATCTGAAGGACAGGTACAGTCAAAAAATGTTCACGCCAATGTTTACAGCGACTTGCTTTTGTTTTGTTAGTTATGTCTGCTACATTATACACATGTGTTTCTGATATTTGAGAGCTTTGTTTTTCTAAATCTGATTTTGTGCTGTTCATTTTACTGTAACTATTTCCAAATTGACTTTGAACTTCAAAATGCAATTTCACTGCATGATGTAATTGTAATGTTATTTCTGACACAGATGTTATAATAGCATTGAAAAGCAATAACGTGCTTTTAATTTAGCATTGGTGGTGACTCTTGTATAAAAGTAAAAATGAAGTTTAATCTCCCTACATCTACTAGATAACGGCTGAAAATACTTAATTTGACATTTGATTAATCATCTTAGTGATCTTTTGAAGTACTTTAGGTTCTGAATGCAGTGAAGTATGGATGAGCAGTGGTGCTGAGTGTTAAAGTACTAACAATGCTTTGTTCACACTATGAACTGTTCTAAGCCTCGGAACATTGGGTGTATGTTGCCTTCAGACAACTGGGTTTGGGGTGGGTGGTGGGAGTGGAGGGGTGGGGGTGAGGAAAGAAATTAGGACACTGTTGAACATGTGAATATGTGTGCAACTCATGACCTTCAGCATGTATGATCTTATTCATGAATAGTGATGCTTTCATAGACAGCCAGGGTGGGCTCTTATAATCGAGCCATCATGTTAATGGATGTCCTTTCTTCCCCTGCCCCTTCCCCCAAGAGAGGGAATTCATACAAAAAGGGACATATAATAGTGCATTTACCTCTCACCTCTAGCCCAAACTATGGGAGGAATCATGTTATGGTCCCCACAAGATGAGAGCCATTTCCTTTGTGTGGCACATCTTGTTTGGACCCACTTGAGCATTAATGAAACATACCCGTTGTGCTGAGAAATTTCAGTGAGGGGCAGCTCCGGAACTCTACCCGGCGCTATGTAAATGCAAGTTGTTGTTGTAGCTGATATTGCTGATCTAGTAATCAGTTAGTTGGTTTGGGAATTGAGCCCAGCACCAGACCACATTTTAAATAATGTACTTTCATCTGCTTCAGGATTTTGTTTTGTCTGCATCACTACAAACTCAGTCTTCATTCAATATGCAAGATGTATTTGGATTTTGTGGTAAAATATGATAAAATATCCCTAAAATATAGTAAAAACAAATGTGATTGAAGAAAGTACCCACGGAGCAAAATAGAAGTTAACAAAATCTGCTTTTATTGTATTCCAGATGGGCATTTGTTATGAAGAAACATCTCAGTACCCATTTGTTGGGCAAGCACGGCATTGGTACTCCCAAGGAAAGGTAAGAAACAACACCTTCCACAATTTGTGGTTAACTAGCGCCCTTCACGCGGGGCAGAGTCTCGGAGCACTTGCGACTCAGACGGAAATGCTGTTTAAGTGAATGCAGTTTGCAGTGCAGTGTGTCCCAATTTATAAAATTAGATGTATTTTTTAAAACGAAAAAATCTGTAACTGCAGATAAATTTTAACTTTAGCACTCCATTTCTGGATTCTTACTTTGCTATGTTTTCTAGCAAGAATAGATTGCTATCTCCAATCATTTGCAGTCTTAGATGTCCCGTTGCTCAAACCCTGAACAAGTTTGCCACCAAGTGAGCTTTTGTGATTAAGGCAATTGGTAATTTAGACTGAAGTTCATTTGAAACTTTACACGAGTAGAACTAAGCTGTCCAANTTTTTTTAAAATCAGAGCAAGATTAAATGAAAACAGATAAAACAGACTTGAGGAAAAACGACTACTACAGTAAGAAACAAGTTGCACTAAAATAGGACTTACAGAGCATTTTACAGAGACGGTGTGGGAGCTTGAGTAGGGGTAGGGGATAGGCAGAATGTAGGCAGAAGGTGACCAAAGGTACAGCCAAAGAGAGAGGATTTAGAAGTCCACTTGCAGAGGCAAGTGGCTGAAAGCTCACCCATCAGTGTTTTTTTAGTGGTTCCCTGTGTTGTAAAAAATAGGGCCAAACAATATTTTCTTATGTCTGCAACCCAGAATACAAATCATCTCTCATGTACACCTGCTTACCATTACGTACCAAACTGAATTTATCCCATTAAACAATTGTTCAGAATGTGATTTTAAATCGGAATTGTAACCCTATTTTGTAATTTGTTGTTGTTCCTCCTGGCTGAGTTTGTTTTATGTTATTTCATTTCATTGACACTGATTTTTAGTTCCAAAAAATCATTGAAATAAGGATCTCAAATAGTTGTAGTTTAAATTCAATTGTTTCTTTCTGAAATTTGCTACATCCATTTATTTTTAATTTAAACTCGTCACGTATTTTTGACATGTACTTCAAATGTTAGTTTCTGGTACTGTAAAAAGTAGTGAACATTTGGCATGCTTATGCAAGGCAGCATATTATTATAGCACAATACATAAAACACAAACGTAAAGTGAACAAATTTCTTATGATGTAGAATAAGAACATAACTATAGCACTGGTGACCCGTATGTAAAATATACCTATTGGCACACTTCAACAAATATATCTTAGAGCAGGAATGCCAATACAGTAAATGGCTGATAATTTGTGATAATTTGCCACTCGCATTTAAGTCACCAGGTTGTCAATATTCTGGACACAGTTATTTATATATTTATACATATGCCTAATTCAACATTCCATAGTTTACTGTATTATAGAATTCTGTTAAAGGGGAGCAGATGTGGTCAATAAAATTCCAACTTGCCTTATAACTCGTCACCAGCGATGGCATTATGTGTGTTCAGAGAAAGCTGTGTGACTTCACCCACAAGTATCGTGCTTGAAGATTTGTGGTGTCATGCTTCAAATCCCATTATTATACTTCAAAACATGTCATCGCACTTCATTCCTGTTGTTTTGCTGACTTGCTTTGAAGCGTGACAACAGGAATTGAAGCACGATTTCACGTGTGGTGATGGATTTGGATGGTGCAATTTCGAGATTTGGGATTTTTAAGTAAGAAAATGTTAAAGGAGGCAACTCAGCATTATCAGCAAATCAGTGTTATAACAAGTTGGGTTACAAAGGGGTCATACTGCACTTTGCAGGATGCTTTTTAGGTTTATGAGGTGAATGACTTCAGTGCTGGGGAAACAAATAATTTTCCATTTTCTTCCGTCTTGATGAGGAGCAAATGGGTTTTATGTTGCTTTTCCAGTTGTGTGTATCTTTAACAACATGATAATATGTCCTGAGGCAAACCTGTGTCAGAGGCAACTCCTAATGTAAAATGGCTAGTTTTCTTGGTACCAAATTTCCCAAAACTCAGCATGAGTGTGTACATCTCAACATTATTGCAATGTCGTCAGATGTTCACGGTCATTAAAAATGTGTTTTTGGTATTAATACAGAGTAGAATTAAGAATTAAAGACCAGGAGCAGAGTTGCTGATGTTCAAGCACATCTATGAGCCTGTGCTACTGTTATTTGGATTACGGAGATCACAAGAACACATTTCTAATGGCTATTCGAACATACCTGCACTCACATTCTGAAGGTCTGTAAAACTAGCTTGGAATTCTCCAGTCTGATTTTGTTTTGAGGCAACACTCCCAATTCGGTGCTGCACCATGTCTGTGGAACCCCAGTGTAAAAGCAGTATAATAGTACAATACAATTTACATTTATATAGTGCCTGTCATGTCTTGAAATGATCCTTTAACCAAGAAATGGGAGAAAAAAAGGCTGCAGGTGGCACCCAGAATTATGGTTGGAAGCAGATTTTTGGGCCTGATGATTTTTGCCGGTTCAGGAAGAGTGAGGTAGCTGGAAATAGCATCGAG